>NW_006300367.1:4658609-4668170 GCF_000327345.1 Myotis davidii
AAAATCCCTACCTGGGGAAACAACCTTTCTCAGAGAGGTGACCTTGGTTAAAACACATAGCGCTAAGGGAAGCAAACATATTAAGAACAGTATGCTATATACGCCAGGTCCCTTGAAACATATGCTGTGCAGATGTTTCTTTCCTGCAGCGACTGTGTCAAGCAGCAAGGATAGACCTACTCCCAGCACACAGGGACAGAGGACTGTGGGGCATGAAAGGCCCTGGTCTAGGGGAAGTGGCCCTGAGCCCCTGCTGTCATCAATGCCCGGGACATCTGGTCCAGCGCATCTACAAGCGGGTGTTGCTATAGCCCCAGGGGTGTTACTATAGCCCCGGGGACAGATGCAGTCTGACCCCTTGTGTTTTGGGGTTACTGTCCCCAAGCCACATCCCATGGCCTCCAGCCCAGGTCTCCAAGCTCTGAAGAGGACCCTGAAGGGCAGAGGGCATCAGGACTGCCTCCTCTGGGCTCCCTCGGGAGGTGGTCCTGGCCCCTTCCACTGTCCTCAGGGCTGGCAGAGGCCCTGGCCCCGCAGCCTTGGTGAATGCTCACTGCTGAGTGGATGGCGTTGGTCTCGTGGTTATAGACATGCACCCAAATGCCTGAGAACGTCCTAGGAATCACTGAGAATGTGTCACCCAAGGGGGCTCTATAGACATCCATCCGGGCGAGGGACTTGCTGTGAGGCATGTCCGCAGCCTCAGAGGTGCCTGTGGGATGGGGACACACTGAGTGTTCTGTTACTCTTATGCAGCCCTCTCCATAGTTTGCCCCACCCTTCAACCTCAAGCACCACTGCCTTCAGGAGAAACTGTGGTGGCCCTCAGGCATCTCGGAGGGGACCAAAGCTGGTGAACTACTGTCCCCAAGATGACCTAAGTCCTTTTCAAGTTTACCAAACTCTGACTGTATAACTATGAGTTACATCGCCATACTACTTTTAGTACAGACACTGAAATATTAAAGAACCAATAATTAAATCTAACTGTGAACCCATCACAGCTCCAGCAGTAATGCGCTGAGCCATGTGATTGCTTCTGAAACATCACACCGGTTCTCACCGGGAATGTCCTCACCGGTTCCCCCAGCGCCAGCAGGTGGGCTCTGTGAAGACAGCCTTCGCTGTGTCACCTTACTACACCTGCAGGGACACTTCCAGCAGCTCACAGAGGTTTCCTCAACTATCTCCCCTCTTCCAGGCTCAGGTAAACACTCATTTTAAAGAGGTTGGTGTCTGTTTCATTTACGTATAGATATGAATAAGTACGTCATCCATGCACACCAGCAGCTTAACAAGATGGCATTAAATATTGCATCGCTCGGGTAAACGCATTTGACGCCTGAGTCCCAGGTTGAGTTATTTATTGTGCATTTTTCCCCCAAAGTGCATTTTAAATCTGGGCATTCAAACCGTGTTCAGAGAACAGACCCTGACCCAGAACAGCTGGGGTTCAGTCCTAGCCCTGGCTGACCAAAGGGGACCTGCAAGCGCCATAACATTGGGAAGAAAAATGAGGCGCCACTTTCATTGTCTGTTGCTAACAGAGAGCTACTTCATGGGTCACGGAGGACTGGAAGGGACCGTTTCCCAGGACAGGCTTCTGAGCTAAAAATGCAATCCCTGGGTGAAGGGTGGCTATTGGAAAAGTCACACAAAGATTGTGGGGAATGCATTTTCTGGACAGACGCCTGCGGTGGAGCTGCAGGCTTCCATGAGACACACTGCTGGTGCACGTTCTGGGCGGGAAGCGGGACTTGTCCAGCGAGAAACCACCTCGCACGGTCCCCAGGCAGACAGCACTGGCACCGGGAGCAGCCCTGAGACCCAGAGATGCCCAAGGAACAGGCTCTTCGCATAAGTAACAGCACAGGGGTAACCCAAGCACCTTTCAGTCCTTTGTTCATTTTGACTTTTCTTAAAATTCTCTCTTTCTTCACTTCCTTGACACCTTTCCACGATGGCTGTGGGTGAGGTCTGCTGCACAGGGGTAACCCAAGCACCTTTCAGTCCTTTAGCACTGGCACCGGGAGCAGCCCTGAGACCCAGAGATGCCCAAGGAACAGGCTCTTCGCATAAGTAACAGCACAGGGGTAACCCAAGCACCTTTCAGTCCTTTGTTCATTTTGACTTTTCTTAAAATTCTCTTTCTTCACTTCCTTGACACCTTTCCACGATGGCTGTGGGTGAGGTCTGCTGTTCCTCCGGCCTCTTCAACCTGTTTTTCTCATTAGTAATTGAGGAGGAGCATCAGAGGCAGCTTTTCCCCAGGAGCTCAGGGGCTTCCTCGGAGCAGAGGCCCAGGCTCCATTCATCGGCAGAATTCCCGAGAGTCAGACTCTAAGAAATGCTGCCTCAGGCAGGGGCAGACGGGTAGGGACGGCAAGGCCCACACTGGCATCTCTGAGTCTGCGTGCTGGAGCCGAAGAGCAGCGTGCCCGTGGAGGCAGCTGAGACCGGGTGCCCTGGTCCTGGCGAGGCCGTGGTGCCTGCAGGAGTCTCGGCCAGAAGCAGGGGGCTCCAGGCATGGCTGAGGGCACTCGTCTCCACAACCTGGTTCAGTTCCCTTTCGAAAAATAAAGTAAAAAGATGGGCTTCCTGCTTGAAAGTCTAGAGCAAGTGCCTCCGTGCCACGTGCCTGGGACTGGACACTTTGGTGTGTTTCTGGCTGATGCCTGAGAAAACCGGCCCTGGGAACCTTAGCTGCAGGCGAGAAATAGACACCTGAGGCCTGAAAGTCACCGGGGACAGTGGCACTCCCACGGCTGTCCTACTGTGCTCCGCAGAACGTCCTCAAACCCCGGCTAAGCTGAGAGGAGTGGCAACCAGCCCTCCACACACCGGGTTCTCCTCAATGCAACCAGAGCAAATCTGCTTTTTTCATTTAACACAGGTCCCGGTGATCCCATTCACCCAGGATGGTGTGGCTTTAGCACGGAGGGGAAACACCAGCCCTGGCTCCTGCCTCACTGAGGCCCAGACGGAAAGGTTGTTCCCTGCCCCCGGGAAATACCACAAATACTCGAGCTCAGGACTCCTGGCCCCAATCTTTCACCTTTGCTATTTTTCCCATAAGGAATAGAAGATATGGGAGCACGTGTTTGTGCAATGGGGCCACCTTCCCTGATTCTGCGGCTGCCATTTCACTCCACATATCTCTCCAGGCTCAGTAGCAAGCGCCAAGTCTGCGGCAAAGGGAAATGCATTTCAGAAGATTTCCACAAGCAGTATTTATGTCAAAGGAAAGTGGAGCTCTGTGTTAGTGATGGAGAGACGGCAAAGAAAACCATCAGCAAAACACCGCCCCTTCACAGATGCCCACGCCCAGGGCCACGGTCTCACGCACACGGGCAAAAGCAGCCTCCTCCAGTGGTGCGTGAGACGCCGATGGTGGACCCACTGCCTGGCCCTCCACCTGCTTCCTGCCCCTCCTAGCCCACCTCGGCTGGGAACAGAACACCTCCTCCCACGTGCTGCCGTAGACTGTGGTCTGCACCTGGAGCGGCGAGCGGAGAGGCGAAGCCTGAGGCATCCGTTTGGCTGGGGTTCGAGAGCCAGCAGCTGTCCCGGCAGCTTCTTCCTTCACAAGTGGCTTCCTGATTCGGCAGTTTCTGCAGCGACAGGGGCGAGGTTCCACGTCATTCTGCAGCGCTACCCATCCTGGCAGTGATTCTGGGGCTGGGAATTCTTACCGGGAAACTGACTTTGAATCTTCTCCTACAGATCTCTGAACTATTTTGTAAGCATCTAATTCCCTGTATGAAAGCCATTTCTGCTTAACCCAGCTAGGCGGATTCTGTTGGTATCTTCGTCAATCTGATAAGTGAAAACAATAGTATTCATTATAGCTTTAATTTAACCTTCTCTTTTTCTCATTTTTTTTAATTTTTTATTGTTGATAGTATTACAAATGTCTCCCATCCCCCCCTTTACTTCCCAGCCCCTTCCCACCCCACCCCCTCTAGGTCTTCACCACCCTCTCTAGGTCTTCGCCACTCTATTGCCCATTTCCATGGGCTATGCGTATCTATACTAATAATAGCCTAGCTGGTCATCACACCCTCACACATCACGTCCTAATGTCACAAGATGGCCATCATAAGATGGCCGTCACAAGATGGCCACATGCACAGCGGAGGCAGGGCCAAGTGGAGGAGGGAGGTCGCAGCAGGGGAGGGCAGTTGTGGGTGATCAGGTTGGCAGGAGAGGGCAGTTAGGGCGATCAGGCCAGCAGGGGAAGGCAGTTGGGGGCAATCAGGCCTGCAGGGGAGCGGTTAAGGGGCAATTGGGCTGGCAGGCAGAAGCAGTTAGTGGCAATCAGGCAGCAGGCAGGCGAGCAGTTAGGAGCCAGAGGTCGGACATCCCCCAAGGGGTCCCAGAATGGAGAGGGTGCAGGCTGGGCTGGGGGGACACACCCCCATGCATAAATTTTGTCCACTGGGCCTCTAGTAAATATATAAGTTCTTTGGTTTGGCTTATCACTTCTCAACCCCCACCCCCAACCCCACATCAAGGTATGTCAGTCTGTTCCATGCCTCCATACTTCGAGTCTTATTTTGTTGGTCAATTCATTTTGTTCATTCAATTCCACAAATTAGATCATGTGATATTTGTCTTTCTCAGATTGGCTTATTACATTTAGCATAATGGTCTCCAGGTCCATCCATGCTGTCCCAAAGGGTAAGAGATTCCTCTCTCTCTCTCTCTCTCTCTCTCTCTCTCTCTCTCTCTCTCTTTTTTAAAGCTGCCTAGTATTCCTTTGTGTATTTGTCACACAGTGTTGTTGATGGATTCTTTGCTGTTCAGAAGCTTTTTATTTTGATGAGTCCCATTTGTTTATTTTCTTCTTAGTTTCCTTTGCCCCAGGAGAAGTATACATACACATATAGCTATGAGTGATGTCTATATTTTTCTGCCTATTTTCTCCTTAAGCATTATTATATTTTCATGACTTACATTTAAGTCTTATATCCATTTTGAGCTTATTCTTATGTATGGTGTAAGTTGGTGGTCTCATTTCATCTTTTTGCATGTGTCTGTCCAGTTTTCCCAGCACCATTTGTTGAAGAGACTGGCTTTACTCCATTGTATGTTCTTGCCTCCTTTGTCAAATATTAATTGGCCATAATGGTGTGGGTCAATTTTTGGAGTCTCTGTTCTAAGCCATTGGTCTACATGCCTGTTCTTGTGCCAGTATCAGACTGTTTTGATTTTAATGGCTTTGTAGTATAGTTTGATATCTGGTATTGTGATCCCTCCCACTTCGTTCTTCTTTCTCAAAATTGCTACAGTTATTCAGGGATTTTTATGGCCCATATAAATTTTTGGAGTATTTGTTCTAGCTCTGTGAAGTATGCCACCAGTATTTTAACGCATTTGCTTTGAATCTATAGACTGCTTTGGGTAGTATAGGCACTTTAATAATATTAATTCTTCCAATCCATGAACATGGTATACACTTCCATTTGTTTGTGTCTTCCTCTAGTTCTCTTTTCAATGTCGTATAGTTTTCCAAATATAGGTCTTTTACCCACCAGGTTAAGTTTATTACTAGGTATCTTAGTTTTTTGTTGTTGCAGTTGTAAATGGGATTGCTTTTGTGGTTTCTTTTTCTTAGAGTTCATTATTGGTGTATAAAAATACCATTGATTTCTGGATGTTGACTTTGTATCCTATTACCTTGCTGACTAGTTCAACATTAAAAAAGAAAGAACAAGAACAAACCAAGAACATACAATGGAGTAGTTTCTTGGTGGGTTTTCTATGTACAATATCATGTCATCTGCAAATGATAGTTTTACTTTCTCCTTTCCAATTTGGATGCCTTTTATCTCCTCTTATTGTTTGATTGCTGTGCCTAGGTCTTCCAGTACTATATCGAACAGGAGTGGTGAAAGTGGATATCCTTGTCTTATTCCTGTTCTTAAGGGAAACACTTTTAGTTTTTTCCCACTGAGTATTATGTTGGCTATAGGTTTGTCACATATAGACTTTATTATGTTGAGGTATGATCCCCCTATTCCCGCTTTGCTAAGAGTTTTTATCCAAAAAGGGTGCTGGATATTGTTGAATGCTTTTTCTGCATCTATTGATATGATCATGTGGTTTTTATCTTTTAACTAGAGGCCTGATGCACAAAATTTATACAAGGGGCTTGGTCCTCACAGCCACAGTGACTTGCCTCAGCCCTCGCAGCCCTGGCTTTATCCAGAAGGTCATCTGGAAGGACATCCAGAAGGTCGTTTGGCTGTCCAGCCTAATTAGCATATTATGCTTTTATTATTAGAGATTTGTTTATGTGATATATCACATTTATTGATTTGTGAATATTGTACCAGTCTTGCATCCCCAGAATAAATCCCACTGAATCATGGTGTATGATCTTTTTAATATATTGCTGGATCTGATTTGCTAATATTTTGTTGAGGATTTTAGCATCTGTGTTCATCAGGGATGTTGGCCTGTAATTTTCTTTCCCTGCAGAGACAAAAAAACAAACAAACAAAATAAACATGTCACAAATGAAAGAAATGGAAGAAAGAAAACTACTGGGTATGGAGTTCAAAACCACAGTTATAAAGTTACTCAAGAATCTTCTAGAAACCTCCAAGGAACTTAGTGAGACTTTCAAGAATCTTAGTGAGAATGCCAAAAAAATGGAAAAGAGCCAGTCAAAAATTAAGCATACACTGACTGAAATAAACAGTAATATACAGGGATTCAACAGTAGATTAGAGAATCCTGAGAATCAAATCAATGATCTGAAATACGAGGAAGCAAAAAACACCCAACCGGAAGAGCAAAAAGAAAAAAGAATCCAATAATATGAAGACAGTGTAAGGAGCCTCTGGGACATGTTCATCAAATTACCCATTCAGGTAAATAGAGCGCCTTATATTCACACACTGGAACATGCACAGCAGCAAGAATGAACAAACTATGACTGCATCGAACAGCACAGGTGAATCTGACGCACTCCAGACCGAGGAAGAAGCCAGAAACAGAGAGGGCTCCACAGTATGACCTCACTTATTTAAAGCGCAGCCAGACAAACTAATGTATGAATCCAACTTTATGTTCTCACACAGCTACTCTGCTGTCCCAACACCATTATTAAATGCTATCTTTGCTGATGTGAAGTCAGGGTAGTGGTTGCCCTTCTCAGGGGTGAGAGTCACTGACTAGAAAGAAGTATAGGGATGATATTTAGGGCTGTGGGTACTGGTTGTGTGGATGATTTCAGTCCATGAAAATTAATTTATTTAGACACTTATTATTTGTATGCATTTCTGTAACTATACTACTCATTAATACATTTTAATTAGAAAATAATGAGGAATTGAACTTTATTAAGTTATCTCGCATATAATTACATTAAGAGATTTTTTTAATGTTGAACCGTCTTTATACTCTTGAATAAACCTTTCTTTTAGCATGTTGAATGAATGTGTTAATACATGCTGAATTTGGTAGAGATTTCTGTCTATTCTAAATAGGGAAATGAGTCTACAATTTTCTTGTTCTGTTCTTATACAATTTTGGAATTGCAGTTAAACCATGAGCTGGGCAATGTGATATCCTCTTATGCTTCTTGGTTATAACTGATATAATATAAGGAACATCTCTCCGTTGATAGTTTAGTAGAATCTACAAGTTTTCTGAATTTAGATTTTTATTGGAGGAAGGAGTGTAACTATTCTTTCTATTTATTGAGTATCTATTGAAGTTGGAGTTTTTCATTCCCCCCTCAATTACAGCATTTTATAAATTTCAAAAATGTGTCAATTTTTTAGGATGTTTAAGTGCATTAGCATAGTTTCTTCCGGTAATTTTATTTCATGTTTTTTGTTTGAAACTCTTTCCCATCTGGAATTTATTTTGAGTTAAAGTGAGATTGTGGTTTTCGTTTTTTATTTTCCCACATGGCTACCCAGTTGTCCCCACATAACTTATTCAATAATACATCTTTTCCTCAGGGAAGCTGACTGATGTCAAAGAGGAAGCTGAGAGTGGCGGCTTCATTGTTTACTGGTAACATCAATGGATTAGGAGGCACTGGGATAGACAGTGAAGATGTGAGCCCCCTTGCCATGTCTTCCACTGTGAAGATAGAACAAAAGAATAAAAATCCAGGTGAGCATGCCCACACAGACCCCTGTGGCCTGGCTCTGATGGAAGGGAGGCCCTGGGGAACTAGCCAGGGGTGTCAATCACACAGCAGGGAGCTCAACCCCAGCACATATTGTGGTACTTAGGAAATGAGGCTGTTAGAACAGCAGAGCCTGTGTCCCTCCGTTTCCTCCCTCGGTGTTTTATTCTGCAATGTCATAACAAATGAGCAGCCAATCCCAAAGTCAGAAAGTGCCTGTGACTTACTTTCCAATCATGTTGGAGTGAACCCCCAAGGCTCCAGAGAGGGGGACCAGCCTTCCACAGCAGCAGAGAAATGACAGGTTCCATCTCAGGGGCTCCCTGATCCAAGCAAGCCCCAGCTATACTTCCCCCAGCTTGGGCCGATAGAACAGTGAACCCTGCATGATGCAAATCCAAAACATGAATGACCTGGATTGTTTTCAGAGTATTCACAGTGTGGTGTGGAGGAACAAACAGGAAAGACTAGTCACTCTTCCAAAGACCACTTCCCCCCACCCCACATTGTCTCCATTAGGAAGCATTCAGCTAGGAAACATACCCCTCCAGCGTTCCACAGAAGGACAGGAGAGGGAAAGTAACCCTTCACACTGGAAGAACTATCCTCCCCTTCAGGCTTATTGGGCCATTTAGGTACAGTGACCACTCCTGAAAAATATTGCACTGTATGTATATATCACATTTAGCTTATCCATTCACTTGTTGATGAACACTTAGGTTGTTTCCACATTTTGGATAGTGTGAATAATGCTGCAATGAATATTGACATGCAAATAGCTCTATGAGTCCCTGTTTTCAATTCTCTGGGGAGAATTTCAATACCTGGGAGTAGAATTGTTGAGTCATAGAGTACCAATCTATAATAATAAAAGCGTAATGTGCTAATTAGACCGGACATCATTCTGGATGACCTTCTGAATGAAACTGGGGCTTCGAGGGAAGCCCAGGTCCTGGGTGCCAGAGGGAAGCCAATGCCAGCAGCCGAGGGAAGAAAGGCATACTCTTGCATGAATTTTGTGCATCAGGCCTCTAGGACTTCCATGTTTAGCTTCTTGGGGAACTGCCACAATATTTTCCACAAGGGCAACCTCTTGCATTCCCACCAGCAACGAACAGGGGTTCCAATTTCTCCACAACCTCACCAGCACTTGTTACTTTCCTTTTTAAATGATCATAGTCACCCTCGTGAGTGCAAAGCGGTACTTTACTGTGGTTTTCATTCGCATTCTTCTAGTGACTAAAGGTGTTCAGCGCCTTTTCACGTATTTACTGGCCATTTGTATATCTTCTTTGGAGAAATATTTACCCATGTTCTTCACCCATTTTTGCCAATTGCTTTTCCAAACAACGAGGGTTGTATGCCTTGTTGTTGAGTAGTTGAAGTTCTTTTGGAAGAATGGAAAATAAACC
>NW_006300367.1:4683108-4694840 GCF_000327345.1 Myotis davidii
CTCTTTCCCATCTGGAATTTATTTTGAGTTAAAGTGAGATTGTGGTTTTCGTTTTTTATTTTCCCACATGGCTACCCAGTTGTCCCCACATAACTTATTCAATAATACATCTTTTCCTCAGGGAAGCTGACTGATGTCAAAGAGGAAGCTGAGAGTGGCGGCTTCATTGTTTACTGGTAACATCAATGGATTAGGAGGCACTGGGATAGACAGTGAAGATGTGAGCCCCCTTGCCATGTCTTCCACTGTGAAGATAGAACAAAAGAATAAAAATCCAGGTGAGCATGCCCACACAGACCCCTGTGGCCTGGCTCTGATGGAAGGGAGGCCCTGGGGAACTAGCCAGGGGTGTCAATCACACAGCAGGGAGCTCAACCCCAGCACATATTGTGGTACTTAGGAAATGAGGCTGTTAGAACAGCAGAGCCTGTGTCCCTCCGTTTCCTCCCTCGGTGTTTTATTCTGCAATGTCATAACAAATGAGCAGCCAATCCCAAAGTCAGAAAGTGCCTGTGACTTACTTTCCAATCATGTTGGAGTGAACCCCCAAGGCTCCAGAGAGGGGGACCAGCCTTCCACAGCAGCAGAGAAATGACAGGTTCCATCTCAGGGGCTCCCTGATCCAAGCAAGCCCCAGCTATACTTCCCCCAGCTTGGGCCGATAGAACAGTGAACCCTGCATGATGCAAATCCAAAACATGAATGACCTGGATTGTTTTCAGAGTATTCACAGTGTGGTGTGGAGGAACAAACAGGAAAGACTAGTCACTCTTCCAAAGACCACTTCCCCCCACCCCACATTGTCTCCATTAGGAAGCATTCAGCTAGGAAACATACCCCTCCAGCGTTCCACAGAAGGACAGGAGAGGGAAAGTAACCCTTCACACTGGAAGAACTATCCTCCCCTTCAGGCTTATTGGGCCATTTAGGTACAGTGACCACTCCTGAAAAATATTGCACTGTATGTATATATCACATTCTGGATGACCTTCTGAATGAAACTGGGGCTTCGAGGGAAGCCCAGGTCCTGGGTGCCAGAGGGAAGCCAATGCCAGCAGCCGAGGGAAGAAAGGCATACTCTTGCATGAATTTTGTGCATCAGGCCTCTAGGACTTCCATGTTTAGCTTCTTGGGGAACTGCCACAATATTTTCCACAAGGGCAACCTCTTGCATTCCCACCAGCAACGAACAGGGGTTCCAATTTCTCCACAACCTCACCAGCACTTGTTACTTTCCTTTTTAAATGATCATAGTCACCCTCGTGAGTGCAAAGCGGTACTTTACTGTGGTTTTCATTCGCATTCTTCTAGTGACTAAAGGTGTTCAGCGCCTTTTCACGTATTTACTGGCCATTTGTATATCTTCTTTGGAGAAATATTTACCCATGTTCTTCACCCATTTTTGCCAATTGCTTTTCCAAACAACGAGGGTTGTATGCCTTGTTGTTGAGTAGTTGAAGTTCTTTATGAAGTATGGATAGTAAACCCTTACCAGATAGATTTGAAAATATTTTTCCCACTCTGTAGTTTTTTTTGTTGTTTGTTTGCTTCACTTTCTTGATACTATCCTTTGATGCACAAAAGTTTTATCTATATTTTTCATAATTTTGGTGTCATTCCTAAAAAGGAAAATTTAGTTCTTAAATTTAGGACACTGATCTATTTTTATTTAATAGTTGTATAAAAGTGTAAGGGAGAAGTCCAACTTCATTTTTAAATTTTTGCATTTGAAATAAAGATATCTCAAATTTATTTGTTAAAGAAATGATTTTTTCATATTGAATGGACGTACCACTCTTGTCCAAACTGAATTGCCTATAGATGTATGGGTTTATTTCTGAATTCTCAATTCTATTCCACTTGTCCATATATAGCTTTATACTGGTCTTACATTATTTTAAATACTGTAGGGTCTTTATAGGAAGTTTTGAAATTTGGAAGAGTGAGAATTCTAACTTTGTCAAGAAAATTTGGGCAAGAAAGTATTTTCAAACTTTGTTGGTTAAATTTATATTCCTACACATTTTATTCTTTTTAATAATCTTTTATATGAAATTACTTTATAATTTCCTTTGTGAATTTTTCACTGCTGGTGTACAAAAATACAACTATTTTTGTGTTAAACTTGTACCTGCAAACTTGCTGAATTACTTTATTAGCTCTAATAGTTTTTGAAAGTTAATAATTAACTCTTGGAAAAGTTAAATATTGCACAAAAATGAAATACAATCATAGAGCATAAGTAGAATTAGCTACAAAAATATTTACATAAAAAATGCAATGCAAACATTGAATATTGGGAAGAACCAAGATGGCAGCACAGGTAAATGCCGGTAAATGCCTGTACTCGCTGCTTCCCACAACCACATCAAAATTACAACTAAAAGACAGAACAACCATCATCCAGAACTGCCTGAAAGCTGGCTGAATGGAAGTCCTACAAATAGAGAAGTAAAAAAGAAAGTACATCTAGACTGGTATGAGACTTAGGGGAGGGGTGCTACAGGATATAATGATGTTCTTTCCTAATGTTAGTCCAGGATTTTGTTTTGTTTTTAAGCAAGTGTTCTTTTCTTAAAAATAAATTTGAAGGGTGTGGCATCATGCTATAAGAGTGGTTCTCAACCTTTCTAATGCCACAACCCTTTAATACAGTTCCTCATGTTGTGGTGACCCCCAACCATAAAATTATTTTCATTGCTACTTCATAACTTTAATTTTGCTACTGTTATGAATCGTAATGTAAATATCTGATATGCATGATGTATTTTCATTATTACAACTTGAACATAATTAAAGCATAGTGATTAATCACAAAAACAATATGTAATTGTATATGTGTTTTCCAATGGTCTTAGGCAACTCCTGTGAAAGGGTCATTGCCCCTAAAGGGGTCGCGACCCACAGGTTGAGAACCGCTGTGCTATAAGGATGACTTAGTACATGATAACTAAATCTATGGACACCTACTATATGCTAGTAACTAGAACATGCATTCTCTTACTTACAATATCTTAGTAATCATAATAGCAGTATGAGCATATACATTTATTATATGAAAACTGAGGTCTGAGCATTTAATCACATAGACCAATGTCCTGCCGTGGCATAGCCACACTTGGTCCACAATAGCACTGAGCACAGAGCAGCTGCAGTGTGAGAGCTGTCCCCGGCTGCAGGTGGAACTTGGCTTCCCTTCAGAGTCCCAGTGCAAACCGGCCCTGGCAGATTCCCTCACTCACCTCCCCAGCCTGAATGAGCAGTTCCTGCCTCATACTTCTGTACCGCCAGGCCTTCTCCATGCTCACCAAATCCAGAACATCTTCTACTGGACTGGGAGCCCAGGAGGGAGTTACCAATGCAGCCACAGCTAGCCCAGGCCTGCCCATGGGAGGTGCTAGGTGTGCATTTGATGAATGGAAGGAAGATCAGTGTGGGCAGAACCCCACTCAGCCCTTCAGTCTAGACTTTGAGACATTAGATTTCCTAGAAAGGGTAGACCAGTTCACCAAATTTTAGTTCCATAACTTCTCTCTTGGAATGTATGAGGAAAGCCACCTAGGAACCTGATTTTTAAAGCATTATTTCCCTCAAAAGTGAGTTCATAGGAACTTCTTGCCCAGGAAGGTGGAAGGCTGAGCTGTCAGCAAACTTGGGAAAGGTCATGGCCAACTGATGAGGGGTCAAGCCAAATGGTTGTTAATGGGATCCGGAGGGTGTCAGGTTGGTGGCCCAGTTCTTCCAACAGTGAGTTGTGTGATCTTGGTCAAGTCACCTATATTGACTAGGAGGTTTTCAGTTATAAATAACAGAAAGTCAAATTGGCCTACTTAAAGGAATTTGTAGCGCATGTACCTGAAGAGGTCATTTGAGCAGTTGATCAGGAATATAGCTACTCTCTTCTGTGATTATCTGGGTCAACTCGACCCCCAGGGTCCTTTGAAGCAGAGTGGCTTTGGCAATCCCAGGCCTCACCTCTGCCTGCAACACACTCACTAGGAAGGTTATGCATTTGGTGCCCTGCAGCCCTTTCCAATCTGAGGAGCCTGGGGGAGGCTGCAGGGAGCCTATTCAATGATCATGGGCAGAGTGAGCCCAAGAGGCCCAGCTCCCCCCAGCCCCCAGCCCAGGGAGGAGGCTGTCTGAATCTAATCTAATAAAAGAGAAACATGCAAATTAACCACACCTCCGCTATGCCCCAAGCCACGTCCACCAGCTAATCAAAGCAACTATATGCAAATTAAACCAACCAAGATGGCGGCCAGCAGCCATGAAGCTGGAGCAAGCAGGAGGTTTGGTTGCCCCAGTGATGGAGGAAGCCAAGCTTCCCACCTGCCCTGGCTGGCTGTGGCCTCCACTCAAGGCAACAAAGTTTCAATTATAGAAGATAAATAAATGCCAGATACCTGCTTCCAGCCAGCTTCCACTGGGAGCTTGGGTGGCTGGAGGCTGTGGCCAGCCTGCAAACAGCCATCAGCACCTCACCCAGGATGGCCACACCCTCATGGGGTGAGGGTCCCCGCTGGGGGCCTTGGCCAGCCTGCAAACAGCCATCAGCCCCTCACCCAGACTGGCCAGGCACCCCAGCAGGAACCCCCACCTTAAAGGAGGTGTGGCCAGCCTGAAAACATCCCACAGCCCCTCACCCAGGCTGGCCAGGCACCCAGGCCTAACCCAGCAGGTGGTCATCCCCCAAGGGGTCCCAGACTGCGAGAGGGCACAGGCTGGGCTAAGGGACCCGCCCCCCCCCACCCCCGAGTGCACAAATTTTTGTGCATTGGGCCTCTAGTTTGTTAATAAGGACAGAATCTCAAACCCAGCAGGAGCCAAGCTGGCAGAGACCACCAACTCTGGAGCATATTGCACAAAATGTGCTTTTCCCTGGAAATTGCATTAGCATCTTATTTGTTTCTTACTACCCCACCTCCCCTCAACTCTGCTTTTCCACCCAGACCAGCAAGCACATTTGCTGATTCATAATTGGCTTCTAGGTTTTATTCTGAAAAGATCTGTCTACTTTAAGTGCATAAATATGCCCATCAAAAAGGAAATGGAAGCTAACTTTAGGGGCTCACACTAGCCAAAGACAGGGCAATTAAAGCATCAAAAAATGGAAAGATTCTATAACTAACTAAAATACATTTATATGTAAAATCCAGAAGTTTAAAATATCCCTGACTGAAGGCGGGATTTATGGGAACCCTGTCCTATCTTTACAACTTTTCAGTAAATCTAAGACTATTGTATAATTAAAAGTTTATTTAAAACTCAGACATGAAAGGCTACAGACTGTATGGTTCTATGCATATGACATGCCCAGAATAGGCAAATCACAGTCAGAGAACAGGGGAGTGGCTGCCCACGCTGGCAGCCAGGGAGGGGGTCGGCTGTTTGATGATAGCAGTTTCCATGAGGTTAATGGAAATGATCTGATCTAAATAGTAATGATGGCTTCACAGGCTTGTGAATGTACTAAATGTCACTGAACTGTACACTTTACAATGATTAAAGTTGTAAATTTTACCTTATGTATGTTTAGTACAATAAAAAAGGAAAAAAATAGAATGGATACATATACAGCAACATATAAAACTACTAGAGGCCCAGTGCATAGATTCGTGCACCGGTGGGGTCCCTCAGCCTGGCCTGTGCCCTCTCATAATCTGGGACCCATCAGGGGATGTCAGAGAGCTGGTTTTGGTCTGATCTGTGAAAAGAAAACAGATAAACTAACCTTCTGTTTTATCAGTAAAATTATGATATGTGTCCCTGAGCCAAAATGGCCATCTATTACCAAATGTGCCTTTTCATGGCTAGGGCTGTGTATGTGTGCATCCATTGAAGGCACTTCGGTAAGTCACCTTATAAGGTGGCCTTAGTTAATCAGCATCCTTCTCCACAGATGTGTCACAAAGGCTGTCAGGGATCTTGTGACTTGGCCAATGTCACCCTACTAACAAGTGGTGAAGCTTGAATTTGAACTGAGTGAATCTGATGTACAGCTTCCATGGATGCTGTGGGAAGGACGGTGTTGACAGTAGTGCCCTACCTTGTCCCTCCTCAGGAACATGAGAGCGCCCTGCCTTTCTCTAAGTCTCCTGCACACACTTGAGCAGGATCCCCGGCAGAGGTGGGAGGAAGTCCTGGATAAGAATGTTGGGGCAGGTATATTTGATCTGTCTAGGTGGCTTACTACACAAAAACCTGGGCCTATGGCTTTAAGGGATACAGTGGCTGAAGAGTGAGATGTGATCATACAGGCTCTCAACCTAAGTCAATAAGAAGCACAAACACTAAGAAGCCCAAACTTAAGTGGCTTCCTTTGCACTGACTTGAACTGCATGCATCATTGGCGCTCATCTGTTACTCTGACACATGTCCCAGATCAGGGTAAGACCCTTTGTTTTAAGCTGCATTTTATAACTCAGATCCCTGGGGGAGACGGATGCTGTAATGCCCAGCCTGCACCCACTGGCTCCTTGTAGCCTCCCCTGAGAATCAGTACATTCTGGTGTCATTGAATCTGAGTTTATAAGGACATTTATAAAACAAAACAAACAAACATACAACACCTCATTGATCCCTGTAGGTGGTTGCTAGGGAATCAATACATTTTTCTAAAAACTTATAAAGGGCAAAAATCAAGCATTTTTTGTCCTTCCTGCATAAACTGCAGTTTAGAATAACTAAGGGAAATCTCTCTTTATTAAAGAACTCCATCTATTAAATGCAAAATGAGTTAGAGAATATAAAAAGCACCATTTTCCAACTCCTTATGAAATCAGGGATCTAGGCAATGACTAAAGATGAGTGCTGAGATGATAGGTGAAGGGTCAGTAAGGTGATTTAAAAGATGGTTCAGGCTGAAAACAGGACCTACCCACAGGGACAGGCAGGACCACAGGACACCATGTGCCACCTGATGTGGCACAATAGGGTCCCCAGCGCCCCTTACCACCCTGCAAAGGGAGCAAACCTGAGCCCACTCAAGCCTCTAGACCTGGCTGTGAGTTTATAAGAAACAAGGTGAGAGGGGAGAGCATCTCAGAGGACACCAGGATGCAGCAATGAGGCCAATCCTGAGCATGGAAATCCTGCAAGACATATCCCTGGATTTCTTAAACAAAAAGGAGGGAATAAAGAAAAGAGCAGGGAGACTAGAAAATATATAAGAAATAAATCCAGCAGACGCAGCAGATGGACCCTGTTTGGATTCGGATTCAAATTTGTCAGAGACAAAAAGGCGTCTTTGAGACAATCAGGGAAATTTAAAAGCACTCTGATATTAAAGAGTAAATATTTATTTTGATAGGTTCCTTTTCATATTGAGGCTATGCTTAAAATATAGGCTATAAACACATATGGAAGCAGTTATTCATGAAATAATATGACATATAGAATTTGTATTAAAATACTCCAGAAGAGGATGGATAAAATGAGATTTATCACATGTAATGAGTACATGAGGATAAGTGTTCTCTCTATTCTTGGTGTGTTTCAAAATTTTCCGTAATAACAGATTAAAGTCAATTTTAAAATGCAAAAAAGTGAAAGAACAACAAAATATGCTAATGATTGTCCTGTGCAGCCGAGGACAGCCTGGGGGCTCTTATCTCTCCTGGGAGCACTGGCCCATACAGCCGGAGCTCCCACAATTGGCTCCAATGTCTATAAGGCCCTGTGGCCACATAGGCTGGTCACCCTGGGGTGGCTCTCTCTTGACAGCTCATGGTGGGTTTCTCTTGTATTACCATGGCATTCACCACCTTGTGGGGCCTCAGCAGGGGTACTGCAGTGATGCACTGGATCCCATGAACAGTATGAGAGCTTGGGTAGTTTGTAACAAATCAAAGAATGGCCTGATGTGGAATGGGATGAGTGAGATTAGAAGTTTGAGATGGATGGTGTGAAATGGATGGAAGGGGGTGTGTTAATTTGGGCTGTATGGAATAGCATGAGTGGAATGAGATGATTTGGATTCAGGGAAATAATAATTTAGGTTTTGCTTATGAAAGTGGCAAAAAAGATGGAATGGCAATAATAGAAATCTCAAAAGACTCAAGTACTTACAGGAGTGATTGACTCAAAAGAGATTAAGAAGTAACTCATATTGATTTAATTAAAATCAAATCATCCTTATATTTTTGTAGGTGATTCCAAAATATCAATTACAACTTCTTTTTTTTTAAGACTTTTTTTAAAATATATTTTATTAGAAACATCAATGAGAGAGAAACATCGATCAGCTGCCTCCTGCACATCTCCCACTGGGGATGTGCCCGCAACCCAGGCACATGCCCTTGACAGGAATCGAACCTGGGACCTTTCAGTCCGCAGGCCGACATTCTATCCACCGAGCCAAACCGGTTTTGGCTAATTACAACTTCTTAACAACCATAATGAGAACTTTATTTATACACTAGAGACCTGGTGCATGCAATTCATGCACTTGGGGGTGGGGGGCTCCTCCACCTGGACTGCAAGAGGGCACAGACCAGGCCAAGGGATCCCACCGGTGCATGATCGGTGCAGGGAGGGACACAGGAGGTTGGCCAGCTGAGGAGGGACCACAGGAGGGCTCCAGGGCATGTCCAAGCCCATCTTGCTCAGTCCTGATAGGCCAGACCCCAGCAGCAAGCTAACCTACCGGTTGGAGCATCTGCCCCCTTGTGGTCAGTGCACATCATAGCGACTGATTGACTGCCCCCTGGTGTTTATAGCACATCATAGCAAGCAGTTGAGTGGCCTTAGCATATCATTAGCATATTACGCTTTGATTGGTTGAATGGCGAATGTACCAACCAGACACTTAGCATATTAGGCTTTTATTATATAGGATTCTCCCCACTCCCCACTAACTAAAAGCAGATTTCTGTGGGTTCACATGAGAAAGCAGTTTGATTATCTTATTCCTCACTCTTAATTAAGAACATTCTTTCACACAGGTGCAAGGACAAGAGTAGCTTCTGTCATGAGCCAAGTGCACACAGGAGAAGCAAGACCCAAAGAGGATGGAGATCCGAAGATGGCCACAAGTTCTTCGACACTCCTTCTGTGGGGAGAGGCAGTGTTTGTTTGCCCCCTGGAATTGGACAGGTTCTTTGTCTGCTTTCATCAATAGAATGTGTGAGGAGTGATGTGGTGCCAATGTCCAGGCTCAGGTTTGAGATTGGCAACCTCAACATCTAGTGTCAGAGAATAGTCCCTTTTGGAGCCCTGGGCTGCCAGGTGGGAAATCCTGCTGCCTGGATAGGAGGGCCACCTGGACAGAGAGGAGGCCGGAGAGGAGTGGGGAGCCCAGCTGAGCCCGCCTGCCCCTCAGAGTGCTCCCCACTCGGGCACCAGGTGTGAAGTGAAGCCTTCCTCTAGAACCCCCAGCTGCCAATTGAATACCACCAGCCATTGCCACCTGGAGCAGAAGAATCTCCTGGCCAAGCCGTGTCCAGATTTCTGACCCTCGGGTCATGAGCACAATAAAACTAGTGCAACTTTAAGCCACCAAGTTGGGGCAGTTTCTATGGCAACAATAGATCATTGGAACAAATAATGTTCTCCACGCACATGACTTAGAGATGGTCCATAGGCAGTGGGTGCTGTGCTCAGAGTCACCCTTATTTCCTGCCTGGCTCCAACCTGTGACCAGGTGCTGGGCCAGGGGAGAAGGAGTCAGGGCCAGGAAGTAGGGCAAGAGCAAGGTGCCCACCTGGCCGCTGACCCACAGTCCTGACCCCCATGTGAGGAGTCAGCGGGTCTGTCATTTGCATGTTTGCCAAGAGACTGAGAGACAAGGAAAACCTCAAAGAAATAAAAACAGAGAGAGGAAAGGACACTGAGCTTGGAGACCGAGCGTGCTGGGTGGAGCCACGCCTCGCACTGCCCCAGAGGTGCGGGCTCCTTCCCCACTTTGGGGGTGGGCTCCTGCTGCAGAGCAGCGAGCAGTGCAGCACAGGTGTGAAAGCCTGCTCGACTATTTCCTGCCTCTGAAGCTTGCTTTGCTCATTGGCAAGACAGGGACAAAAAGACCGCCTGACCCCACAGGACCAACATAAGGATGGCATGTCCTGGTGCATGTTAAAGGGCCAGACACCCTGTTGGCTCTCAATATAGGCCCCTTTCTTAACCACGCAGACAAAATCTCCCAACACTTCCAGGTTGGGTTGCATAATTTAGAAAGAAGCAAAATGTTCCATGTGGTGTTTTAATTTTGTTTTAAATCCAGGAAATCCTAAAGGGGTCACTAAAACTCTGATTGCTCTCAGCAACCCCGATCCCGGTGCCCCGGCAAGGTCAGGCTGCGTGTCTGTGGGCGGGAAAGCCAGTGGAGCCCCTGACTCAGAGACAGCTGTTTGTGATGCCTGGCTCTCCCACTGTTTAACTCTGAGACTAAAACAATCCCCTGCACCTCTCTGCGCCTCAGTGTTCCCACCTGTAAAGTACTGACTACAAGGGCCTCTCTCGCAAAGCTGTTGTGAGGATTAAATGAAATCAACTGCTAGGATGCAGCAGGTGACAGGTAAGTGGCAGCAGCAGCAGCATCAGCGTCATCATCACATCTTCTGCACAGAGGCACACAGCCTTCGGCGATGCAAGGAGAAATGTCTGAGATCTCTATGGAGGCAAAGTGAATGAGAACTGGCAACCCTTTGCCTCTTGGCTCCGGAAACAGCCACCCTGCGGGGCTGATTCGGCAGGAAGGAAATGAGGGGTGGATACAATTCTGTGCTTGCTGGAGCAGCCCAGCTCGGGCACACAGGCTCATGAGAGGAGCAGTGTGTGTCTTAATGAATGAACTGGAAATGGGCCACAGCAGTGAAACTGAACACCCCAGCGGGGTCCTAATAGAGAGGGTGCTGGGGCCAGCCCACCCTCCCAGGCCCATGTAACTAATGGCCTCTACCCCCTCTGCCTCTCTCCCTATCACACAGTTCCTGGGGGAAAGAGGCCTGACGGAGGTGGTCCTAGGAGCTACCTGGCTCAGGAAGGCCTGAGAGGTGGTGGCAGCAGCGGGGAGGGGGACGGAAACAAGCCAGGGAAAGAATTCTTTCGTTTAAGGGAGAGGTCCCAGTTCAACTCCCACTCTGAGTATAATCAATAGGGGGAAATATCTTCTGCTATTTATAACCCTGGCTTCCTTCTGTAGGGAGTGCTCCATGGATGGGCCATGATGAGTTGAGGATGTGGGAAGCCAGGGAGCTGGTGGCTCTGTGTGATAGAGGGAGGGCCTGTGAGTTGGATGGGATGAGAAGAGCAGTAGGGAGAGGGTGAGGCCATATTCTGCCAAGAAAAGTGCCCCTGGGAGATGCCCTCATGCTGAGAGATGCACTGGACAATCAAAAGAGTGCTGAGAACCAGCGATGACCAGTAAGGCAGTTTAGGCAATTCACTGAGGGCTGAGACGATGTGCTCTCCTGCGTCCTCTGTGCCAACCTTCCATGAAGTCTGCTTTGCTCCGAACTGCAATGGTGGCAGTGCATCCTTCTGTGGGACTCGGGAAGGGGCAGCCTTTCTTATCTGGCCATGACAGTGCCATGCAGAGGCAGCATATAAAACCAGGGCCCAAGTCAGGGGTACCAGGAGAGAGCAAAACCCAGCTTACTTACAGAAGGCCTGGGAGTCACCCCAGGTCATGGGGTGGGGGGTTGAGGCAATCCTACCTGATCTCAAGATGGAGAGAGCCCAGCTGACATCGGGGTAGGACAAGCCTAACACCATGTGCTCCTCCCATGTAGGGA
>NW_006300367.1:4694850-4695218 GCF_000327345.1 Myotis davidii
TGGGAGGTAAAACAAAATTGGACCTTGGCCTCCAACAGAAATGTATTCACATCCTGAGGTGGTCTCTTATGGGAGTGAGAGCAGCCGAGGTCACTACGCTATGCCTGCCAAACACCTGGCCTCAGGGCCCAGGGCCTCCTGTCAGTGCTGGTGTCACCTCTCAACTGGAGGCCACTGTCCCTGCCCAGACTCCCACACTCAGGAAGAAGGAAAAGAGCCCTGGGACTTTGGGGGGAGTGTGGGTGGGACACACACAGCCTCATCCTTGTGACATCATGTGAACTACTATTCTCTCCATTTTACAAAGGAGAGACAGGGTCAGAGGCACTAAGTAATTCACGGAAACCAGTATTGGAGCACAGGCCTCT
>NW_006300367.1:4695298-4714906 GCF_000327345.1 Myotis davidii
TATATTCTCCTTTCAGAAGCCCAACGCCTATCTCTGCATGGCTGCCACTATCATCGTCATCACCGCCAACAGCAGCAGCAGCAATATCACACCATTCCCAGCAACACTCCTCAGAATCACCGTCAATACCACCACCAGCATATCCATCACCCTCACAACGACCACCAACATCACCACCATTGCTATCCCACCATCACCATTGTAACTATCCCCGCCACAACCACCAACAGTAATATCGCCACTAACAATATCACCATCACCACCACCACTGTCATGATCTCTACTAATAAAAACATCACCACTATTACCTCCACCATCACCAGCAACACTAAGCCAACACACACACAACTGACCCTAAAACCACCAACACCTGCACCAACATCAACACCAGACACGGCTACCCTTTTCACTGCCACTGCCAACAATAACACAAAAAAACAGCATGACTATTATTATCATCATCAAAAAGACCAAGGTTTGCCTCAAAAGGCAGTACCACTTTTTTTAAAAGGGGGGATAAAGGAGCCTAAGATAAAATTGCAAAGTAAGAGGAGAATGGGTAATCAAGACATAGAGGAGGATGGTAATAAAACGCCAGGTGTGAACTGATGCCTCCGCATCAGGAGTGTTCACAGTTAGTCTAAGCCCTAGAGGAGGTCAGGCTCGGAATGTAACTCCCGGACCCAGGAGGTCCCAGGCAGCCCTGGAGGAGCATGTAGAGAGCCCTGTGCTTACTTTCTCCTCCACCCACTCTCACCAACACGATCCTCTTCTTGCTCTGCTAGCCCCCTTCCCTGTCTGCCCTCGCGGGCCTGAACCCACTCACCCTGGGCCTGGCTTAGCCCAGCCAGTTCAAAACCAAGTTGGGTCAGTGGGGCCCCGCACCTGTCTTGGGTCACACAGTCTCAGGTGGAGACTCAGAGAGCCGGGTTCTAGCCACATGGCTCTGCCACGGACCCAGCCTTGGTTCAACACTGACCCCAGGTGAGACAGGGGAAGTGCAGCCCCACACACAGAGCTGGGGATGCCTGAGGATGGACTAGAAAATGAGGTCCAAGGGACAGTAAGTGCCTCTAGTACCAGCTAAAGACGACCCACGGAACTAATGGTGGCGCGCCAGGAGGAGGTTGGCCAGGAAAGTACAGATGAGCTTGGAAAGGCTGAAACCACTTCCTTATTCCTTCACTGGCTCCCCCAGGAATTAGCTGTGCGAGCTCAGGCACACCGCCAAAGCCCAATGAGCCTCGCTCGGCTTCTTCATCTGCGAGATGGAGGGGGCTGTCGTGGCCGGTGGCCCTGGGCCCCCCGCAGCCTGCCTGCAGAACCCATGGGACAGGCTGGAGGCCAGGCTGATGTCTGGAGCCACCCAGAGGATTCTCCTATAGATGGGAGCTTCTATTCACTTCAGCCAGGCACTGCCTTAAATTTCTGCTGCCAGACTTCATTAGGGCCTAGGTTTGCCAGGCCAGGCACTGTGCCAGACACTGGCGCTGCAACAGTGGCCAAAAATGGAGTGTGAAATAAGGTAAAGAAAACATTTAATGGAACTAGAATCAAGTCAGCTAAGTACCTTATTAATAGTTTTCATTCCTCGTCATGCTGCTATTAAATGCCTCCCGATTCTGCTGCCTTTGGGGTCCTGCCTGCAGCCCAGCAGCTCCCACCCTGCAGTGGGCACACTGTTGGCCGATTGGTGCTGATTCTGGGCCCACTCATGGAACTGCTTCTTTGATCTGGGGGCTCTGGTTCACCAAGAAAAGTGAGGGTGGTGAGCTCCTAACCAAACGGGTCGTCTCCACAGTGGGTGGCACAGGCCCCCCTGAGCAGGACCTGGTTCTGTGGGGAAAGGAGAAGCTCAAACAGCTGCCATGTCCCCCAGGCCGCCAACCCTGGAGGGAGGTTATGGGTGGTAAAGCGAGCTGTTAGTCAGGCCTGGCAGAGGCACCAGGATCCTAAAGGCACCTGTGAACGGGAGTGTGAGAAGGAGATGCCTGGTCTACCTCCAGGAGAGGCCTGGTGCCAGGCACATGGCACATGTCCTCTCACCGGCCTGCCAGGTCTGTCCTGGTGTGTGTGTGGGCGAG
Organism: Myotis davidii; assembly: GCF_000327345.1. NCBI lineage: Eukaryota > Metazoa > Chordata > Mammalia > Chiroptera > Vespertilionidae > Myotis > Myotis davidii. The sequence goes on from NW_006300367.1 coordinate 4,697,383, forward strand.
GGGGGGGGGAGATATGGGGGATGTGGTGGGCGGGTGAAGCAGATCAACACCCCACAGCCAGATGCACTGCTAGCAAGCCCACCCCACATCCCCGCATTCAGCAAAGGCTTACTGAACCCTGATGTTCGGTCTGTGCTGAATTCAAACCCTCCCTTCCCCCTGTGCATGATGCCCACATGAGCTCAGTTCCGCAGTGAGAAGTTGGCCACCCAACTGCTGCTGTTAACCTTGGAAGTTTGGTGAGTGGGGGCGGCCTGCATGAGTGTGGCACCGTGGCCATTCTCTGTGAGCAGAGCTAAGCAGAGGCCTGCGGGGTGAGGACAAGATGGGGCACTGCTCTGGGCTCTGTCCGCAGAGACAGTAGCTGGTGGCAGCAGTCCTGCTGGCTCTGGGCTGCTCAGAGATGTCATGAGCCAACTAAGCGTCCAAAAAGTAGGTGACAAGTACCATGAGATGCAGAAGGAAAGAGCATGGGGCTGGAGAGCAGGAATCGCGGACGGGTGACAGATGAGCAGGGACCATCCAAAGTCTCCTGGGCTGATAGCAGCGCAGAGCTACACAGACCTCTTGCCACCAGAGCTGCCGGGGCCCAGCTCAGCCACGGAGCTGCCTGAGCCGGGCATTGCCCTGCCCTGCCCCGAGCTTGCCTTTGTGTGCCAGGACGGGGCAGCAGCAGCACTGGGAACGGGAGAGTGTTGGTGAGACTCCGGCTAGCCTGGAGGGAGGACAGCAGCTGCAGATCTGCGGGCCAGCCCTGGCTTATCACTCAGCCAGTCGTCTCAGCCACCGAGGACTTTTCAACCTTCTTATGTCCACACTGCCGTGCAGGTACAAAGGCGTCAGGCCCTATTGCAGCATGGTGGCCTGAAAGACCCCTTAAAAGACCCCAGGGCCAGGAATGCTGTTCTAGAAACCTCCTGCCATAGCAGTAATGACACTGAGCACCACTTATTGCTTCCCATGTCGCCTGTGTTTTACATACCTTACCCCATGAAGGAGGTTGTCTTGTTGAGCCCACATTACACATGAGGAAACTGAGCACAGAGACATAAAATAACTCGCCCAGTATCACACAGCGATGAAGTGGCCGAGCTGGGATTTGAACTCCGGTGGAATGGCTAAGTGCACTCCCAAGTCTGGGCCACACCACTCCTCCCACTCTGGCTGACAACTGGCTACCTGAGAGCACTGCAGAACTGCCTGGGGAGCGGAGTTGTGATGCATCAGCTATGGGGTGTGGGCTATGCGGACACCCAAAAATGTCCTTGAGGCCCCTGCCTGCCGGTGGCTGTGGTTAGCCCCTCAGCTCAGACTTAATTTGGACACTTCTCTGCTGGGGTCACAATAACTATCACTGCCTCCGAGCTCCCCACCCCCGCATCTCTACCCCCACACCCCGCATCCCTGCCCCTCAGCCACAGCCCGGCCGGTGACCTCCCAGCTGCTAAAGAATTCCTCCTAAAACCTCGGGGAGACTTAAAATTGCTGCCAGCGGACTTCCGTTTCTATCCTAGTGTGACCCCTTGTTAACTATGTCATGTCACACAATAGCTACTGTCATGGATCTAACCCCTGCAGTGAGGGGTGTGAGGGGCTGCTCTAAGGGCTTTACACACAACCCTTTGCTCTTCCATCTGCACAGACACCTGTGACTCGGCCCCACTTCATGCCAGGCCTGGAAACATGAACAAGCCTGGGACTGGAATTGAGGTCAGCGTGACTCCAAAGTCTGAGCCCTCTCAGCTTGCAAAGCTGTGTGCATGCTGTGTCACAGTCACTATTGTATTCTGCTTAATAATTCCAACCTTCCAGAACATTCTCACAGTCATATTCTACGTGGCTCTGCCACTTGCCCTGAGTCACTTGCCTTCTCAAATCACAGTTCTCTCAATTAGAAGACAATGAAATCCAATATTAATATCCCCTCACGTATCATCTTCTCATTATTGTAACAACCAGAGAGGGAGGCAAGCCGTGATTGATTCTCCATTTTATAAAAGAAGGAGCTAAAGCAGCCATGGGCAAACTACGGCCCGTGGGCTGGATCCAGCCCATTTGAAATGAATAAAACTAAAAAATAAATAAAAATAAAAAAATACCATACCCTTTTATGTAATGATGTTTACTTTGAATTTATATTAGTTCACACAAACACTCCATCCATGCTTTTGTTGCGGCCCTCCGGTCCAGTTTAAGAACCCATTGTGGCCCTCGAGTCAAAAAGTTTGCCCACCCCTGAGCTAAAGTGTGGAGAGTTCCTTCTTTCAATCAACCAACCTGTTGGAATAGTGACTATGGTGACTATAGTTGGAACATGGTGACTATGAGGAACAGACGATAACAGCAAATGTAACAAAAGAGCAATAGTTTGAAATCCTGAAGCATTACCATGTGCCAAGCACTACATTATATCTTATCTCATTTAATCCTCACACACAGCAGCTCTGTAAGGTAACTATTACTACTGCCCTCCAGTCAGGACTTACACTGATTCACTGTATCAGGGTGTCTAGTTCTGTTACTTTGGCTCTGTGTTGCATGCATTCACTTATTGGTTCATTCCTCATTTCTTTGAGAGCCTGCTGTATGTCAGGCACAGCATTCAGACCTGGAACACATTGGAAACAAGAAAGACAAGGACCTGCCCCAAGGTAGCTTACAGACCCTGGTGACACACCAGGTTCAGTCCCCAAATCCTGCAAACCCCAGGTCAGGGTAGCCTGGGAATGGGCAGAGATCCGGTACACTAGTGTCTGGCTTTCTCCTGGTCTCCAGCAGGATGCTGTTTAGCAAGGCTCACTAAAAATCTGCCTGACTTCATAGCACGAACTTCTTGTTTCCTTGACTGGATCTTTTTTTTTTTTTTCATACACAACCAGCCTTATTTTAATATACATCCAAAGACAGAGTAAAAAATGGCACACTTTATTTTATCTTTACTATTGAGAGTATTACAGATGTCCCCGTCCACCCTCCCCCCATTACCACCCTCTACCCAGTTTTAGCCCCACACTAGGCCTTTACCACCCTATTGTCTGTGTTCATAGGTAATGCATATCCTCTATAATAATAAAAGCGTAATATGCTAATTAGACCAGACATTCTTCCAGATGAAGCCATGGCAGTGGGGGCCAAGGCAGAGGTGGCTGCCGTGGCTGACAGGGGCTGAGGCAGAGGCCCCTGACCACTGCAGGGACCGAGGCAGCCACCGCGTTGGCAGGGGCCAAGCTCTTGCACGATTTTCATGCATCAGGCCTCTAGTATCTACACTAATATAAGAGAAACATGCAAATTAGTGGCACTCCACTACTGATAAGGGTGTCCAACTGACAGCTTAGGCCCACTCACAGGGAGCGGGCCTAAGCCATCAGTCAGACATCCCCCAAGGGCTCCCGGCCTGCGAGAGGGCACAGGCCAGGCTGAGGAACCCCACCGAGTGCACAAATTTTGTACACCAGGACTATACTATACATATAAAATCTTTGGTTAATCTCTTCCAGGCCCTCCAACCCCCTTCTCTCTGAGATTCATCAGTCTGTTCCATGTTTCCATGCCTCTGATTCTATTTTCTCATCAGTTTATTTTGTTCATTAGATTTCTTATTCATTTATTTTGATTTTTAGATTCAATTGTTGATAGATATGTATTTGTTGCCTTCTTCTTCTTCTCTTCCTCCTCTTCCTCCTTTTTCCTCCTCCTCTTCTTAAAGAATACCCTTCAACATTTCATGTAATACTGGTTTGGTGGTGATGAACTCCTTTAGCTTTTTCTTGTCTGGGAAGTTCTTTATCTGATCTTCAATTCTAAATGATAGCTTTGCTGGCTAGAGTAATCTTGGGTGTAGGTTCTTGCTATTCATCACTTCAAATATTTCCTGCCACTCCCTTCTGGCCTGCAAAGTTTCTATTGAGAAATCAGCTCACAGTCATATGCATGCTCCTTGTAGGTAATTAACTGCTTTTCTCTTGCTGCTTTTAAGATTCTCTCTTTGTCTTTAAAGACAAAGGCATTTTAGTTATGATGTGTCTTGGGATGGGATTCTTTGGGTTTCTCTTGTATGGAACTCTCTGTGCTTCATGGATTTGTAAGTCTATTTCTTCCATCAGGTAGGGGAAGTTTTCTGTCATTATTTCTTCAAATACATTTTCATTATCTTACTCTCTCTCTCTCTCTCTCTCTTTCTCTCTCTCTCTCTTCTCTTTCTGGCAAATGTTGGTACACTTAAAGTTGTCCCAGAGGCTCCTTACACTATCTTCATATTTTTTGGATTATTTTTTCTTTTTGCTCTTCTGATTTGGTGGTTTTTGATTCCTCACTTCCAAATCATTGATTTGATTCTTGGAATCCTCTCCTCTACTGTTGAATAATAAAGAAATTATTCTTCATTTCAGTTAGTGCATGCTTAGTTTCTGACTGGTCCTTTCTCATGTCTTTGGAATTCTCATTAAGTTCTTTGAAAGTCTCACCAAGATGGTGGCATAGGTAGATGCTGGTACTCGCTGCCTCCCACAACCACATCAAAATCACAACTAAAATACAAAACAACCATTCAGAACTGCCTAAAATCTGGCTAAATGGAAGTCCTACAACTAGATAAGTAAAGAAGAAAGCACATTGAGACTGGTAGGAGGTGCAGAGGCATTCAACAACCATAAGTGCCACTTTTTTTATCAGGAGGGAGATCATTTGTGTGGAGGCAGCTGGTGAGAAGCAGGGGATCCCAACCCCACAGAAGACCCTCAGCCCAGTGTTCCAGGGCTTGGAAAAGATGTCCCTATAACTTCAGGCTGTAAAAACCCGTGAGGATTGTGGCTGAGTGACATGGAGGCTGCTAAACTCCCAGGTGTTCCTCTTAAAGTGTCCAAACACACTTACATGGTACCACTTCCTCTGAGCTCTAGCACCGGGTAGCAGCTTTGAGGGAATCCAGAGACATACTGGGAGGAACTGGACTGTCTGTCATCAGGGCAGGAACTTGGGGATAGCTTTCTCCCAGACAGGTGTGTGTGCAGGGGTCATTGTTCCTGTTTTGAGACCTCCATCATTGCATAGCTGACTGGCAACCATATCTGAGTTTCCATCAGCCTGGCCCTCACTGTTCACTCAGTCTTTGAGACCCCCTCTCCTCATCCAATTTGCAGCCCCACCCAAGCTGTTAGCAGCTGCTTTTCCATATGAATGGCTAATCCTGGCTCAGATTTCAGGCCTTGCTAAAATCTCTCAAACAAGCTGTAGCTGGCATCATCATGCCCCATACCTATCAACAAAAGGCCCAAGACCCTGCACTTAGCACCAGCCTGCCTTGCTTCACAGCTGGGCCTCACCTGAGAACTTCTTAGCCCAATACAAGTAGCAGCCATCTGCAGCTTGCTCTGTAGTTCCTGCTGGGTAGCCCCAGGAAATGGCTGGCTTTGCACCTCCCAGGAGACCCTAGAGCCAGTGCACCTGGTGGTGGACAGCTTTAGACCATACCAGATTATAGCTCTACACATATACAAGTGACACACTCAAGGGGCAGACTCAGTGGGCCAAAATGTCACTAAAACAAGTCCTGTTCCATAGGAGTGACTCCTGCACAGCAGTTCTTCCACTGTAGTTGCAGCTGGTCCTTACAGCTATTTGGCCTGGAGGTCAACTCCTCCCAGTGACACCAACAGCAATCAAGGCTTAACTACAAGACTGTGCACACAACCCACCCAGGGGCTCAGCACACCTAGAGTGCCCAGCTCAGGTGACTGGAGAGACTGAGCCACTGGGCCCTACAAGATACCTAATATACAAGGCCACTCTACCAATTCCAGGAGACATAACAGCTCTACCTAATACATAGAAACATACACACAGAAGCAGCCAAAATGCAGAGACAAAGAAACATGTTACAAATGAAAGAAACGGAAGCAAGCAAACTACTGGATACAGAGTTCAAAAGAAAAATGGCACACTTTTAATGAAGAAGAAAAAGATGAGGACAAAAACATGCAAAGTAGCTTACTAAATTTCAGGCTGGCATTTAAACCTACTCATGTGATTCAAGCTCATTTACTTCTCTTGAAGTTGGGTGACAAGAACATATATTTCCTTGGAAATGTAGCACACTAAAGCCATTACAAGTAAGGACCTGAAAAATCACACTCTTATCTTGTGATGATTTATGAGATTCCTCATTTTCTCCAGATGACTGAATCCCAGATTTGAGACAGGGCTGGCCATGTTGACATCCCAAACTCTAACTGTGTGATGTAAGTTATAAAATTCTTATCTCTGAAATCAAGCCCATGAATCCACCTGCCCTCCTGGGCTCCCTAAACTGTCTGGGCTTCTGCATCCAGTTCAGCATCATTCTTATTCCTGTTGGATCTCCATTCTTGGTACTAACAACCACAGAGGCCCAGGATTCACCTGAGCATCTTGTTCTCACATGCCCTAACCTCACCTGTCAGTCATCTGATCCTTAAATTACACTTGCTCATATTTCCTCAAATGCTTTTTTTTCCCCTCTAGCCCAGGACCAGAGTCCCTCCGGCATCCTGCTCACTTATCTCCCTATTTCCAGCTGCCCCACCAATTCTTTCTATTGTGTCCACAGTAATTTTTAAGCCATAATCTGATTGTAAAGGTCAGTTTCTCAGCCCACTTCTTAGTCTCAAATGTCTCTGCATTCTCCATTCACTTTGGTATACAGCCATCAAACTCCCCTCTCCTCTTGCTTCTTTGTGATGCATGTACTGCTCTATCTTTGAAGAACATACTATCCCCATCTTTTTTACCTAATTATACATTACTAGTGGCCCGTTGCACGAAGATTCACGCAATAGGCCTTACTTCCCTTGGCTGCCGGCACCGGTTTTTCTCTGGCACCTGGGACCCAGGCCTTTGGTCCGGCCACAGCAGCAAGGCTTGGCTTATCCGCTCTGGCTGCACCCAGCCCCTCCTTTTTATATTTTTTTCCCAGCTCCTTGAGCGAAGCCCAGGTCCCCAGACCCTCCTTGAGCAGAGTTCAGGGCCGGTGGGAAGCTTGGCTTCCTCCATCATCAGGAGCAACCCAAGCCTCCTGCTCGTTCCAGCCCCATGACTGCTGCCATCTTCAGTCTTCACTCCAAGCCTGTGTATGCAAATTAACTGCCATCTTTGTTGGGTTAAATTGCATAGTCGCTCTTATTGGCTGGTGGGTGTAGCAGAGTGGTGGAGTGACAGTGATGGTTTATTTGCATGTTTCTCTTTTATTATATAGGATACCTTTTTATGGACTGAATGTTCATGCAACATAGCTTACTAAAAATTCATATGTTGAAACATTAATTCCTAGTGGATGGTATTAGGTTTAGATGAAGTCTTGAGGGTAGAGCCCCTATGATGGGGTGCATGCCCTTATAAGAATAGATCTCACCATCTCTGACATGAAAAAAAAGAAGAAAGCCCTCACCAGACATCAAATATACTGGCATCCTGACCTCAGACTTCCCAGACTCCAGAACTGTGAGACATACATTTCTATTATTTAAGCTATTTGGTCTCTCATATATTCTTATGGCAGCCCAAAATGACTAAGACGTCTACACCTATTCAACTTTCAAGACTTAGTGTAGGTATCACCTCTTCCTAGAAGTCTTCCAAGACTCCTATCAATCCTAAATTTGCACTTTTAAATTGCAACTACAATGTGACTACCATAGAATTCATCACACTGTAATGCTAATATCTGTCTACTTGGGTGTCTGCATCTGAACTCTGAATTTCCTGACAGAAGGAGCCATTTTATTCTTTTTTTGTACCCTTAAAGGCTAACACTGTAATTGATCAATGATAGGGTTCAATAAATGCATAGCAAATAGATCAATAGATGGTGAATGAGGAAATGCATAAATAGCTTGCTTATGCCCATACTCTCTACAATCCTCCCATCTGTTCCAGAGCTCTCCCCTGGGTTACAATATGAGTAGACTTTAGTCCCCTCTCATCTTAGTTTGCTCCTGATCATCCCATGACCTGGAAAAGCCTCCTAGTTCTACAACATAGTGTAGTGTTTTTCAGACTTTTATCAGTCGACCTAAAAACACACTTTTTAAGTCATAGTCCAAAGCACGCACACACACACACACACGAAAAAAATAAATAAAAGTATCACAAAACAATATTTATCCTTAGAGCATGCAATGCATTCAGTATTTTTTGTTGCTTTCCTTTATATCCTATTCTATATCACCTTTTTATATGCTGGTCACAGTCCACTAAATTGATTTTACTGCCCACTGTTTATGAACCACAGTTTGTAAAACATTGCTGAAGAGTCAAGTTCTAATGATATTGACCTCAAACTTCTTTGAAGTAAAGATTAAGATCATCTATTCAAGCTTTGGTAACATTTCAAGTAAAGTCACCAAATGTGTGAATTTAAGCAGCACCACTTTTTAATGAATTTCAAGGAACAAATTAGTTGCAGAATGTACCATAAATAATTAAATAAGTTTTTCCACTCAGTAAAGTAGCTAGATATAAGCTAATTACAATTCAGAGGGCAGCTACCAAAAATGATTATTGTGGGCATCAATCTCTTATACTCGTACTTCACAAAGATTTTATTTTCTATTGTTTGCCTGATAGTCCTTCTCCTACTTTAGGTCTTAGGTTAAACATCGATGCATAAAAAGCCTTGGCTATGCATATTATTTTTACTCCTAATTCCTCCCTTTAGAGTAATACCGTGGACTAATCTACATCACTGTACACTCTTTGACTGGGGAAGAATGCATTCAAAATTACTAAACACATAAGAAAACGTAAAAAAGCTAAGCTATAATCAAGAAAAATAACTCAACAGAAAAAAAAATCCCTTAATGACCCTAATGATAGGCTTAGCAGTCTGACTCTAAGTTGTTTTAGAGTCTAAAACAGCTAATTTGTCTTAAGAACACAAAAGATATGCTCACAATGATCCCCAAAGACTGAGACTCAGGTAATCATATGCCGGGCAGGTTTGCAAAAGCCAAACCCTCCACCCTTAAGCTAATGTCAAAACACCACAGGTGGGAGCTAGAAAAGATCTGGGGACAAGGCTGGCTGAGCCAAGGAGAAGCCCGAGAACTGGGGTAAGGCTGACTTCCAGGTCCCTGCGCCACTTGCAGCCTCCTACAACCTCCCGCTCCACCTCCCCCAGCTCCATGGTAGGGAGCCAGCCAGTGGGTCAGCCTCGGAACCAGAAATGAGTCCATCCAGTCCAACATTTTGGAGAAAAAGGCCAAAGAGAAGCAGTAGTTTGGGGACCAAGGGGTTGGACACAGCTCCACTGTGTGTCCCTAAGAGACAACAGAACTAGGTCTGAGTCCAAGTTCAAGGACGCGCCCTCTGTGTTGGTTACCAGGCCCTGAGTTTGCAGAGTGTCCAGAGATACCAAAGGGTGTATCCTCCACGACTCAAGCTCCCCAGCGAGAGACTTACACGCTATTAGTTAAGTCTGGCCCTCACCGTCACCTCACAGAGCTTGCACAGAGTTTTGAAATCAGAGCCACAGCACTAGAGGCCTGTAATAGGCACAGATTCTTAAATAAATCATTTATTAAAATAAATTTTTAAGTGCAGACTGGGCTGCAGCTGCAGGAGTGTCTCTGGGTGATCTCTTCACAGCTCTTAAATTCCAAAGGTGGGAATGACAACACAAGTTCTGAAGGAAGGAGGGAGAATCTAATGTCACATGCATATGAGAGAGGAGCAGAGGAGCTCTGACCAGAAACCAGCACTTTGCTAAGGAAAGAAAACAGATGGGACAGTTTGGAAGTGGCGGGAGGGGACAAGAAAGAAACCATCTTTGCCCTGGCAAGGTGGCTCAGTTAGTTAGAACATTATCCCAATACAACAAGGCTGCAGGCTCAATCCCCAGTCAGGGCACATACAAGAAGCAACCAATGAATGCATAAATAAGTGGAACAACAAATTGATGTTTTTTATCGCTCTCTCCCTTTCTCTCTCTCTCTCTCTCTCTCATCAATAAATAATTTTTTAAAAGAGAGAAACCATATTTGTTTTAGCTAGGCCACATGGTAGCTCTGGAGACTGCAGCAAAGCTGTGGGAAGGTACTCTTAATAAGAAAGCAAATCTGGGTGGGGCTGTGACATGACCAGGTCAGAGAGGCTCCGGGCACACGTCAGAGTCGCTCGAAGGGCTTTGAAAACTTCAGATTGCTGAGCCCCACCCATAGTGAGTCTGGGATGCATTTTTAACAGGTTCCCAGGGCATGACAAGGCTGTTGTCCACACTTCAAGAATCACTGCCCTGGATTCTCCTAGTTTTTCAAACAGCAACACAGGCCCCTGTTAAGTGTCAGTTATGTGAAAACAGAATCAAAGTCAGAGAACCTATTCTGAGACCTAAGTGTGGCTCCTGGACTCCAGTTTTCTCATCTGTAAAATGGGAACATATCAGGCTTTTATGAGAAAAATCTCTGAGGAGACAAAGCATCAGGCAAGGGTTGTACCTAGCTTTGTGTTACCTTTTTATTGCTTTTTCTGCAATGGACCCTCCGGACTGACATTAAGAGGATGCATGAGAAAGACAGAGAATGAGAAGTGGGAACCAAGATGGTGGCATACGTAACCGTTACACACCGCCTCCCACAACCACATCAAAATTACAACTAAAATACAGAACAACCATCATTCAGAACCACCTGAAAGCTGGCTGAATGGAAGTCCTACAACTAGAGAAGTACAGAAGAAAGCACATCAAGACTGGTAGGAGGGGCAAAGTGACAGAACAGGCTGGCCCAACAACCACGTGTGCCTTTTTTTTTAATCAGGAGGGAGCTTATCTCTGTAGAGGCGGCCTGTGAGAAGCAGGGGGTCCCACCCACATACTGGACCCCAGTCCAGGGTTCCTGGGCTGGTAAGAGAAGTCCCCATAACTTCTGGCTGTACAAACCAATGGGGATTATGGCTGAGTGACACAAAGGCTCCTGGAGTCCCAGGTGTTCCTCTGAAAGGGTCTGCACACAAATTTACATGGTCTCACTTCCTCTGAGCTCCAGTGCCAGGTAGCAGCTTTGAGGGAATCTGGGGACATGTGGAGAGGAACTGGACTCTCTGGCATTGGAGCAGGAACTCAGGGGTGACTTTTTCCCAGACAAGGATGCTCACAGAGGTCATTATTCCTGTGCTGGGACCTCCCCCATCACAGAATTGACTGACAACCATATCTTATTTTCCATCATCATGGGCCACACTGTTCCCTCAGCTCTAGTGATTCCCTGAGACCCCACCCCATCCAATTTGCAGTCCCACCCAACCTGTTTTCAGCAGCTTTTCCATATGAATGGCTTGCCCTGGCTCAGACTGCAGACTTTTCTAAATTCTCTCAAACAAGCTGTAGCTGGCATCAGCATGCCCCAAAATTATCAATAAAAGGCCCAAGAACCTGCACTTAGCACCAGCCTGCCACAGCTGGGCCTTGCCTGAGCACTTCCTAACCCAATACAAATAACAGCCATCTGTAGGTCTCTCTGCAGATCCTGCCAAGTAGCCCCAGGCAGTTGCTGACTTTGCACCTCCTGGAAGGCCCCAGAGTCAGTGCACCTGGTGGACAGCTTCAGGCCAATGTCAGATTACAACTCTACACATCCACAAGTAACGCACTCAAGGGGCAGACTCAGTGAGCACCAAAGCCTCACTGAAGCAAGTCCTGCTCCATAGGGGTGTCTCCTACACAACAGCTCTTCCACTGTAGTTGCAGCTGTTCCTTGCAGCCAATTGTCCTGGAGACCAATTCCTCCCAGTGAGGCCAACAGCAATCAAGGCTCAACTACAACAAGACTGTGCACACAGCCCACACAGGAACTCAGTGCATCTAGAGTGCTCAGCTCAGGTAACTGGGGAGGCTGAGCCCTGGACCCAATGGGACACCTAATATATAAGGCCACTCTACTGATTCCAGGAGACATAACAGCTCCACTTAATACATAAAAACAAACCCAGGGAAGCAGCCAAAATGAGACACAAAGAAACATGTTACAAATGAAAAAAATTGAAGCAAGCAAACTATTGGATACAGAGTTCAAAACAATGATTAGAAGATTACTCAAGGACCTTAAGAATCTTTTAAGGATCTTAGTGAGAATGTCAAGGGCATAAAAAAGGACCAGTCAGAAATTAAGTATACACTAACTGAAATAAAGAATAATTTACAGGGATTCAACAGCAGAGAAAAGGATTCCAAGAATCAAATCAACGATTTAGAATATGAGGACGCAAAAAATACCCAATCAGAAGAGCAAAAAGAAAAAAGAATTAAAAAATATAAAGATAGTGTAAGGAGCCTCTGGGACAACTTCAAGTATACCAATTTGCATCATGGGGATATCAGAAGGAGAAAAGAGAGAGAAAGATATTGAAAACCTATTTGAAGAAATAATGACAGAAAACTTCCACTACCTGGTGAAAGAAATAGACTTACATGTCCAGGAAGTGCAGAGTCCCAAACAAGAGGAACCTAAAGAGGACCACACCAAAACACATCATAATTAAAAAGCCAAGAGCAAAAGACAAAGAGAGAATCTTAAAAGCATCAAGAGAAAAGCAGTTAGTTACCTACAATGGAGTGCCCATATGACTGTCAGTTGATTTCTCAACAGAAACTTTGCAGGCCAGAAGGGAGTGGCAAGAAATATTCAAAGTGATGAATAGCAAGAACCTACACCCAAGATTACCCTACCCAGCAAAGCTATCATTTAGTAGTGAAGATCCGAAAAAGAGCTTCCCAGACAAGAAAAAGCTAATGGAGTTCATCACCACCAAACCAGTATTACATGAAATGTTCCTTTAAGAAGAGGAAGATCAAAAATATGAACAATAAAATGGCAAACAATACATATCTATCAACAATTGCACCTAAAAATTAAAATAAACAAGCAAGAAATCTACTGAACAATATAAACTGGTAAATAAAATAGAATCAGAGACATAGGAACATGGAACAGACTGACGACTCCCAGAGGGAAGGGCAGAGAGGAAGCAGGAGGAGCTTAACCAAAGATCTTACCGACGGAGACAGACAATAGGGTGGTGAAGGCCTGGGGCAGGTAGGGCAGGAACTAGGTTTGGGGAGAAAAAGGAGACTTCTGTAATACTCTCAACAAATAAAGATTTAAAAAATAAATTTTTAAAAATGACTGACAGAATGAACACCTCTCCTCCCTGTTCTGGGGATTTCATGTCCAAGTCCCAGCACACCAGGCACTTTACTCCATCCCACTTCATCGTCCAACAATCTGTGAGAGCTCGCTGTGACGCTGCCTAACAGACAGGGAAACTGAGGTTTGGAGCTGTTACTTTTCTTGCTTCCTAGCTAGGCAATTACAAACCTGGGGTTCTACCAGGCCTGTTGGGCTCCAAACACCAAGTTCTTTCCGCTTCTCTGTGCTCCATTTTGTCTGTAAAATGTGGAAAGGGTTGTCATCAAAGTTAAATAAAACGAAATGCAAACTGCTGGGGCTCTGTGGGCTTCCTGCTAGTCCTCCTGACCCCATCTCCCTCTCTCCGCCACGACCTGATGCTGCCATGTGGTCCTCCTGACCCCATCTCCCTCTCTCTGCCACGCCCTGATGCTGCCATGTGGTTTCAGGGCACAGGCTGGCAGAGGTCCACCTGCTCAGCAGAAGTGGCTCTGGAGCGGGAGACCACGCCCAGGGGGCACACAGTGCTCTTAATTGTGGGAACTGAAGGTTTGCTAGCCTGTTTGTGTTTAGTGTCTTTTTGTCACCTTGAATGAATAAATCGTATAATACTGTTTAATAATAACAATGATATAATCTTTGGTTAAAATAAGTTTGGCAATCTTCCCAGACTTTGAATTTTAAGAAGTTTTTTTTACATAGAAGTGGCTTTAGGTCATTCCAATAGGTCCTGGGATGCCTCAAGGATTTCTTTTCTCTCTTTATAAAGGAAAAATTTCTGCTTAAGGCACATGGGAAGCTTTGTCAATAAAAAAAAATAACTATATTCTATTTACCTATGCATATTAAATAGATTCTGATATGCTTTCATTTATGACTCTAATTGTTATTCTGGAATATTGTCTTTCGCAGAAAGGACAAGATTCCATGTCTTTTGCATTATAATCAAATCCATAACCGTGTTATTTTAAATTTCTTCTTGTCATTAAGAGATAGTCACTGTTTTGTTATAATGCATTTGGGAAAATGTTACATCTTCTGAGGGATCCTTGGAAAGGACTCTGACATTTTCATATCATCCCCTTCAAACTGGATGAAAATTATTAGAACTCTCTGGATTTATAGAAGTACTGGCAGGAAAAATAAGAAGAAACAAAAATTATGGGACTGAATGAACTGAACATAATTATAAAGCTTTTGTAACTTTTGTTGAAAGTAATGCTGATTCTTAACCTTTTTATTTTTCAACTATAAGGAAGCATTTTTAAAGCAATTTGGTAAATTATGTATTTTTCTCCCTACCTGATCCCTCCAAAATTCTTAATGAGTGAGTCACGGCAGTACATTGCTTTGCATGAACTCAATAAGAACAGCTTCCAATGGTGTTTTTGTTTAACCAAGACTTTGACTGGAGTGTCATGTCTGAAAGAGACATGCCTGGACTCTGGGTGTCACCAGAAAGCTTTAAGGAATGAAGCCAGTAAGACCCTCTTGCTTGGTCACGTGGCTCATGGCTGTCTTTCCAAGAAAAGAACAAGGGTTACTTTCCTGAGAAATGGCAAAGAAGGAACCTTACAACATCATCGGGGACCTCAACTTGAGGAATTCACCCGAGTCTGCAGCATTACAGGCGAACCTGTGGCAGCTGTTGACTCAGCGCCTTTGCCCTGTGTGGCTAATGAAAGCTTGATCATGAGATTCCAGCAAAGCATGTTTTTAAATCTATATGACCAATTGTTATTCTTACTGTGTTCATGCAAACTATCAGGCCAAACTGTAACTAGACTTAATACAGTAAATAAATTGGTCTTAACTTGGCTCTTTAATAAAAATAAGGGTGATTTTAGGGGAGGGAGGAGGGGGAGATTGTGTTTCAATAGGGAATTGTTAGAACTGAAATTTTTTTTTCTTCCACTAGGCCATTTGTCATAATTCTTGCTGTTCTAACTTTTGCCCAACAATACTAAATTTTATAACACAGTTTGTCTCTACCAGGTTACAAAGCCCTACTCGCACTTAGGGAATACCACCTCTAGACACCTTCGGTGCCCAGGCCTCATCGCCCCTCTGACAGAGAGCAAGCATCTCTTGGCTCTGAAAGAAAACTTCATCCTTCCTCAGCATGAGTAGTTTCAGAAGAGACCTTATGCCCCTTTTCCATGAAAGAATTCAGAGCCAAGGTCCTTGAGGGGGGTGTGGTGGGCAGTTAGACAGGCGCGAGCAGAGCAAGGATGATGGGCCAACTGGAGGAGAAATGGACGGGGCCCTGAGACATGCATCTCACCATTCCAACTGCTATGAAGCTGGCAATGGAGGAACCTATGCAGAACGGACCTTCCCGTTTTGCCTGGTAGGAATTGGGACACCTATTGCTTATAGATAGAAGTATTCTATTCATTTCGAGAACAGAGTCCGAGATGGGGACCTTTATACAATGGGACCCACTGTCTGGGAAAAGGATGCAGGGATGTTTTCTCTAAGAGTTGCTACAGAGGCTTCCCATGTTGAATGTCTGACTTTTACCCAGTTATTGTCTTTAAGTATCTAATAACTACAATATGAATTGTTCTGATAATTGTCCCTCTCTTATAGTAATAGCTGATGTGTGGGATAACTGTTTATTCATATATCCCTGCCAACAGCACTGGGGGGGGGCTTGTTCCTTAGGACAACTGGTTATGCCTCAGTAACATCACAAGGCCCAAACCAAAAAAGACAGTCTGTCGTGGCACCTGATTGCAGCAGTGATCTCCGCCTGTGGAGCCCTGGTGACTATATTGCTGTAACCATTTTGTTATGTCGGTAATGGTAGGCTCCCTTAATGTAGAAGTGACCCAGCTGGCTTGTGGCCTGGTAAAAGCCCTGAATGCCACCTCCAGGCTATACAGGGGATAAATCAAGAGCTGAGCCAGGTCAGGGAGGTAGTTCTAGAGAATTGGGCAGCAATAGATTATTTGCTGTTGCAGCATAACCAACTTTGTGAGGAATGTCAAGGAATGTGCTGCTTTAATTTTCTGACAAATCTCAATTGATAGAAAACAACATTCAATAACTTAGGGAAACGATCTCCAAGGTAAAACAACAAGAAGGGTTTTTGGATTTGCCTTATCCAACCTAACTTACTGGCTACCCAACCTGTCTGGGTTGCAGGAATTCTTTTTAATTTTTCTTTTATTTTTGGCAGCGTGATAGCTCGCGGCTGTAGTCAATGTCGTCCTCTTTTCAGACCCTGCGCTCGCTGCATTCCACCCCAGGAAATGCGTTCAAGGCAGAAGCAAGTGCAGTCCTGCAGGATGAGCTTTTTCTTTTTTTGTTTGTTTGTTTGTTTGTTTGTTTGTTTGTTTTAACTCTTTTTTTATTAGTTAAGGTATTACAAATGTGTCCTAGGATGAGCTTTTTCGTCTAAAACTAATCTCATGGATATGAGACGATAAAAATAGCAGTGGGGAAAGGGCAGGGGCAGAGATAGAATGTTGGGGACCAGCTAGAATTGTAAGAAATATTAATCCTGCTCTGTTAGCTGTGATTGTTTTGTTTTGTTCTGATTAAAGAAGGCACACTCTAACCTGACTGAGTTACACACGGGACCTGGGAGCTCACCTGGAAATGTGGCCCATCCTCCCCATCTGGGAGCTGCCTGTTATCACGGAAAGATTAACAACCTTGTTGCTGAAACCAGAGCCACCAGCCCTTTGAAGACCCCAGCCTTTGCATACCTGCAGGCCTTTGCAAATCTCCAGCCCCCATTACCTGTTACCTGCCCGTTTGGCATACACTATGGCTACTTCCCTATGTAATCTTTGTCCTTCTGCCTAATATAAGCAACTGGCTTAAGGGGAGGGGCAGAGCAGTTGTTTGTGGATGGCCTGCTGCTCTCCCCTGCTGCCGGCATCATATATGATTCAACCCTGTCTCTGCTGAATTGGCTCAAGTAGTGACAGGCAGCACAGACCCACTGATTGTCTGGTTACTATTCCACACAGACCAAGGCACAGGTCCCTGCCTGCTCCTGGCTTCCTCCTGCATTTGCCTCAGGTGCTGGCGAGAGTATCACCTCTCCACCAGACAGTGCTCTGCCACACCTGCTCCAGGTTGGAACCTCCGCCCTCTTCTTCATAGACAAGCCCTGAGGTCCTCATTCATAGGTCACTGATGTCTTGCTGGACAACTACCATGACCCCTTCCAAATATATGTCACAGCACCTGTTCTAATTATTTCTATGGAATTTGCTAGCCTATAATTATTATGTGTTAAAGACAGGGCCTTGATGATCCCTGGGGCTAGGTGGTGGACGTGACCTCCACTCTCCTGTAATCCAGTTTCCAAGCATCGGTCTTGGTTGTAAATGGGCCTTTTCCCATCATTC
>NW_006300367.1:4714944-4716907 GCF_000327345.1 Myotis davidii
GCTGACCCCCACGGCCATTCTCTTAGAGAGGAGCCCTCCACCAGCAGCTCATTGTTTCACCGCAGGACCCTCCCACCCTTCCCAGGCACTTCACTCCTTCATCTACCCTGATCTGCTCAACCCATCAGGTCACTGGGCCTAAATCAACCAAACCATCCAGCTTTGAGCCCTTAACTAGCAAATAAACCCCCATGCTATGAAGCAGCACCCAGAAAGAAGAGCCAGCTGCCCACTTCCATTCAGCCCCAATCCTGACATGCCCCGAATCTCTTCATGGCCTTCATTTTGTTTTCTTTCCAAAGGTCTGATTATTACAAGCTCGAGTCTCTGGATTCAATTCCAGGCCATGGCCTGACACTCGAGGTTTATCACCTGGCCCTGCCTCTTGCACATGGACATCACGCAGCATTTAGGTGCCCAGCCCAGACTTCTTCCATGGCTGGTGTCCCCATCACATCAGATCTCAGGCACTGTGCCTTTGCTTGCAACCACCCTCACCATCCACTCACCACCTCCACCCCAATTCTGGGACCCCCTTCTCAAGCTTCCATCAGCCCTCCCCCTTCCTCACTAATCATCCCAGAACAGACTTGGAAACCAGATGGCAGGAGACAGATGAGTGTCATGGCAGCATCCCCACATTAACTGCCTCGAACACACTAAACCAATTCACTGCGTAAGGAGAACCGAATTAGGCAAACCCAGCCATGCCTGGGTGGGGTGTTCACAGCACAGAGTGTCTCCATACTCTGGGATAGTAGTGGTGGTTAACATTTACTGAGCATGACTGAGCATGAGTTCTATGCCAGAACACTGCAATATGCTTCATACACAACATTCTGTTCCATATTTGTGACCATCCTATGAGGTTAATTTCCTATGAACCTCATAGAAAATGGAAGCTACAGCAAGTGAATGGCCTGCTGGCATCACAGAGCCAGAGCTCATTTCCAGCCTGGCTGTGTCCAAGCTAAGGCCTGGGGTCTTAATCACAATATAGGGTCTCAGTTGATATCTGTAACATACCCCTTAACAGTAGATTTGTTCTGCCTTGTGAAGCTGGAGGGGATGGCTGATGGAAGCTTGAGAAGGGGGCTCTAGAATGGGGGTGGAGGTGGTAAGTGAATAATGGGGGCAGTTGCAAGCAAAGCGAGGGCCTACCCTTGCATGAATTTTGTGCATCAGGCCTCTAGTACTTGTATGACAAAAAAAAACTTTAAAACCAAGTCTACAGTAAGACACAAAGAAGGTTACTACATAATGATAAAGGGAGCAATCCAACAAGAGGATACAACCCTTGTAAACATTTGTGTACCCAACATAGAAACACCTAAATATGTAAAACAAATCTTGATGGACATAAAGGGAGAGAGTGACAGTAATACAGTCATAGTAAGGGACTTTAACACCTCTTTGACATCAATGGATAGATCTTCCAGACAGAAAAGCAAGAAGGAAATGGAAATCTTAAATGACTCACTAGAAAATGAATTTAATTGACATCTTTTTTTTTCAAGTGCACATGGTAAGTTTTCTAGGATAGACCATAAATTAGGACACGAAACAAGTCTTGATAAATTTAAGAAGATTGAAATCATATCAAGCATCTTTTCTAGCCATAATGCTATGAAACTAGAAATCAATCACAAGAAAAATACCTGAATAACACACAAAGACATGGAGGATAAATTAGATGTTACTAAACACTTAATGGGTTAACAATGAGATCAAGGAAGATATCAAAAGATAACTTAAAACAAGTGAAAATTAGATACCTTAAAACACAGGGAAAGCAGTTCTCTCAAGAAACAATAAAAAGCTCAAGTAAACAATCTAACTTTACACTTAAAGGAACTTGAAAAAGAACAAGAAACAAAGTCCAAAGTGAGAAGGAAAGAAATAAAAATCAAAGAAATAAATGAAATAGAGTCTAAAAAAATAATACAAAAGATCAATGAAATCA
>NW_006300367.1:4716980-4720514 GCF_000327345.1 Myotis davidii
TAAATAAAATCTGAAATTAGAGAGGAGAAGTAACAACCGACATCAAAGAAATACAAAGGATTATAAGGGAAAACAAACAAGTGGGACTACATCAAACTAAAGAGTTTTTGCAGAGCTAAGGAGACCATCAACAAAATGAAAAGACAACCCACTGTGTTATGCCAGATTTCAAAATCCCCCAAGACAGACCACTGGGGAGCCGAGTCCGATGCAAAAGCATAGAGTCTTTTATTCAAGCCCGGGCTTGGTCCTCCTCTGCCTCCATTACTGGATGCGAGAGAGAGCACCGAGTCCCAAGAGAACAGAGGTTATAGGGCTAGTCATTTGGGTGGGCTTAGGTAAGTGACATGAGTTACAGAGATTGGTCACTCTGGTCAGGGTTTTACAGCACAAAGGTCAGGAAGTGACCAACACATTCTGAGGTTTGAGCCGTCCCCCACTATAGCTGTATTAGGACCTTTGCTGCGTTCTTGGAGCTTCATTGGTCCACTCAGGTGGTGGCTGGGGGAGTTAGGATGTTACTGGCCTTCCTGTGGTCACTCTCAGAAAGGGGAGCGGGTTTAGGCTGAGGGCCCAGCCCTACAAGATAAAGTGGAGGAGAGTTCGTTTCTCCTTTGTCCTTTCAACTGAATGGGAGAATGTATTTGCCAATGATACATCTGCTAAGGGGTTAATATCCAAAATTTATAAAGAACTTATACAACTCAACATACACACACACACAAAACACAATCCAATTTTTAAAAATGGGCAAAAGATCTGAATAGACACTTCTACAAAGAGGGCATATAGATGGCCAATAGACATATGAAAAGATTTTCAACATCACTAATCATCAGATAAATGTTAATTAAAGCCACTATGCATATCCCCTCACACCTGTCAGGATGGCTATCATCAATGAATCAACAAACAATAAGTGTTGGCAAGGGTGTGGAGAAAAGGAAACCCTTGTGCACTGTTGGTAGGAAAGCAGACTAGTCCAGCCACTAAGGAAAGCAGTATGGAATTACCTTAAAAAATTAAAAATTGCTCCTGGAAGCCAATTCCAGCATGACAGCAGGGCTGAATCATCTGGAGTGGCTGAGGACATTTCCCCAAACCTGAAAAGGATTCATTAAATTGATTGTTTGCTGCCAGACAGCTCAGGGCATCTTAATCTACATGTTATTGCCTCCTATTGGCCAAACACCTGAACAGCCGTAGCCAAATTCTTCCATTCTGACAATGGACTGTGTATACAAAACCCTACCCTTTGAAGTGTATATCTCTGCCTCGCCTCAGGACAATTTGTGTTAATAAAAATCATGGGGTCCTGAGAGGAGGAGATCTTAGCTCCCTTTAGCTAGGCTCCCCTGACCCCTAAATGCCTTTCAAAATTATGCTTCATCTCTGGACTCTTATTAAGTTACACACAGCCCCTTCTCCAGATTGCTGAACCCTTCTTAATGCCGGAACAAGAACCCTGGCAAATGGCCCTAACTGGTTTGGCTCAGTGGATAGAGTGTCAGCCTGTGGACTGAAAGGTCCCAGGTTCGATTCTGGTCAAGGGCATGTACCTTGGTTGTGGGCACATCCCCAGTAGGAGGTGTGCAGGAGGCAGGAGATCAATGTTTCTCTCTCATCAATGTTTCTAACTCTCTATCCCTCTCCCTTCCTCTGTGTAAAAAATCAATAAAGTATATTTTTAAAAAATTAAAAATGGAACTGCCTTATGACCCAGCAACTCTATTTCTGGGACTGTATCCAAAGAAACCTGAAACACTAATTTGAAAGAATATATGCACCTTTATGTTCATTGTCGCATTATTTACAATAGCCAAGAATCGGAAGCAACCCGGGTGTCCATCAGTAGATGAGTGGACAAAACAATCCTGGTACATTTATACCTAATACTATTTGGCCATAAAATAAAGAAAATTTGCCAAACCGGTTTGGCTCAGTGGATAGGGCGTCGGCCTGTGGACTGAAAGGTCCCAGGTTCGATTCCGGTCAAGGGCATGTACCTTGGTTGCGGGCACATCCCCAGTGGGGAGTGTGCAGGAGGCAGCTGGTCGATGTTTCTCTCTCATCGATGTTTCCAACTCTCTATCTCTCTCCTTTCCTCTCTGTAAAAACTCAATAAAATATATTTTAAAAAAAAATAAAGAAAGAAAATTTTACCCTTTGCAATAGCATGGATGGACCTGGAGAGCATTTTGCTAGTGAAATAAGCCAGTCAGAGAAAGACAAGTACCATATGACTTTGCTCATATGTAGAATCTAATGAACCAGCTGAACTAATAAGCAAAATACAGACAGACTCATAGACAGTTCTTGGTAGGGGTAGGAAGTGCGGAGGGGCTGGGCAAGTAAAGGGGCTGAGCTAAAAAGAAAAAAAAAGAGAAAGAACTCATGGACGGGGCAACAGAGTGGTCATTTTGGGGGATGGAGACGGAAGAATGTATTGGGGTGATAAGTGGTGATGGGGGGGAAATAAAATAAAGGAAAAAAACAAAATTCTGGATTCCAAAACACACTTGGTACCAAGTTTAAGGTGAGGAAATGTAAGCCTGAGTGTAGGGGGAAATATTTTAAGTCTAGAGCTCAAAGGACTGAAAATACGAACTTGGGGACCATTAGCACATAGGTGGCATGATTAGAGCTGTGAGACCAGATTTCACCTTGGAGAAGTCCATAGTCGGGAAAAGGCAGGGATGAGCCCTGGGATGCACCGACATTTAGAGGTCATGCGGAAGAGGCACAGGCTTTTATCTTAACTCGACAGAAGTGAACACAGAGGCTCGCTGAGGAGGAGTTGTTTGTAGGAGGCTGCATAGCTGGGAAGCCACCCCACTCATGAGCAGGCTCCATGTTTGGGCCCTGCCCCTGGATTGTGAGATGTTGAGAGGTTGGCGCTGGGATATGGATCATGCACTGAGACTCCCCTCCCTCCTTTGGACGTCCTGCATCACAGGGAGTTGTAATGAGCTACTTATGGCTTATTACTCCCGCCGGTTATAGTTCTGAGCATTTCTTCATGCCAGACTCATAGTAGGAACTCAGTCAATACGTGTTGAGGTGTCCTGAACCCCAACAGGTGTTCAAATGCGTAGGGGTTCCCTGAGCCACCGTAGAGACGTCTGAGGCATAAGCAGGACAGGTACACAGAATGCTGACCCCGCGGAGATGGCGTCTGTGTCTGACCCCTATGCTGTTTTGTCTTCATAGAAAGACGAGACTCATCTGCTGAAAAGCCCACCAGAGCCAAACTCAAATTTTGATGGATCCAATTGTTTTAAACATAGTCCAAGTAAGCAGATTTTTAGCCATTTAGCACCTGCCTGCTTGGCACACTCTGCAAAACTGCACTCAACTGCTAGCCACAGATAAGATGCACCCCACCACTGTAAGAGCCCAGCCACTGCCGCCCTTTGGGGGGCTCTGACCTACCCCACTGAGGAGTGACATTGCCTAGACATATAGCCCCTGGCCCTTCTGCCTTCCAGAAGTCCTGGCCATCTTCCTCTCCTGGGAGGCAGCCATCCTGCCCCC
>NW_006300367.1:4720529-4738878 GCF_000327345.1 Myotis davidii
CCCAGCCCCCCCACCGCCAGGGCCTCTGGCTGATAGGCTGTGGGACCTCCTGGAATGCAAATC
Source organism: Myotis davidii (assembly GCF_000327345.1). NCBI lineage: Eukaryota > Metazoa > Chordata > Mammalia > Chiroptera > Vespertilionidae > Myotis > Myotis davidii. Next base: position 4,720,593 of record NW_006300367.1, read on the forward strand.
TAAGTTTATCCCAAAGCAAGCTTGCATGTCTACTGCCACCTTGTGGTCATTTCCTTTTCCTTAATCAGCCCTGAAATCCCTCAATCCCCCTCCACTTAGGCTGTGCCCCCACCCTCCCCTTCAGGGAGCTGCAGACCAGGAGCTCAGCCGGAAGCAGAGGCTGACTGCAGGGAAGGGGAGCTCTGCCACTCGAAGGAAAGTGCATATTTTCCGAGAGCTTCTCATGACTTTCCCACACCTGGGATGATTCCATTCACTCTGGAGATGAGCACCTGATGCTTCTGGCCGAGTCACATGCTTGAATACCTACTAAGGTCTCAACTAAGGACATGAAAGGCCTCGGCCAAATGTTTGACTGGCATTTCAACAAATTCTTTCAATGTGTGATACTCAGATCTTAGTGAAATATTCAGGGCATGGGCTGTCTGAATACAGTTTTGAAGTAGGAATAAGCATGTGACAACAGACATGGGAAGGAAAGGCAGTCCAGTGTGCGCCCAGGGACAGCCTGGCAAGTTTGGGAAGCTCTGGACACTGCATGGGAGCTTGTGGAGGTGAGAATGCCATACACCCAAGTCATGGAAAGCGTCACGGACCAGAGCAGAACTGCAGCTTCTGAAGGTTTTCGGCGAGAAAAATGATGATTCGGTGTCTGGGGAGTGGGCAATTGGTCAGTGCTTCAGAAGACTGGCTCTGGGGCTCAGTTTGCACAGGGATGTCATGTCCACCATCTCTCCAAGGCCTGGGGCCTCTGTGACTTGCCCTGGGGCCTGAAGAGGGTCAGGTCCGGTCACTGCAGCTCTAGGACACTCGGCATTGCCCACTCTTAACTCCTGCTCAGCACATAACCACCTTACAGGGCGGCCAAAATTAGTCGAGCTTTGGACACCATGACTGCTTCTGAGGGGAGGGGCCAGGCCAGAGTAGATGAGCTTGGGGACCCCCAGTCCCAGCTGTGCAAGTGTGACCCAGTTTTTCAAGGCAGGTAATTTTCATGAAAGGTGGCTTCCTGCTCTTCAGGGACCATTGTTTGACCTACTTCTCCTCAACTCCTCCCACAAAATGGGGATGTTTTAATAGGGAGAGTTTCTCTTCTTCCATGATTTTTTTTAAAAATATATTTTATTGATTTTTTACAGAGAGGAAGGGAGAGAGATAGAGAGTTAGAAACATTGATGAGAGAGAAACATCGATCAGCCACCTCCTGCACATCTCCTACTGGGGATGTGCCCATAACCCAGGTACATGCCTTTGACCGGAATCGAACCTGGGACCTTTCAGTCCGCAGGCCGACGCTCTATCCACTGAGCCAAACAGGTTTCGGCATCTTCCATGATTTTATTAAAACAATTGGTTGCACACCAACCACTGGTCTGTCTCCTCAGGTCCCTAAAGGCCACTCCTGTCCCCTGTCCTAGTTGAATTAAAAGCTAGGTCACTCAACAGTCATGGGTCACTTCCGTGGAGGGGCCAGTCCACAGCTAACAGATACCCCACCCAGTCTGTGTAAGGAGGTGACTGGAGGGAAAGAAGAAGGAAATAGAGTATCATTGTCGTAATCAAGAACAGATGTCATGGAGGGACATTGAGATCACAGCTACTGTCGCCTCCCCAGCAAAGCAAGGGAACACAGACTAGGGACACTCCCTAGAGAGAGAGCCTGGCACCGCCTGCCTGGCTAGAGGCTGGATGAGATAGAACAGCGGTTCTCAACCTGTGGGTCGCGACCCCTCTGGTGGTTGAATGATCCTTTCACAGGGGTCGCCTAAGACCATCCTGATATTTACATTACAATTCATAACAGTAGCAACATTACAGTTATGAAGTAGCAACGAAAATAATTTTATGGTTGGGTCACAACATGAGGAACTGTATTTAAAGGGCCAGAAGGTTGAGAACAACTGAGATAGAAGCTTCGGGACCCCTCCCGAGTTAGCACTGAAAAGACAGGGTCACAGGGACCCAGTCCTGAGAGAGTTTGGCGAGTACTCACAGAGCTAGCTTGCTTGGTAACAAGGCTTCCTTTCCTTCCTGGTTTTACTCTCCCACTTCCTACAGTGTCACTTGGGTTCATCCCCTAAAGAATCCAATCTTCATCTAGGGTCTGCTTCTGCGGATCCAGACAAAGGCAAGTTGCCCTCCTGCTCCAGTCCGGACAGAGGTTTCAGCCCCCTTTAAGGCCTCGTCCTCCATCTCCTTCAGCTTCTTGGAGAGCTTCCTCTGGCGGCCACACTCCGCTCCCCCTGCCTTCCAGCCTCTGTGGGACCGATGAGGAAACCGAAGCACAGAAAAATGAAATGGCCCCATGAGTCAGAACCAGCTCTGTGCGTCAGCCATTCCCACTGCACCCCATGAAAAGAGATTACTGGGGATTCCTAGGACCTGAATGCATTTTTGTTTCCTTAGACAAGCACCTCTCCACAAGCATCTTTTAATTCCTAGGTTAAGTAGAAACATTTCTCCCTCCTTCTCTCCCTGCCTCTTTCTTCCTCCGAGGCTCATGGTCATGCCTTGGGGTCATCAGGTGGCATCTCTGAGCAGCACCGTGCCACAAAGCACACCTGGGCTAGAGTGATGTCTGTCCTTCGTCCACAATGCCAGTCCGCAATTATGCCTGGCTGGCTTCTATGGGCACAAATCAAGACTAAGGTAGAAATTTTCCTCTTCCATCACCCCTGGCACCTTATAAATCTTTCATTTAATTTGTTTTCAAGGTTGAATTTCCCTTTATTGTTTTCAGCCTATTTTCATAACCTCTGAGAATTCACTGAATTCTTTGCTTTATTCTCTCTGGTTTTTATATGCTCCCCCAATGTAATATTCTCCCTGAATTTAATTAGCATGCTATTTCTAAATCATTAGGAAGGCTGACAGAGAGCACTCATGTGAAGGCCGGTTGCTAACCCTCCCCACCCAGCAGTACACACACCAGCTTCCTTACCCCGCATCGCCGACCCCCTCACCCGCATCCTCTCCAGACCACTCCTGGGTAGTGCAGCTGCAGGAGCTCCACAGCCCAGGCCATCAGATTGTCCGCATTGCACTCCTGCTCCACCTCTGCACACGTGGCTCAACCTGTCTGAGCCTCCAGCTGTTCACTGGTGCAGGTGCAATAAGAACAATGGTAGTTCTGTGTGTTCGAGGAAGGGGGCGGGGAGGGGGGGTAGGAGTGGGATGGAAAAGAAAGAAGCCTGGAGCCTGGCACAGAGTAGATACTCAACAAGTTTACTCTTCCTCCCGTTTCTCTAAATCAGACAAAGGAGCACCGTGGGCTTGGCCATCTTCTCACATTTGCTACAGCAAACGTGATGGTGGAGAGCGCATCCCTTCCAGCACTGTGGCCTGGTGACTGTCTGCTTCAGACTGACCACGCCTCCACACGGGACACGCAGTTCTTGGGGTAATTTCTAAAAGGGAAGGTTCCAGGGGGTTCTCCACAGAAGGGCTTCTCTGGCTTTGCTCAGTGGGTGTCCCCAGCAGCGGCGCAGTGCCTGGCGCCTACAGTGAAGCGATATGCACAGCTCCCTTCTTTCCTAGCAGGGCCCCTGAATTTCACCTGGGCCTGGCTCCCTTGTAACCAAGTTCAATGTAACAATGCAGCTTCAGGTTATGTCTTAAAAGGAAGACTACACCCTCCCCTCCTTCCTTCCCTTGTCCCGCTGGCCAGGATGTGGACCTGGGGAAAGGGCTGGACTGGTCACCTTCAGCTGTGTAATGGACGCTGCATGCTGATGATATCAGAGCAGAAAGAGAGGGGTCTGGGTCCCAACCTTGTCATGTGCCCCAACCAGAGGCAATCAATCAATGTCTCTCTCTCTCTCTCTCTCTCTCTCTCTTTCTCTCTCTCTCTCTCTCCCTTTCTCTCTCCTTCCCTTCCACTCTTTAAAAATCAATGGAAAAAATATATCTTTTGGTGATGATTAACAAAAATAATCATAATAACTTACATATATATTAATTAAATAATCCAATTAAAAGGCAGTTTGCTAGAGCTACCATAGCAAAATACCACAGACTGTGTGGCTTAAACATTTATTTTCTCATAAATATTCTGGAGGTTGAAAGTCCATGATCAAGGTCCTGTCAAATTTAATTTAGTTTAGTGAGGATTCCCTTCCTGCTGTGCTCTCACATGGCCTCTTCTCTGAGGAGAGAGAGAGAGAGAGAGAGAGAGAGAGAGAGAGAGAGAAATATCTGGTACCTCTTACTCCTTTTACGAGGACACCAATGCTATTAGGGCCCCTCTTGTATGATATTATTCAGTCTTAACTAACTCCTTAAAGGCCAATCCCTAATAAAGTCCATTGGAGGCTAGGGCTTCAACATATGAATATGAGGGGGGCATAATTCAGTCCATAAAAAAGCAGGTATTGTCATATTCACTAAAAATACAAACAGTTCAGCCCGGCCAGCATGGCTGAGTGGTTGAGCACCAACCTATGAACCAGAAGGTCACCGTCAGGGCACATGCCCAGGTTTCAGGCTCAATCTCCAGTGTGGGGCATGCAGGGAGCAGCCAGTCAGTGATTCTGTCTCGTCATTGATGTTTCTTTCTCTCTCTATCTCCCTTCCTCTTTGAAATCAATAAAAATACATTTTTTTAAAAAGTTCCAACTATATGCTTTCTATAGGAGACACGCTTTAGATTTAAAGACACAAATAAGTTAAAGGATGGAAAGAGATATAAGATGCAACAGTAAATATAAGAGAGTTGTAGTGGCAGTATCAAAAATAACAGATTTTGGAATAAAAATATATTAGAGATAAAGAGATACATTTCATAATGATAAAAGTATCAATACTTGAGGAAGAAATGCCAATTATATACATACGTATATGCACCTAACAATAGAACCCTAAAACACATGAAGGAAAACTGACAGAATAAAGGGAAAAAAGACAATTTAACAATAATAGATGGAGATATCAATACTCCACTCTCAATGAAACATAGAACTACCCATAAGATCAACAAAGAAATAGAATACTGAAAAACACTATAAGCCATTTAGAGCTACCAAACATCTGTAAGACACTCCACCAACAAAATCAGAGTATTTCAGAGCTATAAATAATTTCATTTCTAAAAATCTGATCAATAACCTCATCTAATTAAGACACAAAATACAGTAAACTAAATCTCAAGCAAGCAGATAATAACAGGTAAAGTGGAAATCAACAAAATAGAGAATATAAACAAAATAGAGATAATTAACAGAACTAAAAGTTGGTTCTTTAAAAGGACCAAAAAAATTAGCAAACTTTTGTCTGCACCAACAAAGGAAAAAAAGAGATTATTCAAACAGCTAAAATCAGAAATGAAAATATATATGTTACTGTAGACTTTATAGAAATAAAAAGGATTATAAGAGAACACTATGAACAATTGTATGCCACCAAGTTAGACAACCTAGACGAAATAGACAAATGCCTAGAAACATACAAATTACCAAAACTGACTCAAGAAGAAATAAAAAAATCTCAATAAACCTTTAACATATAAAGAGATTAAATCAGTAACCAAAAAACTCCTCCTCCCACAAATTGAAAAGTGTAAAACCAGATGACTTCAGTGGTGAATTCTACTAAACATTAAAAAAATTAACCCAAATTCTTCTCAAACTCTTTCAAAACATAGAAAAGAAAAGAACACTTCCAACTTATCCTATAAGACCAGTATTAGTAAAACAAGGCAAAGCTATCACAAGAAAAGGAAACTAAAGTCTAATATACCTTACTGATATACATGCAAAAATCCCCAGGAAAATAATAGCAAACTGAATTGAGCAACATACTAAAAGGATTAGAAATGATAACCAAGTGGATTTTATCCCAGGGATACAAGATTGGTTTGACACGTAAGAATCAATCAATGTAATACACTATAGTAACAGAATAAGGGACAAAAACCACATGATCCTTTTAATGGGCATAGAAAATACATTTGACAAAAACCCAACTCTCTTTCACCATTAAAAACACTCAACAAATAAGAGTAGAAAGAACTTCCTCATTCTGATAAGGGGCTTTTATAAAAAATACACACACACAGCTGATATCAGGAATTTCCCCTAAAAGGAGAAATAAGACAAGGATGTCTGCTTTCAAGACTTCTATTCGACACTGTGCTGAAGGTTCTGCCCAGGGAAAATAGGCAACAAAATGAAGTAAAAGGTATCCAGATTGCAAAAGAAAAAGTAAATCATCTCTGCACATCATAGTCTCTCACACAAAAAAGTCATAAGGATCCACTAAACGACTATTAGAACTAATAAAAGAGTTCAGCAAGGTTTCAGGACGCAAGATCAATATACAAACACAAGTGTATGTCTATACACTAGTAATGAGCAACCCAAAAATGAATTTTTTTAAAATTCCATTTACAGTAGCATCAAATAACATAAAATAACTATAAATAAAGTTAACAAAAGAAGTGCAAAACGTATACTCTGAAAACTACAAAAAAAATTGTAAGAAGCTAAAGATCTAAATAAATAAAAAGGCATTCCATGTGCCTGGATTGAAAAGTTTAAATTGCTAAGAGAGCAATACTTTTTAAATTTACTTATAGATTCAATGTGATCCTTATCAAACCTCAGCTCTGAGATTTGCAAAAATTCACAAGTTGATTATAATATTTGTATTAACTAGCTAGTGCTGCCATAACAAAATGCCACAGATTGGGTGGTTCAAACAAGAGAAATTTTATTTTCTCAAAATTCTGGAAGTTGGAAGTCTAAGACCAAGGGGTAAGCAGATTTGATTCCTCTGAGGCCTCTCTCCTTGGCTTATAGACGGTTGCCTTTCTAATTGTGTCCTCACATGGCCTTTCTTCTATGTACATGCACCCCTGGATTCTCTCCTACACTAGGACCTATAAGGACACCAATCACATTGCATTAGGGCCCCACCTTTACGACCTCATTAACCTTAATCACCTCCTTAAAGGCCCTATCTCCACATGGAGTTACATTGGAGTTGAGGCTTCAACAGATAAATCTGGGGGACGGGATACACTCGGTCTATAACAATATTCATATGAAAATGCAAAGTATCCAGATTAGTCAAAACAATCTTTAAAAAAAAATTAAGTTGAAGGACTCACACTTTCTAATTTCAAAACTTACTGCAAAGCTACAATAATCAAGACAGTGCGTTGATTAGGCATAAGGATAGGTTCTGGCATATAGATAAATGGGGTGGAATGGAGAGTCCATAAATAAACTCTCACATTGATAGTGAATTGATTTTCAACAGGATGTCAAGACAGTTCAATTAGAAAAGTCTGCCCTTCAATAAATGGTGCCAGGAGAACTGGATTTCCACATGCCAAGGAGTAAATTCAAACCCCTTTTATCATCCACAAAAACCAAATCAAAATCTATCATGAATCTAAGTGCTGAAAGTTCTGCCCAGGGAAAATAGGCAATAAAATGAAATAAAAGATATCCAGATTGAAAAAGTAAAAGTAAATCCATAGTTAAAACTATAAAACTCTTAAAAGAAAACATAGATAGATATAAATCTTCACAATTTGGGGTTAAACCATGGGTTTTTTTAGATATTGCACAAAAACATAAGCAACATAAAAAAAAATTGATAAATTGGAGTACATCAAAATTAAAAGTGTTGCCCTGGCTCGGTATACAGAGTGTTGACCTGCAGACTCAAGGGTCCTGGGTTCAATTCTGGTCAAGGGCACATGCCCAGGTTGCGAGCTCAGTCCCCAGTAGGGGGCATGCAGGAGGCAGCCAATCAATGATTCTCTGTCATCATTGATGTTTCTATCTCTCTCTTCCTCTCTGAAATCAATAAAAAAATATTTTTTAAAAAAATTAAAAGTGTTGTGCCATAAATGATACCATCAAGGGGAAAAAAAACACAGCATGGGAGAAAATATTTGCAAATCAAATATATCTGATAAGGGACCAATATTTAGGATCTATAAAGGACTTTTACAACTGGAATAACAAAAGACAATAATACAAATTTAAAATAGACAAAAATCTGAATAGACAAGTCTCCAAAGAAGATACACAAATGGTCAATAAACATATCAACAGACAGTCAACATCATTCGTTACTAGGAAAATGCAGATCAAACCCATAGTGAAGCATGCCTTCCGACGCCTTAGCATGGTTCTGCTCAAGAGGGAATGGCAAGTGCCCTGCAGAAATGACCAGGAGAAGGTGACACCCTCGGGCATTGCTGGTGGGAATGCCATGGTGCAGCTGCTTTGGGAAACAGCTTGGCAGTTCTTCGAACAGTTAAACTGAGAGTTATTCCTCCCTGCGTGAAGAGGAATGAAAGCACACACCACACAGAAACTGTGGCATAAAGGCCCATAACAACCAAAGTGGAACAACTCCAATGCACATGGCCTGCTGGGTGGGTTTTTAAAATGTGAGATATCTGCCCTGGCCGGGGTCTCAGTGCTACAGTGTGGGCTCTCGAGCCAAAGGGTCGTGGGCTTGATTCCCGGTCAAGGGCATGTACCTGAGCTGCAGGTTCGATCCCAGGCCCTGGTTGGAGGCATGGGGGAGACAACCAATAGATGTGTCTCTCTCACATGGATGTTTCTCTCTCTCCCTTGTGTGTCTCTCTCTTTTTCTCTCTCTCTCTCAAAATCAATGGAAAAATATCTTCTGATGAGGATTAACAAAAAAAAGTGATATATCATTGGAATGTTATTTGGCAATAATAAAGGAACAGTACATGCAACAACATATATGAACCTTAAAAACATTATGCTAGAACAGTGGTTTTCTTTTTTTAAGTTGGGGAATTTATTAGGGAAAATCAGAGGCAAACACCTCAAGTGACAGAAAGAAAAATCTGAAAATGTCCCTTCAAGCCAAGTGGGGGCCTGGCCTTCACCTCCCCAGAAGGACAAAAACCTGGTGGGTTAGCAACAGCGTTCTCTGGCAGCCACCTCGCCAGCGCATGAGTCTCTCCGCCAGGACTGTCTGCTACCTCTCAACACAGGCAGGGAGGAGAAAAGACTGTTTATAGAATCAGTGCAGAGGCTATAAGAACTGTAAGGAAAATGAGAGAGAGAGAGAGAGAGAGAGAGAGACCTTAATTAAGAGTCCCAGGCTTTTGGCTCTGAGCACCTCAAATACATTGACAAGTAGTTCTACAAAATGTTACTGGAAAGATAAAATGACTAATGTTTTCAAGAGTTGCCCTGGACTTCTCACCATCTGCCACATCACACTGCCAGATGGACATGGCAGAGCCCAAAGGCCACATTTTGTAGGATGAAGTAGGATGAAGAAAGAAAAACAAGAATCAGCCCTGTTGCTCTTTAAGGAGAGAGGAGTGGAAGGCTGCCGGGACCTTTCCCACGTGTTCTGTGAAGCAGCTTCCCAGCAGCAGTCTGCACAGTCCTAGGTGAGGGTCTCACCTTTTGTCACCCGCGCTTCAATGTACTCTGTTCTCTGTTCCAGGGCTGGCCGGAGCCTCAGTCCTCAGCTGGTGCTCGGAGGAAGGTGCCTTCTTTGGGACACGGGACCGCATCTCCACACAGATCAGTGGGGCCCAGGCCTTGGGTGCTCTCCATGTCCCCCTGTCACAGGTGAGAAAAACCAAGGCCCTGAGAGTGAGGTCACATTCCCAGGACCACAGAGCCAGCAAGGGGGGGGCCAGGCCGGAACACAGACTCTTACTTTCAGCCTCCAGCCCACACTCCCCGCACCCCGCCACAGTCTGGCCCTCCACGGGCTCCTCCGTGGTCAGCCTCCAGGCCTGCACACTGCCTGACACCACCTGTGCCCGGGTCGCCAGCATCTGCCTGCAAATTTGGGCCTGATGGACAATCCGCCTTGATGAGGGTGGAGAGCAGCCAGGGAAGGGTTCTGGAAGGCAAGTGACCTCCCATTGGACCAAGGTGCCAGTGCTGGAATAAGAACTACTGGGTCTGAGTAGCTACAGGGGCGCTGAGGGTGAAGGGTTCCCCAAACTCTCCAGCTGCACCGGCTGTCTGCCGTGCCAGGGCTCCTGGCCCATCCCTGGGCTCCGTGAACGCTCAGTGAACCTTCAGTGAATGAAGTAGGATGATCCCTGTGGCAGAGGCTGTCCTGCGCGCGGGAGGGTGCGGTCTCTGCGCATCAGATGCCGGCAGCACCTTCCCGTGTGACAGCCAAACTGGCTGAGACATTGCCGGAGTGTCCAGAGAGCAAGCCAGCCCGCGGCCGCTGTGCCCATGAATCCGAGGATCTGGGGGGAACAGCGAATGAACTGGACAGCGACTGGCGGCCGGATAGGAGGAGTGGGCCGGTGTGACGCTGAGCCCATCCAGATGAGATCCCGCTGGCAGGCAGAGCCCCGGAACATCTTTGTTTGGAGCTGAGATGAGGAGCTGTGACGGCTTTTTCCCACTAGTCAAGTGGCCTGTCTGCAGCAAATCTGCAACGTGTGACACTTTCCGTAACAACAAATGACGGATCAGGGACCCAGCCCAGGGCTGCGAGTACTGCCACTGCTCCAGGCGCCTTCCTGACTGACGCCCAGGCCAGAAACAATTCACAACTTCTCCTTAAAAGAGCAATTTCCCCTCAGAGTGATGGAGTGCCCGCCACTCACCCGCCACAAACCAACTCTATTTCTCACCCTGCACGCAGCTGCAGCACTCCATAGTTCACCGTAAATTCATCAGCGTGGAGAGCAGGTTGTGGGCGGGGAGCACATCGGAATCAGAGAGAGGCCGACCAGGCATGCCCTTTGCGCGGCAAAGACCAGGTGACCGCACTGTACTCCGTCACCCGGTCACCAGGGAGCACTCCCAGGGGCCACGCACACCTGAGTCTAAAGGAAAGCAGGGAGCAGGCCACCTGAGCCACTCTGCTCCCTCTGAGCCTCCTTCACCCTTCGGGGAGCACTGATGTCCTAAAAGTAAAAGGCCAAGGGAGAGGCAACAGTATTTATTTCAGAAAAAAAAAAAAATATCTAGCTTTTTGGAAGCAGTGATTCAAGCAGAAGCCCAAACAGTGTTCTGATTAGCACACAAATGCAAGGGGTTCTCATGAGAAGGGGCAGCGGGACAATGACGTTAAGAGAAGGAAGGCGTTCCTGTTGGCACGGACAAGCTCACACAGGGACACTAATTCTAAAGAATGTTTTTAATTTTCAGTCCTATGGCCATCGGTCCATTAATCATATTATCTGCTTTGCAAACAGTTGTTTTAGACACAATACGACTTTAGCCCCCAGTCCAGGGGTTATTTTTCCGTTTGATTTTCCTCTTATTGAATTTATTGGGATGATACTGGTTAAAACATGATACAGGTTTCAGGTGCATAATTTTACAACATGTCATCTGTACACGGTATTGTGTGTTCACCACCCCAAATCAAGTCTTCACCCATCACAATTGATCGCCCCATACCCTCCTCCACCTCCCTCAGCCCCACCTCCCTAGCAATCACCACACTGCTGCCTGTGTCAACGAGTTTTCTCTTTTTCTTCTTAATCCCTCCTCCCCCTCAAATATGCTAATGAGACACATGAAGAAGCATGTAGTCACACTACACAGGTTCCAAGAAACCTCTGCTTCTACATGCTTAACCGTCACTTTTCTCACCTAAGCCTCCTTACAGATCTCCCCAGCCTCTGTTCCGGAAGCAGCGCGTATCTGTCCCTTTGCGATGCTGGCTTCCTTGTGCACAAGCGAAATGAATCTTCTTGCCTGTGTCACTTTCTGGTGATCTCTCCTGGTTTCTGTTCTGGGAGGTTGTAAGAACCCAGGGCATGGGTAACAGTTCCAGCTGTGGAGGGGCGGGGCCCGTGCAGTGCGCCAGGAGGTGGGCAAGATGCACTGACATTTCAGAGATAACACATAGGAGAGTGGCCTCCTCACTGCTCTGCTTCTGAAGTACTCCCTCTCTGACCTCCCTCATCCTTGGAAGGAGACCAATATTTTTTCTAACCCTATCTTGTGACTCAGCAACCTGGGCCCAAAGTGGTCTCAGGGCACATCCCAGAGGGCAGCAAAGTGGGAGGAGCCTGCAGCCCCACCTTGGAGCCCAGCTGGCCACCACGGGAGCAGGGTGATAGCATTATTCTTCGGAGCAGCGCACGTTATGAAGGTGACTGAGCACCCAGAAGCCAAACAGGTAGATTAACAAGAAGGTCCATTTCATGACTGGCTTTGTCTCAGCACCCCGGTGCTGCATGCTGCCACCCCAAATCAGAGCCTCCACGTCCCGCCCACTGCTCCTGCATGTACAGCAACCATGGAAAAACAGGCATCTAAGTTTGCATTCATGCTCCCAGGGTGCATCAGTAGGGATCAAGGCCACAATGAGCTACAGCTACTGAAGGATAGCAGCCATGGTCATTCTCTGTTTGCCGGAAGCCAGTCCATCCTTGCTGCTTGACACAGTTGCTGCAGGAAAGAAACATCTGCACAGCATCTGCCAGGTCCCTTGCATATGTAGCATACTGTTCTTAATATGTTTGCTCCCCTTAGCGCTATGTGTTTTAAACAAGGTCACTTCTCTGAGAAAGGTTGTTTCCCCGGGTAGGGATTTTTCCCTGAAGTTAGGGAGGGGATAAAACCCCTTAACTAAGTGCCAGGTGGGTAGTTAATCACTTTAACTACAAACAATCACGCTTAAGCTACATAATCTTTACTCCATGGAATGGAGATAAGAAACGCCCTAACCTTTGTAATAGAAATTGACAGGATTAAAATCAACTGGTATAAATACAGATGTAACAAGACAATAAACACAGAACTTGGCTGGAGATCGTGGCTAGGCTGCTGATCAATTGAACGCTGTCTCCGTGTCATTCCTTCTTCGCCGACTCCGTCCACACCTTTGGGGACCCCTGGACCTGCTGGGGTTGGACCCCAGCATCTGTTGTTTGTGGAAGTGGAGTTCTTACAATATCTGGAGAAAAGGCATTTTCTGAGACTCACATGGGAAGGTGAGTGTTTTTTATTTGCATGGAATTGCACCCCTGGGTTTGCATTGACACAGTTGCTGCAGGAAAGAAACATCTGCACAGCATCTGCCAGGTCCCTTGCATATGTAGCATACTGTTCTTAATATGTTTGCTCCCCTTAGCGCTATGTGTTTTAAACAAGGTCCCTTCTCTGAGAAAGGTTGTTTCCCCGGGTAGGGATTTTTCCCTGAAGTTAGGGAGGGGATAAAACCCCTTAACTAAGTGCCAGGTGGGTAGTTAATCACTTTAACTACAACCAATCACGCTTAAGCTACATAATCTTTACTCCATGGAATGGAGATAAGAAACGCCCTAACCTTAGTAATAGAAATTGACAGGATTAAAATCAACTGGTATAAATACAGATGTAACAAGACAATAAACACAGAACTTGGCTGGAGATCGTGGCTAGGCTGCTGATCAATTGAACGCTGTCTCCGTGTCATTCCTTCTTCGCCGCATCCGTCCACACCTTTGGGGACCCCTGGACCTGCTGGGGTTGGACCCCAGCATCTGTTGTTTGTAGAAGTGGAGTTCTTACAATATCTGGAGAAAAGGCATTTTCTGAGACTCACATGGGAAGGTGAGTGTTTTTTATTTGCATGGAATTGCACCCCTGGGTTTGCAAAGTCCCATCTCCCTTAATCCAGTCCTGAGAGAGGTGCAGCTGGGGCTTCAGCAGAGCTGGAAGCAAAGCCAGGGTCCACAGTTTCCGTCCCGTGGGGGAGCCGGTCCCACATAGCATCAGGCTAGTCACAGTCCATCAGTCCATTGTGTGGGGCCCCCGTGGCTATGGGCCACTTGGCTGTGGGCCACGTGGGTGAGTGCAGGGGAGCACTCAAGCCAGGAGCATGAGAACACAAGAGTCAAGGCCACAGGAGAGTGATCGTCCTTATTTAAATATTCCGGTGCTTGCAGTGGCCACAGCTATGCTGGCCAGTGACCTGTTCCCAGGTGTGACTGACACACAAGTACCTTCCCTATTTCATCCAGACTTTACTGGGCACGCCCATAATACTTGGCCTTCCCTTTGCTCCTTTCCCTTTATGCATAACTACGTTAAGTTACAACGGTATCAATACCATCTCACACCCGTTAGGATAGTAGGATGGCTTCTGTGTCACACCCACACACACCAGAGAAGAAGGTGTTGGTGAGGATGTGGAGAAATTGGAATCCTTGTGCACTATTAGTGGAAATATAAAATGGTGCACCTACAGTGGAAAACAGTATGGAAGTTCCTCAAAAAATTAAAAAATAGAATTACTATATCATTCAGTAATTCCATTTTCTGGGTATAGAGCAAAATAATTGAAAGCAGAGTCTTGAAGAGATACTCACACACCCATGCTCACGGCAGCATTATTCACAACAGCCGCAGGGAAGCAAGTGTCCATGGACAGGTGTGCGGAAAACAAAATGTGCTACATGCACACACGGAATACCATTCAGCCATAACAATAAAGGAAATTCTGACACATGACCGACATGGGTGAACTTGGAGAACATTACGCTATGTGAAATAAGTCAGTTACAAAAGAACAAACACTAGAGTAGTCACATCCTTATAGTTGGAAAGTGGAATTGTGGCTGCAGGAGCTGGGGCTGGAAGGGTGGGGAGGTCAGGGGATGGTGGGAGGAGTTGTCATTTAATGGGAGTTCCAGTTTGTGAAGATGGAAAAGTTATGGAGATGGATGGTGGTGATGGTTGCATGACAATGTGAATGTACTTAATGCCACTGAACTCTACACTTGAAAATGGTTAAGATGATAAATTTTATGTTAAGTGCATTTTACCACAATTTTTTAAACCTAATTTTTTAAAAATCTAGATCTGCTACTTCCTAGCTTTATGGATTTGGGGGATTCATTTAATCTCTCCAGTTCCTCATTTTAATTTCAGGGGCCCCCTCCTTTGAAAATTCCTAATGATAATATGCATAAACTGCCCTGCACATTGCATGCACAGAGGAGGTATTTACTAACAATTAGTACAACGAATTGCCTCCTTCATGCCCCTTATGTGTGCGGGCTACTGCGGTCACAGCAGGAAGAAGGGGTCCTTGCCTCATCCTCAAGGGCACTGTCTGGAATCCAGCTCAGAGTTGCCCAGGAAGCAGCCTAGGTCTGCCAGCTGCCGCTCCAGAAAGAGGAATGCCTCAGCAGACACCCCATCCTGGCCCTCCTGCCTCCACTTCCCCCTACCTGACATACAGTGCCATGATCTGTGTGTCCTATAACATGGAAACACTTGGGAAATAGAGGTCTAACTCACCAGAAGTGACTTGCATTGAGAAAATGGTAGTACATAGCTCTCCCTGGCAATCCACTCTGTGCTAGAATTGTGTCCTGTAAAATATGTCATCAGTCCTTAGTAGAAATCTCCTAGATACGTGTTGTCATTTCCATTTTACAGATCAGAAAACTGAGGCCCTGAGAGGGTAAGTGACATGCCAAGGTCACACTCAGGCATTGGCAGAGGTGGGCTATAAGCCAGGTGTGTCTGACCACAAAGCCTCTATTCTTTCCCACGTGCCCTAAGGCTCCACATCTGGCCATTGCTGGAGTGGATGGTGCCCTCCTTGCGTAGCTGTTCACAAAATCCACCCAACTCAGCCTTGTCCCCTTCACATCATCAGAATGAGTGACCCTAGATGGCTGAGTCACTTGGCCTTTGACAGTGGGGAGGGGACCAAACATACTGCATGATTGATTGATTGATTGATTGATTGTAGTCAGCTCAGTACCTAAGCACAAAAAGCCCCCACTTGAGCCCTGAACGATTGAATTACTTCTTCCTCTGTTCAATCCTGGCCTCTTGGACTCAAGGTAGCCCTTTGGTGCTCACCTGTGCTGGGAACCCATCAACAATTCAAATGCCAGAATGACCTGGGGCCACACTTCATCTGGGAAGTGTGAGGCAGGCGTGCTGTGTGGAAACACAGGCCACTGCAGAGGACTCTGACCAATGAACAGGGACACCTAGGATGATAGAGGGGTGTGTAGGTGCCTAAATCTGAGAAACAGAGCTCCTCGTCCGGGGTCACTTGCGCCACCTCAAACCCTCCAAAGAGGGGAGCCCACAGAGGCTCTCAGTTCCCAGGGAAGCCCCTCTGGACACAGAAGGTTGAGAGTCTGGAAAGCTGGAGCTGGAGGGAAGGCAGACCTGGGGAGCCTAAACCCAAGCAGGCTTCCATCTTCTGGTCTCCTGAGGTTCAGGAAGCCCTCCCTGGCCGGAACCCAGACTACAAATACACCACCTCCTTGAGTGTATTCCCCTGAGTCTCCAGCTTCCTCCACTGACTTTGCAGATCTTTCCCTGGGACAACACTACACTCACTGGGACCCTCAGACCCACGCTCCGTGCTGCCCTGGCCCTGCGCTGGCGCCTAAAGGCAGGGTGTGGGGCTTGCACTTTATCATAGGTAAACAGAGCACCACAGTATGGAAGGGATTTTGCCCACATTTCTCAGTATCCCACTCCCCATATAATCAGGGGCCTTCTGACCTCAACCTTTAAAGATAGAGAGCAAAGTGATCCCAGTGCCTGGCAAGCTCTAGAGAAGGGAAAGCCTCCATTCTGCAGAGCCCCTTCACTCATACTGACAAGACTCCCTTCCAACCCCACCACTCACCCACCCACCACTCAGCCACCCGCCCACCCACACATCTGTTCACTCATCCATACATCCATTCACCCGCCTGTCTATGCATCCATCCATTTATCCATCTACCCATCCGTCCACCCACACACCCATCCATCCATCCATTCACTCAACAAATGTTCTTTCTCATCTACCCTATGCCAGGCCCTGTGCTGGTTGCTGGAGGTCCAGAGAGAAAACAAAGTCAACAGGTGTGACTGGGACTATATCGGAGGTAAGCAAACAGAGCACAGGATGGCCCTGGTGGTTGGGCTTCAGAGCCATTCAGGAAGCTGGCCTCTGGCTGCCTATGGTGGGAATTCTTCTCTATGCACATGGCCTTGGCTAGAATTACCTCCTGTGCACATGCCTGGACTTCCAAAGAGGACGCTTGGGGAAAACTGCGGCTTTTATATGCTTGTGCCCAACCCAATGGGGACACTGCAGCCTGAAAATGGCTGTGTGGACCTGGAGCCCCCACCCCGGGTGGTGGTGTCCACACAATCACTGGGCCCTGGGACTCTGACTCCCCGTGTCATTCCTCTTGATGGTGCAGGTGAGTGTGAGTAAGGGATACAGATGAAATCTGCTCCCGATTTCTTTTGCTAATTTGACATCTATTCCCCTCTGACAACTTCATGGATTTGCTTTTTAAATCACTTTAAATCTTGACACATAATTAAGAAGAGTCCTGGTGTCCTCACTTGACTTGGTTTTAGGAAAGCAGCGGGACAGAGGGTCCCATGGTAACTCCCTCCCTGACCAGCTCAGTGCACATCTTCCGTCCTGAGACACCGCTGTGGGGGGCGGGGGGACGGGGGGGGGGGTGCAGTGATCATGACCTAACAGTGGTCGGCAAACTGCGATTTAGCAAAACAGCGGTTCACGAGCCACATGCAGCTCTTTGGTCCCTTGAGTGTGGCTCTTCCACAAAATACCAACTTCTGCGCATGGGCCACGAAGTTTCAATCGCACTGTACGTGCACGCCCGCACATGGTATTTTGTGGAAGAGCCACACTCACAGGGCCAAAGAGCTGCATGTGTCTCGTGAGCCGTAGTTTGCGGGCCACGGACCTAGGAGAAGGCAAGTGCTTCAGAACATCAAGATACTGCTGTGTGGGGCCTTCCGGGAGTGACGGTGGAGAATGACCCATGTGAGTCTGACAAGAAGATATCCTGGGCTGAGCATGTCAAGGGGTCATAGGTGTTATTGAGCCATTAACTTCTCTTATGCTCACAACACACCCTTTACTGATTAGGAAACCGAGGCTCAGAGACACCCGGGTCCATCCTACCTCCTCCGCTGAATGGCATGGGTGTCTGTGGTCCCCAGATCCTCACATGGGAGCTGGGAACAGAAACCTCGAGTTGGCATGGCCAAGTGCCAGGGGCCTGAGGACCCTCAGCAAACAATGCCTCCGTCTCTGAGCCACACGCTGGTCCCGGGCTGAGTTCTGGGCCGCGGTTGCTGCCTGCTCCTGGGAGGGCACGGTGCCTTCCAGGGGCGACTGTGAGCTCCAGGCCCCTCCCGGGCTCTCAGGCCTGGAGCTTTCATCCCCACCCCTGATGCTGAGGGTGGGGTGGCAGGTTCAGGGCCCCTTCTAAGCTTGGCTCCTTCCCCGTATCCCTCACCATGCCCCTGGGCCATGGGCCTCACATGATTTTCCTACTCAGAAACCTTTCAGTGGGGGC
>NW_006300367.1:4738942-4752106 GCF_000327345.1 Myotis davidii
CCTGGCTCCGGTGGAAGCTCATTCTTCAGTCCACTGTTTCTGATGCTCTTCTAAGGGTGGCTCCATGGGTGGGGGGCCCTGCAGGGCCCCAAAACTGCTCCTCCCGGCTCGGTGTGTCTATGCTGGAAAGTGCTTCCCGAGTCTTGCAGTCCATGCATTGAACTGAGGAGCAAGGCCATGGCCAGAGAGGCTGAGTGATGTCTATATCCCAGAGTAGCCTGGCCTGGCCTCAGCTGAGAACCCAGACTGCCCTGCTCCCAGCCCAGCTCAAGTGAGTGAGCAGCAGCCAAGGGCCTGCACTCATGCGTGCTGGGCATGGCCAGGTTCCACAGGACTGGTCCCGCCACAAGTCACCCACCCACCCCAGCCCAGGTCCACTGCTTGGGCCTGCCAGGTTCATCACCCAGAGGCCCTCCTAGACCCTCTCAACCCCTCACCCCAGTGGTGGTGACCTGGGTTCATCCCCGTAGCTCCCCTGCCCATCTGAGCTTCAGTTCCGCCATCTGCCCTCACCTAGACCACAGGGTCCAGGAGTCTCCTGTTGGCTGCCATAGAGGGACTGGGCCCTGCCATGTCGCTCCCCTGAGCTCTCCTTGTGGGGAGGGCCTGGAGCGTTCATCCCCACCCCTGATGCTGAGGGTGGGGTGGCAGGTTCAGGGCCCCTTCTAAGCTTGGCTCCTTCCCCGTATCCCTCACCATGCCCCTGGGCCATGGGCCTCACATGATTTTCCTACTCAGAAACCTTTCAGTGGGGGCGGCTCCTCCTGCACTGAGTCAGCAGGAGGGCGCTGCCTGGCTCCGAGTGGAAGCTCATTCTTCAGTCCACTGTTTCTGATGCTCTTCTAAGGGTGGCTCCATGGGCGGGGGGCTCTGCAGGGCCCCGAAACTGCTCCTCCCGGCTCAGTGTGTCTATGCTAGAAAGTGCATTGAACTGAGGAGCAAGGCCACGGCCAGAGAGGCTGAGTGATGTCTATATCCCAGAGTAGCCTGGCCTGGCCTCAGCTGAGAACCCAGACTGCCCTGCTCCCAGCCCAGCTCAAGTGAGTGAGCAGCAGCCAAGGGCCTGCACTCATGCGTGCTGGGCATGGCCAGGTTCCACAGGACTGGTCCCGCCACAAGTCACCCACCCACCCCAGCCCAGGTCCACTGCTTGGGCCTGCCAGGTTCATCACCCAGAGGCCCTCCTAGACCCTCTCAACCCCTCACCCCAGTGGTGGTGACCTGGGTTCATCCCCGTAGCTCCCCTGCCCATCTGAGCTTCAGTTCCGCCATCTGCCCTCACCTAGACCACAGGGTCCAGGAGTCTCCTGTTGGCTGCCATAGAGGGACTGGGCCCTGCCATGTCGCTCCCCTGAGCTCTCCTTGTGGGGAGCCTCCCATCACTAGCAGCAAATAGTCCTGAGCTTTAGTAGATGACCCCTGCCAGCCCCCCCTCTCACCACCTCCACTCCGCCCCTTACCCGAAGAACCCCAATGCCAGCTGTCCCCTTCCAGCCCCCCCCTCACCGCCTCCACGCCGCCCATTACCCGAAGAACCCCAATGCCGGCTGACCCCTGCCAGCCCCCCTCTCACCGCCTCCACTCCACCCCTTACCCAAAAAAAACCAATGTCAGCTGACCCCTGCCAGCTCCCCTTCTCACTGCCTCCACACCGCCCATTACCCGAAGAACCCCAATGCCGGCTGACCCCTGCCAGCCCCCCTCTCACCGCCTCCACTCCACCCCTTACCCGGAGAACCCCAATGCCGGCTGACCCCTGCCAGCTCCCCCTTCTCACCGCCTCCAAGCCGCCCCTTACCCCGAAGAACCCAATGCTGGCTGTCCCCTGCCAGCGCCCCCCTCACCGCCTCCACGCCGCCCCTTACCCGGAGAACCCCAGTACAGCTGATTTCTGTAGACAGGCCCAGGGTCTTACCATCCCTCCTTCTCTGAACCTCCTCCTCCATCCACACCCTGACTTTTCCTTCCTGGGTCCTCCCTGCTCAGGGGCAAGGCTCAGCTCCCCGTGGGCAGAGTGCACAAGGCTGTGGCCATGGGTGGCAGACACTTAGTCTATTGTTTTATGACTCCCAGTAGTTGGCCCTCGGCTTCTACTTTAAGTTCCCAGTCATCTCAAAATCTGTAGGAGGAGCCCCTTCAGGCCCAAGGGCAGACACTAGTCTATTGTTTTATGACTCCCAGTAGTTGGCCCTCGGCTTCTACTTTAAGTTCCCAGTCATCTCAAAATCTGTAGGAGGAGCCCCTTCAGGCCCAAGTGCCCAGTAGCCATGCACTAGGCTCCAGACCTCAGGCCAACACGTGAGCATCCAGGGACCTCCTTCAGTTTCTATCTCACAGACAGTCAGACAGCTGAGACTGACTCCAAAGCACGGTTCCTTCCCAAGCAACTCACAGTCCAACTGTTACTTCTCTGGTGCACAGGCGTGGGGACCAGCTTCCCCTGCGTGATGACACTCTAACGAAGAGACCCGGTCTGTACCAGACGGGGAGTGGCTTGGAGTGGGAGACGGTGTGTGAATGTACATATGTGTGTATCTGGTGTGTGTATGCACGTGCTTGTGCATGTGTGGTGTGTGCGTAGGGGTTTGGTGTTTGTGCACATGTACATGGTGTGTGTGTGGCAGTGCTGGTGTGTGATGTGTGTGCATGCACACATATGCACATGGTATGTGTGTGTATGTGTATATGGGTGTGACATATGTGCATCCACACATGTGCACTATTTTCACTGTTTTCATGAGAAGGGCTGCCTTAAATGAGGACGTGCTTTCTTCTCATTACTGCTGCGTGGAAACCACAGAATTGACACTGGGACTGTGGGGCTGGGGGCAGAGGGAGGCATTTGCCAACACCCCAGAGGAAAGCAGAAGAGCCTTTCTTCTTGGAGCCACCGAGTGTCAGCTGGGCAATTGCTTAGCCTCTCTGAGTCTCTGTTTTCTCATCTGTAAATGGTGATAAGCAAACAGACCTCACAGGGTCACGCTAAGGGTCAAATAAGATGCTAGTGCGACAAATCTAGGCAGTGCAAGGCACCAGGAGGGCCCTGAGCCCAGAGCCCATAGGAAAGGGGTTAGACAAACACCCAGCGTCATCCCACCCAGGGCAGGAGAACAAGGAAATGTGGTGTGAGCGTGGGAAAGCCCTACCAGGCTGGGGAAGTGATGCAGCTTTATTGTGTAAAGTGCACAAGTGGTTCTCAGTGTAATTAAGACGGATGGCTCTAACAGCCCTGCAAGGCCCACGTGCACCACAGGGCAGGCATTTACTCTGCTCTGTGTGCAGGGGCTTCACTGGGACCAGGCCCATTAGAGGAAGGCGTGGAACACAGTCCTCAGGCCGCTGTCCTGGACTGAGACCAGCAGAGCGGCCATAGGTCAAGCCCAGGGGAGCCTCCGCAGAGCCGCCTGTCCCCCAATGTGGTCCTGACCCCTTACTCCGCAGACAAGCTCAGTGCTTCATCACCACACAACTCTTTTTTGGATTAAGATGTCATCCTGCTGCCATGGTAAGAGAGCAGAGCATACAAAAGCAACAATAACAACAACAATAATAAGACCCCAAGAGGTCATGGATCCTGATGTGTCCAAGATCACATCACAGACAGGCTCCGTCAGACAAAGGGACCTGCACGCAGAGGTGCGGTCTCGCTGCACTGCAGAGGCCTCTCCTCTGGCACCGGGGTGCCCGCGCAATCTCAGCTGGAAGGGGTGGGGGGGCACAAGCAGTTCACTGAGCCCATTTCACTGAGATGATGATAATGCCGGCAGCTGACATTATTATTACTATGACTATTATTGGCAGAGCTTACAGTGTGCCAGTCTGTTTAAATTGCCATTTTAAATAATTCCCACTACAACACTGAGATTGGCATTATTATTATCCCTAGAGGGTAGCTGACATGGGTCACGTGGCTGGTCAGGAGCTGTGCTGTGTCTCTGCCTGCATTTCTCTGACCCTGGAGTCTGCACAGAGCAGAGGACTCCAGGTGTCAGGAAGTTGTTCCTTGCAAACTGAACTAACAAGCAAAATAGAGACAGAGTCATAGATAGGGAGTAGCAGACAGCTCTGGTGTGGGTGCTGTGGGGGGATGAGCAAAAAAGAAAAAAAGAGTAAGGTCTCATGGGTATGAACAACAGTGTGGTAATTGCGGGAGAGACCGGGGGTGGAGATGGAAGAGGGGATCGGGGGGATAAATGGTGATGGGAAAAAATAAATTAAGAAGGAAAAAAAAGAAAGTTGTTTCTTATAAAATACTAGAGGCCTGGTGCACAAAATTCGTGCACAGGTGGGATCCCTAGGCCTGGCCGATCAGGTTCCCCACCTCCCCGCCTCCTCCTTCCCACATCCACCACCACCCACCTCCAGTTCCTCATCCCAGGCCGGGGCCCAGCCCTAATCGGTGATCAGGGCCTGACAGCTAGGGGGAGGGACTGGGAGGTTGGCCAGCAGGCCCTGATTGGGTCAGGGCCTGCAGGGCGAGGGCAGCTCCTGAATTGAGCATCTGCCTCCTGGTGGTCAGTGCGCATCATAGCAACCAGTCATTCTGGTCGCTCAGGCTTTTATATATATATAGATGAGTGATCCAAAATATACCTATCAGAGAACCATGTTCCCTCAAGCCTGGGAGCATCCCCTCTCCTCCCCTATAGCAATTCTCCCCCCAGGTCCACTTTGGGGTCCTCCCACCTCACCCCAGGGCCTAGCCCCACTTCCCCCAGAAGGCAGGCTCTGGATCACCCACCCCACCTGTGAATGCCTTGGTTCCTTGCTGGGCCTTGCTCTCCTCACAGCTGCATCAGCAAGATGGCCATCCAGGAACTGGGCAGGACTCTGCCCCGTACCCCACACAGCCCACCCCTCTAGGCCTTCCCACTCAGTGCTGGGTGTGCAGGCAGCACTGGCCTCAAGGTCAGAGACTGGGGTCAGTGCCTTGCTCTGCCCTTCCTAACAGGGCAACCTTGGGCAAGCCACTGTAATCTCCCAACCCATGGTTTCTCCATCTGTAAAATGGACACGGAAGTCAGAGAAGGGCTGCCACAGTGGTGATTGGAAAGACCAGGAGCTGCTATGTGCACACAGAGTGATCTTCTCCATTGCCAACCTCCCTCACTGCACAAGGTGCTGCCAAGGGCTGGGGCAGGGCAGGGGGCAGGGGGATGGGGCCTCACCCCAGGGAGTTGGCTCTTGGTCCCTACAAAGCATACCTGGGGCTGAAAACTAGGTTAAAATGCCAGGGATGGGAGAAAACAGAGGAAGAAGAATTTAAGCTGCAGGTGTTTGGTTCTTTGGCGTCTGGTTAGGTTGTCTGCCTTCTTGCTGCAGGAGCCTTCCAGTATGGCTGCCCAGGTGGGGCCTGCAGTCCTGAACCCCCAGCTCCACCTGCACAGCCCATGGGGGAGGGACTTAAAGGAGCCAGGCTGCCATGGCACCCTGCCCCCCCCTCTCTGGGCAGGACCCCCAGTGCTTAGGGAACATAAAGCCTTCCTCCTGGTCCTGGCATCTGCCGCCTTGGGCTCAGGAGGCACACCAAGCCCCAGGACAGCTGACCTTACCTCACAACACTTACAGCAGAAAGTGCCAGGCACAGCCGGCAGTCCCCACTGGGCACTGAGTGCCTCCTGGGGCTTTGTGACCTGGCATCTTTCCAATCGGGGTCACCTGCTCAGTAAGTGGGGCATCTCAAAGGGCCGTGTGGGGCAGTGTCAGAGCAGGGCTCAGGATGGAGTCTAAATGGCCTCACCTCACTGTGTGGCCCCAGCAAGTCTCTAACCCTCTCTGAGCCATTTTTTGCATGTATGAAATCAGAATAGTAATGCCCCCTCCCATGAGCTCATTGAGGCAATGAGCTCCAATTACAGAGGGCACACCAGACCCTTCTTTTCCTGTCCAGCAGCCCTCCGAGGGCTACATACAGAGCTATGCGGGAAGGACACACGGACAGGACAGGGACCAATGTCATTGATGCTCCCAAACGTTTCCTCTTTGGGTTTCCTGAGGACATGACAATTTGCTAAACTGGAGTATTGTGTTAGTGAAAAACCCTTTCAAAATTCTATAAATGACATCTATAATAATAAAAGCATAATATGCTAATTAGACTAGCTGTCCTTCAGAACAACCTTCTGGACAAAGCCAGGCTGTGAGGGAAGCCCGGGTTCCGGGTGCCAGAAGGAAGCCAGTGTCAGCAGCCTAGGGAAGGAAGGCCTACTCTTGCATGAATTTTGTGCATTGGGCCTCTAGCTTGATTATAAAGATTAACCACCTGGAAAGATGAAACTATTCGCTCAGAGCTGGGGTCTTGGAGTCAGAGAGACCTGGGTTTCATCTGCTGTTTCACCATCTGCAGCAGGAAACTCAGCACGCGCCACCACAGGCACACACTCACCTCATCACTGGACAGCGAGCACTGCCACCTCTCCTCTTGGTAGGGGGTGGGCCCTAGCAGAAGTACTCATTACTGACCCTTTATAAGGTAAAATCTCTGAAAGATGACCACAACTTTGTAGGGTTACCACACCTGTGTAAGGTGACCACGTCATTATGACCACACTTTTGTGATCACATCTTTATGAGTTAACCACATCTGTGTAAGGTGATGAGAAGACCACATCTTTGTGAGGTGACACATCTTTGTGAGGTGACCACAACTTCGTGAGGTGACCATATCTTTGTGAGGTGACCACATCTTTGGGAGAGACCACATCCTTGTAAGGTGACCACATCTTTGTGACCACATCTTTGGGAGGAGACAACGTCCTTGTGAGGTGACCACATCTTTGTGACATGACCATATCTTTGTGAGGAGACTACATCCTTGTGAGGTGATCATATCTTTGTGAGGTGACCACATCTTTGTGAGGTGACCATATGTTTGTGAGGAGACCACATCTTTGGGAGGTGATCACATCTTTGGGAGGAGACCACATCTTTGTGAAGTGACCACATCTTTGTGAGGTGACCACATCTTTAGGAGGTAACCACATCTTTGTGAGGAGACCACATCTTTGTGAGGAGACCACATCTTTGTGAGGAGGCCACATCTTTGTGACCACATCTTTGTGAGGTGACCACATCTTTGTGAGGAGACCACATCTTTGTGAGGAGACCACATCTTTGTGAGGTGACCACATCTTTGTGAGGAGACCACATACTTGTGAGGTGACCATATCTTTGTGAGGTGACCACATCTTTGGGAAGAGACCACATCTTTGTGAGGTGACCATATCTTTATGAGGAGACCACATCATTGTGAAGAGACCACATCTTTTTTAGGAGACCACATCTTTGTGAGGTGACCACATCTTTGTGAGGAGACCGCATACTTGTGAGGTGACTTCATCTTTGTGACCACATCTTTGTGCAGTGACAACATCTTTGTGAGGAGACCACACCTTTGTGAGGAGACCACATCTTTGTGAGGAGACCACATCTTTGTGAGGCGACCACATCTTTGTGAGGTGACCATATCTTTGTGACTACATCTTTGTGCGGTGACCACATCTTTGTGAGGACATCACATCTTTGTGAGGTGACCATATCTTTGTGAGGTGACCACATCTTTGTGAGGAGACCACATCTTTGTGAGGCGACCACATCTTTGTGAGGTGACCATATCTTTGTGACTACATCTTTGTGCGGTGACCACATCTTTGTGAGGACATCACATCTTTGTGAGGTGACCATATCTTTGTGAGGTGACCACATCTTTGTGAGGAGACCACATCTTTGTGAGGCGACCACATCTTTGTGAGGTGACCATATCTTTGTGACTACATCTTTGTGCGGTGACCACATCTTTGTGAGGACATCACATCTTTGTGAGGTGACCATATCTTTGTGAGGTGACCACATCTTTGTGAGGAGACCACATCTTTGTGAGGCGACCACATCTTTGTGAGGTGACCATATCTTTGTGACTACATCTTTGTGCGGTGACCACATCTTTGTGAGGACATCACATCTTTGTGAGGTGACCATATCTTTGTGAGGTGACCACATCTTTGTGAGGAGACCACATCTTTGTGAGGCGACCACATCTTTGTGAGGTGACCATATCTTTGTGACTACATCTTTGTGCGGTGACCACATCTTTGTGAGGACATCACATCTTTGTGAGGTGACCATATCTTTGTGAGGTGACCACATCTTTGTGAGGAGACCACATCTTTGTGAGGCGACCACATCTTTGTGAGGTGACCATATCTTTGTGACTACATCTTTGTGCGGTGACCACATCTTTGTGAGGACATCACATCTTTGTGAGGTGACCATATCTTTGTGAGGTGACCACATCTTTGTGAGGAGACCACATCTTTGTGAGGCGACCACATCTTTGTGAGGTGACCATATCTTTGTGACTACATCTTTGTGCGGTGACCACATCTTTGTGAGGACATCACATCTTTGTGAGGTGACCATATCTTTGTGAGGTGACCACATCTTTGTGAGGAGACCACATCTTTGTGAGGCGACCACATCTTTGTGAGGTGACCATATCTTTGTGACTACATCTTTGTGCGGTGACCACATCTTTGTGAGGACATCACATCTTTGTGAGGTGACCACATCTTTGTGAGGTGACCACATCTTTGTGAGGAGACCACATCTTTGTGAGGCGACCACATCTTTGTGAGGTGACCATATCTTTGTGACTACATCTTTGTGCGGTGACCACATCTTTGTGAGGACATCACATCTTTGTGAGGTGACCACATCTTTGTGAGGTGACCACATCTTTGTGAGGAGACCACATCTTTGTGAGGAGACCACATCTTTGTAAGGTGACCACAGAATTGATGGTTGAGGACGGATGGCCAGATGTGCCCATGACTTAGGAGTGGAAGTGTTGTCTATTGCCTGCTGACTAGAGCTCTTAAGTGCCCAAGTCAGACCCTCCCAAGTTCTATCCTCCCTTTGGCCCAGTGGCCCACAAGGTTCAAGAGGAGGACTTTTCTATCTGCCTAGATCTCTGATTGGCTGTGATCAGCAGACTCCCAGCCAGTGCATATGGAAAAGTAGCATAAAGGACAAACAAGCCTATTTTCTTGGCCACTTGAAAGGTGAGAGCGGAGGGCAGGGCAGGGCAGGGCCTAACTTTGCCAACCTGGACTGATGTAATTTCTGTAAAGCTAAAATGTGGTCATGTGCATAAGTCACCTGGCTCATTGAGGTTCTGAAATGATAGTTGTGTCCCCTTGTAACTTAAAATTTAGGGCACAGGGCCCCTGCTTCCATGGCAAGGATGTCAAATACCCTGAGTAGAAAGGACACACACTCGTGCATGTGAGATGTGAGGGAAGCATATTTTTTTCACTGTCCCCTCCATGGAGACACTCAGGGCTTGTGGGGAAGTCACACCAGAAAACAAACCCCGAGGCTCTGAGATCCCCGGTTGCAACTTGGATAGGGAGGATGAAGAGCAGGAGGGAGAAGGTGACCAGAAGCATGGGAGCGAGGAGCAGGGCCTGGCAGGTGTCTGGCAGCACAGCCCAGCACTGGGTGAGGGAGGCAGACCCTCAGCAAACCCCTTGCAGACGATCATACTGGCTGCTGAGCCAACGATGCTGACCAAACCACAACAGTCGGTCCCACTAAGCAGACACTCAATCCTGGAGCCTGAACTCCAGGGTCCACATCCACTGCTATCTACCATTTACCTCCCCAGCACAGTAAGAAGCCCTGAGGGAACGATGGCCCACCTCCTCCCAAGCCTGGTGGAAGCCTCTTCACCCATCACCTCTGCAGGGCTCTAGCACAGCCCTTGGCAGGCGCAGGCAGGCAGACAATGAATGATGTTTCATAGACATGTGAGAAGGCCCCAGTTTGCACAGGACACGGGAGGAGGCTGGGAAAGCCCACCCAGCAAACAGGTGCTTGGGCTTCTCCTCTGTGATGAGGCCCCGTAGTCACCAGAGAAGTTCTCGCCAGCACCCCACCCACAGCAACCCCACCATCCACAGCCTTTAGTGCTAAACAAATGGCCATTGGCTCTGGTCCAGGGGAGCTGATTTCCGGCATCCTGCTGGCTCGTGGGCCTAGATGACTGTTTCCCAGATGCAGATGCCACTAGCAGTCAGCTATTAGGTAAGCAGCACACCCTAGCCCCTGCTGTGTGTACACATATGTGTGTGTGTGTGTGTGTGTGTGTCTGTGTGTTCCCAGGTGCCAACACAGCTCCCAGCAGGAGGAAGCCCAAAAGCACTATGTCTGATGCCCCATATTTTCTGATATGGCTAAGAGGCTCATTTAGGAGCCATAGCCTGGTCCCCCAGCAGCAAGAATCTCATTGACTGTGTCTGTCTGAAGGTGCCCATACTCTGTAGGCGCCTCAAAATGTTTGGCAATCATTATTTAGCAACTGGATTCGGTGCTTCCAGGTCCTTCCAAACTGAAGGAAAAGGAATTAAGAAGACTTGATAAGAACTTGACACACATTTTCACAAAACCCCCAGGAGACAGAACTCTATTCCTGTTTTAAAGATGGGACCCTGAAGTTCAGAGACATGAAGAAACTGACCTGAGATCACACAGCAAAGAAATGTCAGGGCAAGGTCTCAAACCCACAGCCAGCTCAGTGAGGACCGCATGCATACTTGTTCTACATGTCCTCACTTCCATGAGGAGTGTCCGAGTGAATCCAGTCTGCCTGGTTGCCCCGTGTCCATTGCTTCTTGAATGGGGGAGTTGGATGGCAGCTGCTGCAGTGTCCACTCACCTGGGGGCCTAGGACTGTGATCCTCTGTGCGATTGATGGGGTTTGAGTAGTCAGAGTCCACTCAGAGACCCAAAACTGCCCCTCACTCCAGTTCCCAGGAGTGGGGACTCACCAGGAGGAGCAGGCGGCCACCACTTGGCTTCCTGCCGTGACTGAGCCCTCCAATTCCAATTACCAAAGCCCTCAACTGCATGCACTGCTGGGCCACAGGGCTGAGCCCTTCCCTGTTGGTAATCGAGTCTGTGTGTTGTCATCTCCGCAGACCTGTGTTCCCAGCACCTCATGCTGCATGAAAGGACACAGGCCAGGGGGTGGCTTTCTCTGCTGCAGGAGCCTTAATGGGAACACTCAAGCGGCCACTCAGTCATCGAGACTTTCTCACTCGAATGTTGGCATCTGGGCTGAGACAACTGTAAGTGTGAACTCTCCTGGGACTTCCCACTAAAGTGCCCACGTGGCGTGGGACCTCCCATACAAAGGCTGCATTTCCAGAAGCGGCTCAAGAGAGAGACTGAGCTTCTCAACAGAACCAGGGCTGCATGGCCATTTCTGAAACTAGGCCTGGAAGTCACAGAGCCTCAGCAATCATAGCCAGCAGGTCACCAAGGCCAGCTCAGATCAAAGAGGGGGATTAGGCCTCCCTCATGGGGCAGCGGCCGGTTCCCATTGACCAAGAGTATGTGGATGGAGATAAGGCCCTGCTTTCTTTTTTTTTAATTATTTATCTTTATTGTTGAAAGTACTACATATGTCCTTTTTCCCCCCAATTGACCCCTTCTAGCCCACACCTGCCCCACCCCAGGCCTTCATCACACTATTTCCTGCATCTATGGGTTATGCATATCTATATCTATATATATATATATAAGCCTAAGTGACCAAACAACCAAACGACCAGTCACTATGGTGTGCACTGACCACCAGGGGACAGACACTCAATGCTCAGGATCGAGCTCCCTCCTGTCTGTATCGGGCCTGTGGGGATCAGGCCGAAACTGGCTATCTGATATCCCCTAAGGGGGTCCTAGATTGCGAGCGGGTGCAGGCCAGCCAGAGGGACTCCACCGGTGCACAACCAACCTCCCCCACATTCCCTCTGAGATTGCTGCCTGTTCATAATTCTGTCTCTAGATCTATTTTGTTTATTAGTTTTTGTTCTTTAGATTCCACATATGAGTGAGATGCTTGACTTTCTCTGACTGCCTTATTTTGCTTGCCTTCTTTGGGAAAATTCCCTGTAAGGGAAGAAGTGTGACTAATAGGATTTAGAGACTGAAGCCACTGTCATGCCCATGACAATGATCCTGGCAGCTGTGGTACACTCACCCACCCAGAGAGCACCACACAGAGCCTGGCCTACCCGACAGAGTGGCAGGCACAGCTGGACCAGGAGGCCCCCAACCCTCCGTGGTGTCATCAGAAATGGGTGTTGAAGGGCTGGAGCCTGATTCTTCACAAACAAGGGGAACACATTCTGACAAAGGATGTCAGTGAGTCTGGACATAGACCCCCTTAGTCTTTCAAAGGTTCCCTGAGTTCCTGGCAACGGCGTGCTCCTGACTTCAGGTGAAAGATGCTCTAAGCCTCGCCATAGCCAGGGGCCCTGCTCTGCCCCAGGCAAACACCCAGGCCCTCCCATGGAAGGGTGGGAGCATCCCATGCCTAGGGGTCCTTTGTCTTTCCTCTTGCTTCTTCCAGGAAAACAAAACCCATTTAGGAACTTTTGCCTTGTCCCACCACGACCACCTCTGACCAGTACAAAGGCAGCCATTGTCTCTACCTGTCACATTTACCTCAGAGTTCAGGCCTGTCTTCAAGACTTCGGAAAAGGCCCCATCCTCTTGTGCAAGTAGCCTCAGGAGACGAAGAAGGGAGATGAGCAAGCTGGCTGCAAGGGCTGCTGCACATCTCCCTCAGAAGAGAGCAAGTGACATCAGTGTCACCCAGAGCCTCAGACCACAGGCTTTCTGCTCTGGACTTGTGGCTGAATGGGAGGACCGTCCTCCTTCTTCTCCGGGCACTGATGGTGTCCAGGGTCTCACAGGGGCAATCAGGAGAGTCCTAGGCTCTCAGCAGGGAGCCAAACCCTCTCATCCAAGAAGCTGAGAGTGCTCTGCAGGGAGGGGTGATGCAGGGGCTCACCGCAGAGAGGAGCAGACACCCCGAGGCAGCTGCAGCGGGGACGTGCCCTGAGGGCTGCCCAGACTGCTGGTGGCAGGAGGGAGAGCTGAGGCCGTGCAAAGAGGAGAAGACTTGAAGGAATGTTATGTGACTGTGACCCTATACCTACAGCAGGCTGGGAAGTCTGAAGGAAGCACAGCTTACACTGGAGTTTAATGACATTTTAAATCAACAGCAGTGAATGTGCTCTAAATCAGCATGTGACTAATGAAAAACATAGACATGGCCATCACAGAAATCAGAGGATGTGGGAATCACTGTGAGGAAGA
>NW_006300367.1:4753833-4757673 GCF_000327345.1 Myotis davidii
TCCTAGAAAATAGAAAAGGCTGCCTTTGTTATTGGCACTCCTAATTCATTCCAAATTCCTAGTGAATTCCAAGTGTACAAATGTAATTCACTTACATTAGAAATAAGAGAAGAAATCAGGACAAGCAAATGGAGACTAGAAAATGAGTAGGTGAAGAACTGTCAACCACAGGCATTGGGTTGGATTAAAATCTCCCCCAGCCCATAGTTACTGTAACTCTATGTTTAAATGTCACTTCAAAGAGCCAGGACCACATTATCCAACTGATGCTAAGAGGTGGGGTTGAATTGAGATGGGATTGGGTCACAAACAAAGTGACACCCGAATTTTGCCCTCCTCTCGAGTTTCTCAAAGGAAAACAATAAACTGAGGGAAAAGGGACTCGGGCTGTACCCCAAACCTCAGGATCAAATACTCACTTTACTTAGGTGGAGTTTTCTGATGCCAAAGCACTCTAAAGACCCACTCTGATCATTTCACCCCCAAACAAAAGCCCAAGTAAGGAACCCAAAGCCATGAGGGAGCTGACCGAGGTCACCCACTCCAGGCCTTTCGCACCCAGGGAGAGCCAACAGCTTCGACCGCCTCCTGAGGGGAGCCTTGACTGTGACCGAAGTTCTCTTCACCCCTCTGCAGGATTAGCCTCCATTTCCTGACTTCCACTACATCATCTTTCTTGCATGACTTGCTTCTTTAGTTGGAGCACATCCTTTCATCGCTTTCTGAGAAAAGGCAACAGAAGCCCATTGAAGCATCTATCTTACATAAAAACTGCTGTTTGAAATTTTAGCCCTGCTATTTTAGCTTCTGTAAACGCTTGCTTGCTTAAATAATAGGGAAAATAAGACTATTCCCACTCCAGAGAGGCCATAAACTATGCCCCAGACAGAGTTCAGTGCTGGTGCCAGGCCAGGCCTTGAGAAATGGTGTCATGGCCCCTCCCAGCACGCAGGCCTTCTTTCTCATTCCAAATTTGGGAGACAAAGGACTGGAAGAAGTATAAATAGAGAAGTTTCCTCCATGTTGAGGGGACTCAGAATTTGAAAGACACATTTTTCTCTGGGCCTGCGCTTAATTAAAGTGGAACTCCCTTTCTCTAAGCATGGCTTGGTTTCTTCTCCCGTCTTCTGTAACACAGTTTAAAGCTTGCCTGGCTGAAATAGCCTCTGTCTTTCTTCTTCCTTGACTGATGTTTTATTGAGTACAGAATTCTAAGATGGGACATTTTCCCCAGAATGTGACAGCATTGTCTATGCTTTCCTACCCTGCTCTTGAGAAGCCTGAAGGCGTTCTGGTTACTGGGCCACTGTATGTGGTCTGTTTTCCCTCTGCGCTTTAGTGTGGGGTTTCTTATTCCTGGCCCTCGATGCCTTCTCAGCAGGCCCTTTCAGTTCTAAAACCTTTCTTATATCATTTCTGTTAGTTCCGTTTTCTCCTCCCCGACATACGGGCTGGGTGGGGCCACCTCAGAGGAGATGGCAAATACAGTGAGCAGCAGGCCTTCATGCCTGTGTACTGAGCACTACCCAGGGCATCATGGGAGGGAGCACTGCTTTCCCAGCTGTGGTTCAGGGAGTCAGGGCCTTCATTTCCAGCACTGCCTGCATAGAATAAAGCAGGGCAACCCCTTACCCCAAACCACCCAAAGCCGGTGGGAAAGCAACAGCTCTGCAGTACTCAGAACCATCCTCCCACCTCAGAGCCCAGCTGGCCATGCGGCCAGAACTTACCGACTCCACCGCTGCTCTGTTCCGATCCGACTATTGAGCCTATCCGCTGCACCCCTCCCTGTAAGCTAGACTGTACCCCTGTGTATGCTTCTCACCCAACGTCTTTCTAAATGATCCCCTCTCCTCTGTGTTCTCTGTTCTTTCCTTCTGAAACTTGTATGCTGGACATGGGACTGCATGGATTGATTATCTAATTTCACCTTTTTCCTGTTTCTCATCTCTGTGCTGTTTTATTTTTATACTTCTGTCTGGGGGATTTTTGAAACTTTATCTCCCAGTACTACTGTGGAATTTTTAAATACCTGCAATCACATTTTTTTAAATATATTTTTAGTGATTTCACAGAGGAAAAAAGAAAGAGACAGAAACATCAAGGATGAGAGAGAATCATTGATCGACTGCCTCCTGCACGCCCCACACTGGGGATCGAGCCCGTACCAGGGCATGTGCCCTGACTGAGAATCGAACGGTGAGCTCCTGGTTCATAGGTCAATGCTCAACCACTGAGCCACCCCAGCTGGGTCCTGCAGTCATATTATTAATCCGTGCCTTTTCTTTTACATAGCAGCCTCCTCTTGTCTGGGAAAAGCAATCTTTATCTAATTGTTGTGGTGTTTGGAGTAGTCTTCTGCTATCCACATGTATTTTTTGTACCCTTCACTTTTCCTGTGGTTTTCGTTTGCTCTTGTTTGGAATTTTTGCTATAGTTTTTGTCTCTTGTTCACATTAGCAGTATTCCTCAAACACCTGGTAGCTTTCAGTTGCCCATAATCCAGCCCGAGGTGCTCAGAAGCTGGGTGGAAGCCTGGCATGGAAGGGCAAAGCTGGCCAGCTGGGCAGTGACAGGATCCCACCAGCTTTCTCCTCACTGAAGAGGAAGGTGTTGGCTTTTCTTCAATGCATATGGCACATCAGAGCTGCTCCCCCAAAGACTGCTCACTGGGCTTCCGCCCTGGCTGAGTGTCTGGCTGCCTCCACTGTGCTGGGGGAGCTGTCTGGGCCCCTCTCTCTGGGCCACTGCAAGGCTGCTGCCAGTGCACACGCATCATGACAAAGGTGCCTGCCCGCAGGCTTCCCCGTGGCTGAGCTCTCCAGCGTGGAAAAGGGACTCGGATTCCTGCACACCTCGCCCTCGCTCCGTGCTGCTCTCTCTGACTCTCCCATTCCAGGCTGGGGGGCCATCTCACGCGTGGCAAACGCCACCAGGAGAGTTGAGCAGCCTGGAGCAGCACAGAAACCTCCAGATGGGCATCCTCAGAGGCTCCTGTCTGGCAGCAAAGCCTGGTGCTGGCCGCGGCTGCCCTCGCCTGGCCCTCACCTTACCGTCAGAATTTACCTTTGTTCGCCAAGAGGACGCGGTTTCCAGGGAGACCGGGCGCCGGTGTTCCCTGTGGAACTGGGGGCGGGAAGCAGAGGGAGGACCCCGAGATGCTGCTGGTCCTGCTGGGCTGCCTCCTGCCCGCCGCGGGCGCGGAGAGCTGCCTGCGCTGCTGGCCGGAGCTGCCCCTGCTCCTGGACTATGACCTGCGGGTGCTGTGGGGCCCCGGGCCGCCCCGGGAGCTCTCCCGCAGCCTGCGCTCCCTGCTGCGGGCGCCCGGCCTGGAGCCCGGGTACCTGGGTGAGGCGCGCCGCATGGCGGAGACCGGTCACGGCTGGCCCTGCGCCTGGGCCGAGCGCTCACGCCCCTGACTCCTTCCCGGCCTGTCCCACCCAGGGCGGGAGCAGCTGGAGCGGGAAGCGGCCGCGCTCTTCGCTCACATCGACACAGCCATTGGGAGGTTCCGCGCCGGTGAGGAGGCCGCGTGTCCCAGGCCCGGGCCGCCCCGGAAGACCCACTGTCCTGGGAGGGAGGTGTGCTGAGGGCGGGCACAGCCTCCGTCGGGGGCGTCCCTCTGGAGTCCATGATGGAGAAGCCGGGAGGCATCCCCAGTGGAGCTGCGAGGTGGACCTGCTCTGAGACGCAGGCGGCCTGCGCCCCTTCCATCCCTCCACGCGCCCAGACAGACCGTCGCTCCTGAGCGAGATGCACGTCCAGAAGCAGCTGTTTGCTGAGGGGCTGAGCAGGGCTTCCGAGGAGCTGAAGGAGCAGGGTGAGAGGGGCTCCCCGCCA
>NW_006300367.1:4757750-4786630 GCF_000327345.1 Myotis davidii
CCAGTCGCCCCCATCCCTGCCCCCTCCCGGGTGCCTGTCCACACCTCCCAGCGCCACTTCCTGCCCACACCCCACCCCTCCTGGCTCTGCCTGCCTCCCTGGCACCTCAGCTTCTCCACCATCTCACCCTCGGGCAGCCTGCAACCGCTCCTGTGGTGAGTATTGGGGACCCGGCCTGGGCCTGGGTGAGGGGCACCCGGCCCTCACTAAGGCTCCTGCCCGCCCTCTCGCAGACCTTCCCTTCAAACTGGAGGTCATCAACTGCATCAACTGCAGAGCACACCACCTCACCTGCAGAGACCCCACCCTCTGCCCAGGTCAGTGGCCAGCGGCCGTCTGGCTTCAGCACCCCCTACCCCTCCCCACCCCCCCACCCTCTCTCCCCTCTTCCCTGTTGTTTCTTCCCCGATCGCCTGCACTTCTGTCCGGCCCTGCACTGCTCTCCATTGTCACCGTGAAGGTGGCACCTCCGAGATGTCTCAGCTCCACATGGCCCGCTGCAGAACCAGAGCTGCCTGTCCCTGGACCCTCCCTCGGCCACAAAGCCAGCAGGCTGACAGGCCCACACCCTCTCCACCCCCAGATCTGCTCTCCCCTCGGGGGCTCTCTTAGCAAATGGCCCCGCTCTAAGAGCTCAATCCCTGAACCAGAAATCACCCTCCCCCTTACCCAGTCATGGAACCATCAAGTCTTAGGAAATAATTTTTGAATGTGTTGCCATATTTTCATTCCAACACCCACCCTCTCCTCCAGGCCTCCTCACCTCTCACCCGCAGTATGACAACACCCTCCGGTCACATCTTACTCAGCAATCAAAGACCTTTTTCTCAAGAGAAAAGCTGCCGATGACACTCCCTGTATATAACTTTCAGTAGCTCCCAATCCCCCCCATAAAGTCCACCGTCCTCGGGGGCCCTGTGTGAGCCACCCCTGCTCACCTCCAGCTTCGGGCTCCCAGCCACACTGGCCAGCTTTAGATTCCTGTCCTTGAACATTCTGTGCCCTTGGCCTGGACTGCCTTCCCACTTGTCTTTCAAAGTCAGCCAGAACTCCTGTTTCCTAAGAAACCTTCCCTGACCAGCTCCAGGCCCCTGGGCTGGCTCGTCAGCCTCCTCAGATTCCTGCCCCTGGGCCCCGTCCTGTCCTGCTTCCCTTGGACGCCACATGCAGTTGCTTGCTTGTCTCCCTCCTGGAGAGCAGGGGCCATGTCTCATTCATCTTGGGGTTTGCTGGGCACACAGTAGGTGTTCAATAAGTAGTTGCAGACAATTGACTGAGTGGGTGAATGAAGCAAGGAAAGAGGGTGGCTTTCTCTCTGAGCCAAGACACCCTGACTGCTCCCCAAATCCCTGGCCCCTCTGTCACCCACCCCCCCAGGCTGGACCCCGCAGACTCTCCTGTCGGCTGGAAGCCTCTGCATTACTCTGGCCCTGGCAGTCGTCGCTGGAGGTGGGTGAGTGACTCCCCAAGCCCCACATCCCCAACGCAGACCCGCTGTTCCTGGACTGACCCATTTCCACCTGTTTCCTGGCCCAGATGGTACATTTTCTGGCACAAGAAGCAGACAGAAGAGGTACTAGAGGACACCCCTGCTCGGCTCTAGGGCTCCTGAGGATGGGATGCTGGGCCTGCCCTTGGGGGAGCATGGCTGGAGGCTCCAACTCTGACCCCAGGGTCTGGCACCCAGAGCAGAGGGGAATCAGGGCTGGGACCCATTCACCTCCCCCACCCCATCCCCAACCCCACCCAGTGTGAGCAGACAGACACACAGGGGGGCAGGGCCAGGGCACAGAGGCAGCAAAGCTCCCAGGCTCCCACCTGATCCAGCAGGTGCCCTCTCCCCACAGCTGCTATAGCCCCTCCCCGGATCCACCCTGCCCCACTGCCCCTGCGCCCTCAGAAGCACCAGCTATCAGGGTGCCTGGCCCTCATGAGGACAGGTGAGGGCCACGGAGGTCGGGGTGCAAACCCGGTGCATTGCTTTCAGCAGGGACCCAGCAGGCTGCTTGTCCCCCAGAGGTGAGCAGGGGTCCCCTGCGCTGCCAGGAAGCCCCCTCCCCGGACCCCCTGCGCGGCAAGGTGACAGCTCTGGGTTCTGAGGCAGGAGCTTGTGCCTTGTAAAGTCCTTCATTAAACTCCCCCGTGTTCTGACTCCTGCACTCCTTGCTTCCTGCTGGGACCCGGCAAATGCAGCACAATGGACCCTCCCAGGCAGTCCGCAGGGACTGTCCCTCCCCGCTGCTGCCCACCACCCTCCCACTCCACGAGCACCGTCCACGGCCCTGGTCCTGCAGTCGTAGCTCCACAGGCTCACCCAGCTTGCCTGATGACAACACCAGAGATGAGTGCAGAGCTGGCCTGTGTTTCCCCAGGGGTCCCAGCGGCTGCTGGTGGAGCAGGGGCAGAGGGAGGACAGCTGATGGCACACTCAGAGCAGCAGCTGGTTAAGAACACCATGAAACAGGCTCTAAATCACACCACAGTCGTGTTTGCCGGGGGCCTGGACAACATGTCCACCTGGGCCACTGTGCTGCCGGCAGGGAGTTTCCCAGCCCTCCTCAGGCTTGGCTGCCTCCTGCTCCATCTCCCTCCTGGCCCTCCTGCTCCATCTCCCTCCTGGCCCTCTTGCTCCATTTCCCTCCTGCTCCATCTCCCTCCTGCTCCATCTCCCTCCTGCTCCATCTCCCTCCTGCTCCATCTCCCTCCTGCTCCATCTCCCTCCTGCTCCATTTCCCTCCTGGCCGTCCACAGACTTGGCCTTTCCCTCCTGGCCCTCCACAGACTTGGCCTCCGCCTGCTCCATCTCCTTCCATGTCCTTTTCTGTCGGCCCCCAAGGCTTCCAGGTTGAACGGAATCATGTCCCCAAGGCCCCACTCTGGCCCTTCACTCAGCCCTGCGCCCTCCCCACTGATGCTGCAGGCCTCCAGCCTCGGCCAGGCTCTCCGGAACTAAACAGGACCTCTACAGCCCTGAGTGCATGCAGGCCCGAGGCCCTGAGAGCAGGTTGGCTCCTGGTGCCAAAGGAAAGCAGATCGGAGTCCAGAACCTGGACTCCATTCCTGGCTCAGATTCTAATGTTCTGGGTTCCCCTCTGCACCTCAGTGTCTCCATCTGAACACAGGCGGAAGCCATGCTTTCCCCAGGCTGCGTCCTGACCCTGGAGCCCTGGGGTCATACCTACCATCCCAGACTTGCCTGTGCTGCGGACCCACATTCAGTTCCCTTCCCCCACTGCAAGCCTCTGCAATCCTGCTTCAGCAGAGCCCCGCTCCTGAGCCCAGGCCTCTGGCTCCTCAGGCCTGCCAGTGCCCGCCCTGTGGCGGGAAGCGGCTGGCTCTCACAGCACATCCCACAGTAGGGCCACTCCTGGGGCTGGGGCTGGGGCTGGGGCGGAAGGACTCCCGGCGACTGAAGTGAGATGTGAACACACCATTTACGGCAACCTGGGCAGGGAACGCCACGGGGACCTCCAGCTCACCCAGCCAGAGATCCCAGAAGGCCTCCCTGAGGCAGCGTCTGCAAGTGGGAGAGGCGGAGGGCAGGAAGGGAGAAGTGTTTTATGAAGAGCTCAGGCTTGAAGAGGCGTGGAAGCACGAGTGACATGCAACTTCCAAAACCGTGGTATGACCCAGGGGGAGGCTGGGTGAGGGCGGTGGCAGGTCAGGTCCACGGAGGTTCCCAAGCCCGTGCAGGCCCAAAGGAAGCCGGACAGGAGAGGCAGTGGGAGGTTTTGCGGAGACAGCCCTGATCCAGGAAGGGAGACAGATATGGGGCGGGAAGGACGGCGGGTGGGGCGGACATGGCTCCCTGTGCTGGGAACTGAGGTGCCTCCCACCCAGCTCCACACTCCCTCCTCCTCACAGCGCCGGGGAAGGGTCTGCAGATGGAGGCGTTTGGGGGAAGCAGACACACTCCAAGGACACAGCTGTGACACACGGCGAGGACATCCTCAGAGCCCCTTGGAGGGCCTGGGCCAGAGCCCAGCGGTGGTGCTCACGGGCCCAGGAGACCGGTTCTCTCTGCGTGTCTCGAAGGCCTTTACCACCGGACATAGCGCGGTGGCGGTTTCCTGCTGGTGTTTAAATGTGGACTTAGACCATTACTTCAAAATATCCAGAGCAAGTTTTTTGATGCGTGCAGTAAAAGTAGGAAGTCACGGTATAGTTTATATGAAGTATGCGTGTGTATGTCTGTGTGTGTATCTCATCAGATTTTTTATTTGCGGGCATATTTTTATGAAAACTAGATGGCGTTCTGCTGGAGTGGAAAAACTAAGAAATGTTGTGTCCAAATATAAGCTCTGGAGGACTTCTGCTTTCGACTAGGACAGAGCGGCCCACAGCAGACAAGGCTCTCACCAAGGGCAACTCAAAATAAAATAAATCAAAAGAGCAGAACAAAATGAAAAGCTCGTTTTAGACACCAGGAGAGGCAGTCTCACACGCCCACAGCCCGGCCAGCCGGGCAAGGTGAGCTCTGCGGGGAGCGGGGTCCCCAGCACTCCCCCTCCTGGGAGAGCCCTCAGTCCACCTCAGGCGTGGACACAGGTGGGCTGAGAGGCTCCCGGTGTGGAGAGGCCAGCAGAGCTTCCTGCAGTCCCGCTGCTCTAAGGACACAAGCTGGGGGACTAGCTTGCTGCGACAATGTGAGGGGTCCAAGTCCGCAAAAGTACACGGGTGCAAAAAATTCAACCCACAGCGCCTGTTCTCCGGCATCCCGAGATGTC
This sequence comes from Myotis davidii, assembly GCF_000327345.1. NCBI lineage: Eukaryota > Metazoa > Chordata > Mammalia > Chiroptera > Vespertilionidae > Myotis > Myotis davidii. The sequence continues at coordinate 4,762,478 of NW_006300367.1, forward strand.
GGCCTGTTGTTCACAGCACAGGGCTTTGGGCCAAGAAATCAAGCAAAGCATCTGAAATGCAATGTATCAGAGCTTTGTATGTCAGGGAAATAAATAGCGGCGTTCCTGACCCACATAGGAAGACACTGTGATCACTACTACCGGTTTGGGATGAAAAGAGAATAGCCTATAAAAGAGGGGGTGCGGCAGAAGCAGATCAATTCTTACAGAGTTTGGAGCTCAGCCTAAGGGCCCCGCAGCCCCTGACAAAATTAAAAATGCCTATTCTTAGTCGATATCACTGCTGGGGATGACAGCCCGTAATGTCATGTAGAGGCACCACATTGCATTTTCAATACCGATGCCCAGGATTAAATATGAACAGGCACACCAGAAACGGGATCAAGAGAAAATTCAGACAATAGAAACATACCTACAAGTGATCAGATATCAGAGTCACCTGAAATAAATTTTAAAATAACTATGATTCATCATCCAAAATATTTCCCATCCAAAAAGAAACCGCTACATTAGCAGTCACTCCCCCTTCCCAGCTCAGCCCCGGGGCAACCACTTATGTTTTTAGTCTCCATGAATTTGCCTATTCTGGACATTTTGCATACATGGAATCATGCAATGTGTGTGTCCGGCTGCTTCCGTTTAGCATGAATGGTGTTTTCCACGTTAACCCGTGTTGCACCTTGAATGGGAGCTTCATTTCCTTCTGAGGCTGAAGGACCGCAGGGTGTGGATTTACTGCATTTGTTTACGCATTTACCAGCTGATGAACATTTGGACTGATTCCACTTGTTGGCCACCGTGAATAATGCTGCTGTGAACATTTGTGGAGAAGTTTTTTGCGTAAACATATGTTTTCAGTTGTCTTGGGTATATACCTAGGGGAGTGAGTGAAATTGCTGGGTCAAATGTTAACTCTGTTTCGCATTTTGATGGGCTGCCAAATTGTTTTCCAAAGTGGCTGCACCATTTTATATGCCCATCCTCTGTGCATCGGTTCCAATTTCTTCCTCATTAATATTTATCATTTTTTTAATTTTTATTTATTGAGAAAGAGAAAGAATGGGAGAGAGAGAAACATCAATTTGTTGTTTCACCTATGTACTCGGTTGCAATACTTGTTATAATTTTAAAAATTAAAATTATTTTCTCCCTTAATTTTCTCTCTCACATGCATTTATTTTTCTTTGGTAATACTTACCTCAACTTCTACTTATATATTTACTTATCGTTGAGCTTGTTTAAAGTCTGTGTTCCCTGATTAGACTGGAAGTTTTATGAAAACTACTGGCTACTGCCCGCTCAGCACTTAGCCGGGTGCCTGACACTATGTGTTAATCAACTCTTGTCGACAAGGCTTCTGATCCCAGTAAGCGATCAGTAGGTAAGCTTTGGGGGAATAAAAAGGATTTCAGCTGCATGGAGTGTCAGTGCCCTGAAGCCTCGCAGTGTTCGAGGGGCCGCTGTCTATCCTACTGGCTGTTATCTGAGGAACCTGAGTAATACAACAAGGACTGAAGTAGGTGAAGGGAAGGGAAGGGTAAGAGGAGTAAAATGGAAAATCACTGTGAGATCTCATGTGAAAACAAATGCCTCGCCCATTAACTCACTATGGCCACCTTTTTGCCTTTGTAGACACAAATCTAACGATCAGGCCAGAGCAAATGTCTTGTCCCTGGAATGCCCTGTCAGTGCGCAGTGGGAGCCTGTGTTGGGAGGGGAGCGGCCTGGTGTGGGCAGCAGCAGGGCGGGAAGGCAGGGCAGGGAGCCCCATGCCCGCACTGCCCTGAGCCAGTCCTGTCTCTTTCTTGAAGAGGCTGTGGCTCTCTCTGGGGCCAGTGAGACCACACAGGCCTTGACTGACACTCCCAGGCCCTGAGTGCATGTCTCCACAGAGCTGCAGCTGCAGCCAGGGCAGACCCCTCCCAGGGTGGGGCAATCCAAGGGCCCCTTTATTCTCCCCGTGTAAACGGTTAGGAGATAGTTAAGAGGGAAATGCTCTCTGTTCGGGAACTTTGTAGCTGAAATCAAAAAGGGACCCTAACCGGTTTGGCTCAGTGAATAGAGCGTCAGCCTGCAGACTCAAGGGTCCCGGGTTCGGTTCTGGTCAAGGGCATGTACCTTGATTATGAGCTCAATTCCCAGTACGGGGTATGCAGGAGGCAGCTGATCGATGTTTCTCTCTCATCAAAGTTTCTAACTCTCTATCCCTCTCCCTTCCTCTCTGTAAAATCAATACAATTTTTTTTTTTTTTAAGGGAAAGTACGCACCTCACCTCCAGGGCCCAGCCAGCCTCTCTCCCATGTCCTCTCCCCACGAGATATGTCTGGAGAGCTGAGTGCCATCTCCAGGCTGAGCCCAGCAGCACAGCCCCTTCCCCGCCCTGGGCCCTCCTGCTGCTGGTAGATGCTGCAGAGACTGATCCCAGCCTCACCGCTGTGACCCGCAACGACCAGGGCCTCCAGGCTCGGGGACAGAGCACAGCCCAGGCTTATAGGGTAAGGACCCAGACACACTCCCAGGGCACTGAGCTGGGCCAATCCAAAGAGCTACCAGCCTCTGAGAAGTCCTGCTCTTCCCGATTGTTCGCCAGCTCTACCTCATACACAGTCTCCTGGAGAATTGTGTGGCAGGGGGAGAGGGCAAGGCCAGGGGGCAGGGGACTGTGCCACCCACAGGGGTGACCTAGAAGGCAATCATCACCAGCAAGACAATGATGGCAGCCCTGGCCGCGTGGCACAGTTGGTTGGAACGTCGTCCTGTACAGCAAAAGGTTGCAGGTTCGATTTCCAATCAGGGCACATACCTAGGTTGTGGGTTCGATCCCTGGTCAGGGAGAATACAGGAGGCAACTGATCGATGTTTCTCTCTCACATTGATGTTCCTCTCTCTGTGTGTGTCCCTCTCTCTCTACAATCAATAAAACTTCTCCTCGGACCAGGATTAAAAGAAAGAAAAAGCCAGTGATGCGGTGGTGATAGCAGCTGGCCTCCCTGCGCACTTTCCCTGAGCAGGCACTTCCCACACATGGTCTCAGCTCGGCCCAACACTGTGAGGCTGGAGTTACTGCCCCTCCAGGTAGAAGCAGACACTGGGACCCTGGGAGACTTGGTGCCTTGTCCAATGTCATCCCAACTAGTAAGGACAGGAAGCAGATCCGTGTGACTCTGGGACCACACTCCTGACCACCGTGCTCACCCCACCCTGTGGCTGGCTCTGCTCCTGGGCGGGCCCTCTCTGTGGCTCAGGGAGGGGCAGGGGCACAAACTAGAATGTGCCACTGGCGTGGCCCACAGGAGCACAGGACGGACAGACGGCGCAGGTGGCAGGCCGGGACTCTCGCCGCATTGTCAGCGACCGTGAAAGTCAAAGGAAGAAAACGCCTTCAGAATCCTCTGGCCCTGAAATGAGCTGGTGAGGGGGAGGCCAAACCCCACGCTGAGCCGCTCATTCATGCCAGGCCCTGTGCCCACCCTGGCTCGCTCTCCCCCCTGCCCTGCTCCTCCGCTCCAGGAGGCAGGAGCACACGTCTGTCTGTGCTGCACACCCTGCGGCCCGCACATCTTACTTATGGCCAGACAACACGGGGTGGGAGCGGGGGTCAAAAGGGTCGGTGACAGCTCTTGCACCTCAAGGCTGTGCTCTGTCCCCAAGGTAAGCTCAGAGCAGCAGAGCCCCTCTCCCAGCTGGGCAGGAGGGTGCGGGCAGGAGGGCCCCTGAGCCCAGCCCCCACCCAGAGCCTGGCATCTCCCAGCAGAGGATTGAGGTGCAGATTCTGCTCAGCTGCACCTCACTGCTCCTCACAAAGACCCTGAGCGGGCATCTGAAGCTCCCACACGATTTTCCATCCCTTCAAGCACCGCCTCCCTTTGGGCAGCTGGGGGGGGAGTGGTCCCATGGTCTAAGACAGCGGTCGGCAAACCCCGGCTCCCGAGCCACATGTGGCTCTTTGGCCCCTTGAGCGTGGCTCTTCCACAAAATACCACATGCGGGTGCACACATACAGTGCGAGGTTGACTTAAAACGTTAAGTAAAGTTTATTAAGTTAATTTTAGGGAACGTTGTGAAGTGAAAGAAGATGTAGTGTCGAGGATGTTGAGATGGTTTGGACATATAGAGAGGATGAATGAAAGGAGATAGACGAAACAAGTATAGTGGGTGTCCCGACTAACGAGTTTTTTGAGATACAAGCCATCTCTCGGCCGATTTTTATCAGAATCTCTGGGACTGGAGCTCAGCAATTTGATTTTTAATATCCACAACTACTACAGTGGGGCCTTGACTTACGAGCGTCCCAACTAACGAGTTTTTCGAGATACGAGCCGTCTCTTGGCTGAATTTCTGCTGAGTTGCTAGCTAAAATTCTGGTTACGAGCCAGCTTCAGCTACCCCACCGCTAGCCGGCACAGCAAACCTCACAGTGAACGCCACAACATCAGCCCAGCGTCACGTGTCTCACTCGTTCACTTTTGATTTGACATATGAGTAATTTGAGTTACAAGCTCCGTCACGGAACGAATTAAACTCATAAGTCAAGGACCCACTGTATACAAGACGAATATGGATAGGAGAGTTGGAAGGGGTCGACCTCAGCAAACCTACCTCAATCAGACTGAGGACGTTTTTAGCAAAGGCCAGCTTAGGAGTACCCTAATTAAGTTAATAACAATGTACCTACCTATATAGTTTAAGTTTAAAAAATTTGGCTCTCAGAAGAAATTTCAATCGTTGCACTGTTGATATTTGGCTCTGTTGACTCATGAGTTTGCCGACCACTGCTCTAAGAGAAAAGCAGCCCAAAGGTAAGTCCTTCCCTGGGATCCTTCCCAGACTCTTTATAATGCAAATCACTCACCACCCACCCTCCCTTGGAGTCTGCAGTGCCTGTCCCCGGATCCCCAGCCTCCTCCCCAGCAGCCTGCTCCCCACCCAGGTACAAGCTGAGGACTCTGCCCGGAGAGGCTGGGGCGGGGGCGGCGCTCAGGTCAGCCTGTGTGCTCCCTCCACCAGGGCAGGTGGGAGAGGGACCCTCTTTTCCCCTCTATGCCTCTGGGTGTGAGCAGTAACCTCTCTCTCTCTCTCTCTCTCTCTCTCTCTCTCTCTCTCTCTCTCCCTCTCTATAACACACACACACATACAACACACCTCCCAAGGGCAAGCATGAACCCTCAGAGGTGGCGTAGTCTGTACAGAGCACACCCACTGACCTGAAGTCAAACCCACGGTGGACAGGTTTTGATTGGACCACAGACATAGACTATCTTTTCTTTAGTTGTCAACTTATAAAATTCAGATCAAACTAAAGTCTATATTTGCTTTTTTTATTCAAAACATAGAATGTGGGCCCTCCCTGGGCCACACTTGAGGGTGCAACAGCTGCTGGAACTAGGGACCCTCGAGCCCTGGCCCCAGGCAGCTCCTCCAGGCATTTACCCACTTGCTGCTGCTCCCTGCCTGGCTGCTGGAAACCCCGGAGTACTTGCTCCTAGCCTAAAGCCGTAGGAGAACAAATCACTTTTAACTCCAAATCAAAAGGCTGCCCTGCCCAACATGGGGGTAGTGCAATGAATTATCATGCAGGTTGTTGCTTACCTTGGGTGCCTTCCCCCATGTTCCTCACTTTCAGACCATGTCCCCTCCAGGCCCCAGGAGCAGGCACATAGCGCCAGAGGCTCTTCGTGCCCACTCTGGGCAGCACAATCACCCAGCCAGGTTCTGAGAGCCCTGCTCAGAAGGGCCAGTTCAGCTCTTGAGTGCCATCTTCCTCCCTATTGGTGGCAGGGAAGGGGGATGGCTGTGTCAGTCGCAGCCAGCTTCTAGAGGAGACCGTTGAGGCCCTGCCCAACCAACTCTCTACAACACAGGGAGATGGAGTGAGGCCTACCTTACCTTTGGGTTTCCTCCCAAAGATCCCCCTGGGATAAGGATGCGGTGGGTGCTGGCTGGCAGCTCAGAGAGTACTCCATTCCCAGGGGAGCCGACGCAGCTCATGGAGCCTCGTCTTGCCCTCAGGCCTTAGTGTGCGTGGAAGCCCTAACCTGTGAGCCATGCCATGAGGTCGCATGGCACACCCAGGCCCTGGGGATCTTTAGTGCTAGCACTGGGCAAGCTCACCTTGTCTGAACTGCCCCAGACCTAGAGACTCTCCACCCAGCCTACTTAGGGTCCTCCCATCATGCACAGCTTCAGGAGATGCAGGTAGGTGGCAGAGCGAGGCAGCTGTCCCAACCCAAGGCACAGGCTGACTCCACTTCCCCAGAAAACTGACAGAAGATGCAGGGGAAATCCCAGAAACAGTTGCTCCAATTTAATTTAGCCAGAAGAAGGTGTGTGGATGTAAAGCAAGTGTTAAATGACTAAAACCAGTGTTTAATCAAGACCTAACTTGAGTTCTGTAAGGATTCAGGGAAGGCCTAGACCAGGAGGGTGACACTGGGATTGAGTTGGGTGACGGGTGGAAAAGTGACTGGGCCAGTGGGTGGTATGAGAGTAGTCAAAGCACAGAAAAAGCACATTTTTATTGTCTATTCTAGCCCGATGGTATAGCCCTGACCCACGGTCTTTCTGTCCATGGTCCATGTCTTCACCAGTCCCACCAGAAGAAATACCCAATTCCTGGGCTCGGGGTCTGCTTGCATCCCCAGTCCCAAGGCCCACTGTGTGTGTGTTTTATTCCTATGCTCCCGTGGTTACCACAATTGGGAAGCAGTGACTATTTCTCCTGAACTTGCACAGATGTGATTACATCACTCATCAGGGGCTTCCTTTCAGCAAAGGCCTTCCAGATTGGCGGCTGAGGTTCAGTCCTGCCCAGCATCCGTGAGCACCCATCTGTGCCGAACTGCCTGGGCCCCAGGAGCACACACACAACCACTCGTGCCTGGAAGAGTTCACGGGCCATGCGAACACAGATGAGAACAACCACACTGCAATGTGATCAATGGCAACGTAAAAAGTCCCACTTCAAAAACTAAGTTTTATTTGAGCCAACTCATTCGTGGCCACATAAGGGCCTAATCAAGGAAGCCACACAGACAGAGGCAGACAGGTGGAAAAACAACAAAGCAGGTGTGTTTTTCAAGGTAATTGCTAACTCCGTTTTAGAGATCAGCTTTCACCTGATTAATTATCTAGGAAAAGAGAAGACAATAAGCCCACAACTTGAATGTTGTTTAAGTACATTGTCTGGCATACGATTTAATGAGACCACTCTTTGAAGAGTATTTAAAATTATAATTTTTGTTGAAAGAACATTTGTTGAGGGCCAATAAATCTATTGCATGTGTATGTAATTTAAAAAAAATAAATCAGATCTCCCTTCAGTAGCTCAAAACTAACACTGGCAGTAACTGTCTGATTGCAGCTTTAATGGTCCTGTAATGGGGACAGCACATTGTACAGTTAACAGCAATTGCCTGTAGTTAGGGAAGCTGATCAAGAGAAGAGAATGTTTATTATTCCTATCGTTGAAAAGAGCGAGTCTCGTCCCATTTCATTTAAGGGAAATTATTCTGTTAGGATATGCACGTGAACCCACCGCCTCATCGTCATTCGGTTTTATTATTCTCTCAGAGCCGCTGTTAGGGTCTCAGACGCTGCCTTGCGAGCCAAGTGAAAACCCGGAAGAGAAGGACCACAGCCATGATTCTCTCTGACATCCGCTTTGTGAGACCCTCCAAGTGCTGTCCCCACCCAATCAGAAAACAGGCCAGCTCCCTGGAGTTACTCCTTTGTTTACCAACGGTTGTCCCCTGAAGAAAGGTGCCAGGACTCAGTTACTTAAAACAAGGACCATTTGGATTGCTCACCTGCCTTCTGGTTCCTTGGCAAAGGCGCTGATCTAGGATGGACTGGGCTCAGCTGCAGCGCCGGCTGTTTGACCTCTCCCTGCAGACTCGGGTCTGTTCCAGGAAGGGAAGCAGCTATGAAGTGGAAGCTCCTGGCAGGAAGATGGCAAAAACACACACCCAACACCACAAGCACAGTGCAAGCCTTTGCTCATCTTTGATCTGCTAATATTCTAGAGAATCTAGTCACATGACCAAGCTCAACATACCTCCATGGAGCTGGTATTCACGCACAGGCTGGGACCCTGGAACAGAGCAAACTGCCAGGCTGGCAGCACCCCACACCTCATGGCACCCCCACCCCACAACTCTGCAGACAGCCCTACCCACCAGCCCTGGGCAGCACTTCCTCCTGGATCCTTGGCCTTGACTTCCCCTTTAAATCTCAGGCCCACAAACAGGCTACACAGAAGGACATTATCCCACTGCTCCGTCATCACTAGGATTCACTCCTGCAAGAGGCAGTGATGAGGGGAAGGGTGGGGGTTACGTGAAATTATTTAAGTCGTGTTTGCTCTCAGCATTTCAGGATGGAAGCTGAGCTCCCTCACTGACTGATGGGTGCAGTTAGAAGAATCCACTGAGACAGGAGGCTGGGCACTCGGAAAATCCTGGCACGCAGGGGAAAGGATGCCAAGGGCTCAGGGAGCCTTCTGTGAAAACCCCACAGACTACGTCTTCCTCTGAGCTCTGTCACTTACAACTGCTCACCTTGGGCAAATTAGTCAACGTCTCTGAAACCTGTTTTCTCATCTTGAAAATCAGGGTAGCTCCACCAGCTCACAGGGCTGTGTCAGGAGTCAGTGAGGAAACTGTGAATGCTGCTAAGAGCGGGGCTGGCACACAGCCTGGCTGCATCCCTTGGCACAAACTCCATTTATTATCAGATGAGAAGTGATTTAGAAAAGGGTAGGAGACCCAACCCAAGTCAACCAGCTGACAAATGGCAAGGATGGAGTTGAAGGCAGGTGTGTCTTCAGCCAAAGCCTGTTTCCTTCTTCATCTCTAGAAGCTTAAAAACAGGAGGCAAGAGTTACCAACTGTGAATTCCATCTGCTTCCCAAGAGAAACAAGAATCATTAGATGGTGTCGGGGAGCTAAGCCCTGTACAGAGGACTTCTCCAGGGGGCTTACTAACTCTGAGGACTGCCATAAAGATTAACCGAGATGCTGTGTGAATACGCCTGCCCCAGAGTAGATGGTCCATAGCGGTAGCTGTCATGTCCTGGTCACTGAAGTTGCCTCTCTTCCCCTGTATTAATCACCTATGGTGCACAGCCATTCCCACAACTTGGCAGCTTAACACAACACCCATTAATCCCACAGTGCCTGTGGTTCTGGCGTCGGGGCATGGGCAGGTGGAACCTCTCCTCAGGGTCTCACAAAGCCACAATCAAGGTGTTGGCCGGGGGCAGCATCTCCTCTAAGGCTCTGGATAGAATCCCTGGCTCAACGGTGAAGTTCGGTTTCTTGCTACTAGAGGAGTGAGGTCACCGGGTCCTGGGAACCACCTGTCATTCCCTGTCACATGAGGCAGTTGATTCTTCAATGCCCACAGGAGAACGCTGTTGCCACCACTTCCATCTCTGATCCCTGGACCCTGCTTGCCCAGGCCCACCCAGAACAATCTGCTGTTTGATTACATCTGTGAGATACCTTCATCTTTGCCTCATTGCAACATCTAACTGTGGGAGTGAAATCGGATTCACAGGTCCCATCACAGACAAAAGGAGAGGATTACACATAAGGGATTCCCTCAGGATTCTAGCGGGCCGCCCATCCGCATCCAAACAGAACACAGAATCGCCTGCCGGAGGAATAAAACTCTAACAGTGTTGTTTGGTCAGCGTCCCTGAAACAACTCCCTTTCAGGATTTCCATAACAGATGGCATTTTATTTCACCAGTGGGTGTCTTTGGTTACTGGGCTATTCCTGGAACAAAGCTGGCTGACACAACCTAATTATGTCACAACACTGTGAATTTAGGTAAAACGGCACATCGTTTGGAACATAACAGAGTTGGTTAGCTTCTATCTCTGTCTTCTAAGCGTGTCGGTGAGTTCCTCAGGCCGCAGCAGCCCTGCCCTGGGAGGCCTGGCCACTCACTGCAAGTGTCCAATGTCCCCCATGTGGCCTGATGGACAGAGAAGGTCCGGGCCTCATCGACCCAGGAGGAAAGCAGACTTTCAGAGAGGGGATACTCCTGGAGACCCCTCCCATCTGACCCCACAAGCAGCTGGTCCTGCCTCCACCACAGCCCCACCTCCTGGTTCTCATGTGTCATTCTGGAACTCTGCTCACGGTGGGGGCGGGCATCACTAACACCCATTGCCGTGAGGAGCCCTCCAGCCAGAGGAAGACTGAAGTTTCAGCCTTAGTGTGAGGAAGGAAGAAAAGCATCTGTGCGAACAGGACATGCACTTCCCAGGCACTCCCAGTCGCCTTCAGTGATACTCAGATGACTATTCATACAAAGCAATATCCTCTTCCCTGCATCACCTTGAATACTCCTCACCAGGGCTGAAGGGCTGAGCAGGTGAGGATTCACCGGGCTCCTGAACTCATGCCCTGTGGATTTTGGACTTGCAGTTTCACAATTGCATGTGCCCATTCAGATATAGATATAGGAGGGACAGAGAGAGAGAGAGTGGTTATAGAGATAGAGAGAGAGATGGAGATGAGCATGCACATGGACACGGACACAGACACAGACACAGACACAGACACAGACACAGACATCCTTCGGGTTTCACTCCCTGGAGAAGCCTGACTGGCACAGAGGCCTTCATGCTGTGCTGCATGTGGGGCAAGAACAGAGCCTGAGCAACGTGCAGAGGCCAGGAGGGGTCAAGTGCAGTGCCAGGGTTCTTCCAATTCTAATCCTTTCCGACAACAGGACAGTAGGACCACAGACAGACTGGCTCAACAGAGCAGGGGAAGTCTGATTTAGACGCTTGTCTCAGTCCCAGAGGCTAAGCAGGGCAAAAGGCGAAATTGCCCTGGTTCCCTAATCTACCGCCTACCTACTCCGCCTCCACCAGTGCTAACACTGCATGCAGAGTCTCAGATGTGGAATTATTTCAAAGGAAACTGTTGGAGGCCATGGAGATGCCTTCCAGTCACAAAGAGGGAGAAGACACCCTCTCGTTCCTCGTTTCATAAAGATGACATCATGCCAGCTATAACCAAGCTCTTTAGAAACAAGCTTCTGCACAGAGTGGCATGTGGACAACATCCGAGCACCTGCTCTGTGCCTCGCCCCAGGTGAGCACCCACAGGGGCAAATGTTAGAAGGAGGAGGCCCAGTTCCTCCCCTAAAAACCTGACCTCCTGTCAGGTGCATATCCCTCTCGATGCCAGGCCTGGCCCTAAAGAGGGCCCCAAACCATACTGTACAGAACACGTGGGCAGTCATTGTGACCCCACCTGCCCACTTTGTGACTGCTCTGTGAAGCCCTCTTTCCACCCCTCTGTCATGAGCCCTCTGCCTCCCTCAACCCTCTACCTCATGGTTGTGGACTTGATCCCCAGTGAGGGGCATGCAGAAGGCAGCTGATCAGTGATTCTCATCATTGATGTTTCTATCTTTCCCTCTCCCTTCCTCTCTGAAATCAATAAAAGTATATATACTTTTTTAAATCATGCAGGACCCTACCTCCTTCACATCTACCCACCAGCCCTGAGAGGGGAGCCAACCAAGCTTCAGGAAGAGGGTCTTAGCCTACTCAGGCTGCCATCGCAAAATACCACACACGGAGCAGCTTACACAAAAGGGGTGTATTTCTCACAGTTCTGGAGGCTGGATGTCCATGATCGGCATGTTTGGTACTTCCTAAGCCTCTCTCCATGGCGTGCAGATGGCCATCTTCTTGCTGTCATCACACGGTCTTTGCTCTGTGATGTGCACCCCTAGTGTCTTGGTACATCCCAATCTCCCTTCTTATAAGGACACCCATCAGATTGGATCAGGCCTACCCTAACCACCCCACTGTATTTTAATAACCTTTAAGGTCTGCCTCCAAGCACAGCCATATTCAGAGGTGCAGGGGATTCCAGTATCAACATATGAATTTGGAGTGACACAATTTAGCCCATAACACAAAAAATGTGAGTTTGTTCCATTTTTTGGGAATGGGGTGAACCATCCCGGAGGATGAATCATGGAAGGCAGTTCACAAAAGAGGTGGGTCCCCACTGGGTCCGGTTCCCTCATTCCCTTCATGACAACCCCTAGAGTTCCCAGGAGCTCACGTCATCCTCCCTCTGGGAGAGAAAACTACAGACATCTGCAGGAGCAGTGGCCTTGCTCCTCACCCCGGTCTGGCGGGACAGAGAGGCACCCCAACAACCACCAGGCCTTTGGGCATGTCCCTTCCAGCCAGTCTCAGAGCAGCTAAGTAGGTAGGTTGGTAGAATTTGCCATTTGGGGGACATTTTTTACACAACTCAATGGAATATTATGTAGCAAGAAAATGATTAAGTGGTTTGTTAATTTTACTACACTAAAATAAAAAATTTCCAAAATTATATGATCACAATTGCATTTTTAATTAAATTACATATTTATATGAGAAAATACTCAAAATCTCATGTTTTAATGCTAAATGGTGCCGTCTCTATACATTAGAATTGCATGTAATTTGCTTTCTGGTTATGCATTTTCTTTTTCTACAATGGCCATGTATTGCACACAGAAGGAAAGAGTAGAATGGAGCTCTTAAGTGTACACTCTGCAGTCAAACCTCCTGGGCTCCCCAAAGCCGCACTGGTTCCCTCACTGTGAATGAGGCTGCCTCAGCCTCCCCCTCATGGGGCTATGATGGGGATGAAAGGGGAGGATTCACTTCAAGCCCTCAGCACAGGCCCTGGGCTACAACAGTGTCCAGAGGTGTTATTTCTATAAGTAATACTCAAAACTGGGCAAGCATTTCTCTGATGGTTAGTAACATTGAGCACCCTTTCGTATGTCTGTTGGCTATCTGTATGTCCTCTCTGGAGAAGTGTCTGTTCAGGTTCTTTGCCCACTTTTAATTGGATTGTTTGGGTTTTTTGGTGTTGAGTTTTATAAATTCTTTATAAATTTTGGATATTACCCCTTATATTCTCCCATTCAGTGGGCTGTCTTTTCATTTTGTTAATGCTTTCCTTCGCTGTACAAAAAAACATTTTAGTTTGATGTAGTCACATTTGATTTTTTCTTTTGTTTCCCTTTGCCTGTGGAAATATATCAGAAAAAAAATATTGCTATAAGAAATGACAAATTTTACTACCTATGTTTTCTTCTAGGAATCTTAAGTTTTGAGTCTTTAAAACATTTTGAGTTTATTTTTGTGTATGGTGTAAGAAGGTAGTCTAATTTCATTTTTTTTAACCTATCTGTCTGATTTTCCCAACATCATATATTGAATAGACTATCTTTAATACATTGTATGTTTTTGCCTCCTTTGTCAAATATGTATTAATAGGCCATAAAGGTGTGGGTTTATTTCTGCACACTCTACTTAGTTTCATTTATCTATATGTGCTTTATGCCAATACCATGCTGTTTTTATTACTATGGCCTTGTAGTAAGGTTTGAAATCAGGTAGTATAATTCCTCTAACTTTGTTCTTCTTTCTCAAGATTGCTATGGCTATTCCAGGCCTTTTGTGGATCACATACGTTTTTGGAATATGTGTTCTAGTTCTGTTAAATACACCACTGTAATCTTCATCAGAATTGTGTTGAACCTATAGATCACTTTCAGTAGTATGGACACTTTAATGATGTCAATTCTTCCTCACCATGAACACGATATATGCTTCCACTTATCTGTATCTTCTTCAGTTTCTTTATTGAGTGTCTTGTAATTTCCCAAGAACAGATCTTTTATATCCTTGGTTAAATTTATTCCAAAGTATATTATTTTTTGAAGTAATTGTAAATGGGATTGTTTTCTTAGTTTCCCTTTCTGATAGTTCTTTGGTCTATGAAAGGGCGAGGGCTATGCTCTCCTCCATCTTACCCTAGCAGCCATGTGCTCGGCAGGGCTTCTTCCCAGAAGCCCAGGCCTCTGCTAGCCACGCCCAGGATTTCTTTGAACTAGCCAGTGGTGGTCAAGGGAGGTGCGCGCCATGGATATGACCACATCCTGTGTGGCGGGACCCAACTTGCGCCTGGCCAATCGGCAGGACCCATGGTCACCTCCCCTCCCCTTACTCCACCCCCCTAAAAAACTCCTTCCCACCGGGCTAGCCCTCTCTCTGCCACTTGGCTTACCGTTGGGTCAGTGAGTGTGGTCGGGGAGCGAACTAGTTCGAATAAAGACACTCTGCTTTTGCATCGGACTCGCTGGCTCCCTGGTGTGGTCTTTTGGGGATCCTGAAATCTGGGCATAACAGTCTATAGAAATGCAACTGGTTTCTGGTTATTAAATTGTATCCTGCTACTTTACTGAATTCATTTATCAATTCCAGTAGTTTTATTATGGAATCTTTAGGGTTCTCTATATACAGTGTCATATCATCTGCAAATAATGACAGTTTTACTTCTTCCTTTGAAATTTGGATGCCTTTCTTTCTTCTTGTTGTCTGATTGATATGTCTAGGACTTCCAAGTACTAAGTTGAATAAGAGTGGTAAAAGCGGACATCTCTGTCTTTTTCCCTGATCTCAAGAGAAATGCTCATAGTTTTTGCTCACTGAGTCTGATGTTAGCTGTGGATTTGTCATATATGGCCTTTATTACGTTGACATATGATCCCTCTATTACCACTTTGCTGAGAGTTTTTATCATAAATGGATGCTGGGTTTTATCAAATGCTTTTCCTGCATGTATTGATATGATTATGTGTTTTTTATTCTTCATTTTGTTTATATGGTGTGCCACATTTATTGATTTGCGGATATTTTACCAACCTTGCATCCCAGGAATAAATCCCACTTGATTATGACTTATTTAGTGTATTGCTGAATCTGACTTGCTAATTTTTTGTTGAAGTTTTTGCATATTTGTTTATCAGAAATATTGGCCCATAATTTTCTTTTTTGTGTGTTTGTGTGTCTTTGGTTTTGGAATTAGGGTAATGCTGGCCTTGTAAAATGAGCTTGGAAGACTTCCTTCCTCTTGAGTTTTTTGGAACAGTTTAAGAAGGATAAATGTTATTTCTTCTTGGAATATTTTACAAAATTCACTTGTGAAGCCATCTGGTCCGGGACCTTTGTTTGTTGGGATTTTTTTTTTTTTTTTACTTTTACTTAGATTTATTTTATCCTGAATTTACTCCCGGCTGTTTGTTGGGATTTGTTGTTGTTTTTTTATTACTGCTTCAGTTTCAATAGTTGTAACTTGTCTATTCATAGTGAGGAGGCTAAAAGGCTAATTCCAATGTAACCCTGATATTTGGGGCAGGGGGGTGGGGGGGCCTAGCAATCTGAATCCATGCCAGCAAGTCCGGTGTACATTCTTGATAGCCTATAATTAAGTCACTACCTCTTTCCCAGAAACTGCTCTTGCAGAACTTGTGACAGAGGCCATAAAATTGTGAACAGTACACTGCCCCGGAGGGAGGGTTATTAACATTGGCACCAAGCCAGGCCATCAGATATGGCCTGGAGACCCCCAACAGCTGGGGGCCTTCTTGCAAACCCCACAAAAACGACCAGACGCATAATCCATATTCAAGGGATGACGACCGCATAAAAATAAAAGAGAAGCCCCCTGCATGTTACTTTACTCAGATTCGGAAAGTTATTCCCTGAGTCCACCGGTGTAAATAAACAGTGTCATTCCTTTTCTCTAAAGCTTTGCTTGGTTTTTCTCTGGTCTTCTGCAACAATAGTCTCTGATTCTTCCTGATTCAGTTTTGGAATATTGTATGCTTCTAGAAATTTATCCATTTTTTCCATATTGTCTAATTTGTTGGCATATAGTTGTTCATAGTATTTTCTTGCAATCTTTTGTACTTCTTTGAAGTCAGTTGTTACTGCTCCTCTTACATTTCTGACTTTATTTATTTGGGTCCTCTCTCTTTTTTTCTGGATGCATGTGGTTACAGGTCTGTCAACCTTGTCCTTGGTCCTTGAAAAAAATGCATGGAGCAGATTATTCCTTAACCACCCACCAACCACATCAGAGTTGAGCAATGAATCTGTCCTGCATCTTAAGCTATTGAGATTTAAGAGTTTTTTTTTTACAGTAGCTACCATTTTTTCCCCCAGTATGATAGGATCCTGAGATGTGGGGCTGTCACCAGAAAGGGACTGGGACTAAAGCGAGTGTGCCCCAACATGGTCTGGAATGTGTGGGTTATTGATTTTATGCAAGAAAGATTTCACAATACAAGTCCAGATGATTTTGAGAGTATGTTTATTACTTATTTATTTATTTATTTATTTTTATGGATTTCAGAGAGGAAGGGAGAGAGGGAGGAGAGATAGAAACATCAATGATGAAAGAGAATCCTGCACACGCACTACTGGGGAATTGAGCCCACAGCCCACAGCCCAGGCATGTTGCCTGACTAGGAATCAAATCATGATCTCCTGGTTCATAGGTTGATGCTCAATCACCAAGACACACTGGCTGGGCTGAGACTATGTTTATTAAAGTTGGGGACAGTGAAACAAAGGAAAGGCTTAAAAAAGAAGAGGCAAGATCACAGAAACAGAAGTGAGCCTTAGCAGAGCTGCCTGGCCCTTTAGGAAGAAAGTCACAGAGGAAGAAGTGAGCCAGCTGGGTTTCATGGACTCAGTTACAGAGGCAAAAGGAGGGCCCTTGGAGACAGGTTTGGGGCTTAGTCCTGGATGAGCTGCTGCCGTCCACTGCTCCCCTGGTTGCAAGTCTAGTGGGGACTTGCACTTAGAGCTTAGCAGAAAGAGATCAAAGATAGTGCCTGAGGAAGGTGTAGGTGTGCTCTAGAAAGATTGTGCACTGGGGTCCTTTGCTTAAGAGTTTTTATCTGTTTTCTTAAAGCAGGAATTTAAGGGGAAGTCTCAGAGGAGGATCTCAATACAATAGTCATCGGCTTTCCAGGTATGTCCTTCAATATGCTGACTCATCAAAATGAGCATATAGAGGGGTCAAGATCATTCCCCAGGCAGTTTCACCTTCAAATAATGTCACTGAAGAGGGACTGGAACCACGGTGGGAATGCCCTGGCCTCTCTGGAAGGTGTAAACCACTTGCTCCCAAATGTCCTTGGTTAGGGAGGACAGGAACTTGTGATTTACTCGCTGGCTATACATTGCTGGGTCTTGCTTACTATCTGTCTCAGTTTCCCCATTACTTGCCAAGAGATTTTTCTAGTTTTTTACTATCCTGCCTCAGGGCAACAAATGTTCAATTTTTTTGTTACCATCTCTGCTGTACTAATTAAAAGCTGTGTGACTTTGAAGCAAATTATTTAACCTATGTTAACTGTGATTTGCATATTGTAAAGTGCATCTAATAAGACATAAAATACAGGGTTGTGGGGATATTTAAATATAAATCCCCTAACATTGCCACTGGCTTGTAGTGTTAAAAAATAAAATCCAACTCAGCACATTTGAAGATCTAATTGGCTTTATTAAATAATTCATAAATCAGAAAAGCATTCCATCTAGCAAATAGAAGGGCTTTCTGAGAGAATATATAAATTGAAGGACTTTATGGAAAGAAGGGTGGTACAAGGGAGCTATTTGCAAAACAAAAGAAAAGATTATTTGGGGGCCAGAACATTTTTTCTTTGGAAGTAGAGAAGAGGAAGGGTGATGATCATGCAGATTGCCTCTTCTTTTAATGCGGGATGAAGAGGGCCCAGGTGGCAGATTACCTCACTGAAAATTTGACCAGAAAATTCCATACTGGTTGATTAAGATTATGTTTTGGGGAGAGACTGAAACTGCAATTTGATCAAGTATTAAATCTAAGTTTGGTATCATGGGCTTTAGCGTGAATTATACCATTTAGGGCGTGTGTGTGTGTGTGTGTGTGTGTGTGTTTTAAGCAGTAGTAACTGCTCAATTAGTGGTACTTAGTTATCTCCCTGGAAACCCTTTAGGTCCAAATTTTTCACAAAAATAAATGATACTATATGAAGAAGGAAGAGAACTGTATTTTTCTTCTTCCCTTGAGATGGACTGAGTCAGGATTTTCACAGTTTGCCTCAGTTTGGTTTCACACTTCTGTGTTCACCTGAGAATGCTTTATTTACCTGGAGTAGAATTGAATAGGTGTGAATTTCAAGGTAACAGCTCTGTAGGACTTACATTAGCATTTCAAAAAAAGCCGTCAAATGGCTGATGAGAAGGAAGTGCTTTCACACGCTGCCTAATCTCTTTTCACACATCTGTGCTCCAGGCTAGATGCTTTTATCACCTGTGGAAGGAATTGAATAACTGTGAGTTCCAAAGCCATCATATTTTAGCATTTCAAAGAGAAATCAAAGGAACTTTAAAAAACACTTTCATATTTCTAAAAGTTATACCGGAGTTTTCTAGGCTTCTAGGAAGTAAGTTTTACTTTAAATACAAAAAGAACTGAGCTAAGAAATATTGGCAAACCAGTTTCGCAGTGGCTAAGAACCTCAGAGTTCTGCAGGGCCCTGCTGCCACCTGGTAATGAAGTGGTCCCTCAGCCTCTGCTACATTCCATGGGTGATTGAAAACTATTCCACTGGACCCCACTCATGCACCACTCTCTGAGAATTTTCCTTTTCCTTAGCAAACATCTGCTTCCCTAAACATCTCCATTCTTCTGGATTTATATGCTTTATAATAAGTTCCAATGAGCTAAGTTCCCTGGAACTTAGTTATGGAACTAAGTTATGGAACTGGGGTAGGCAATTACACAGACATAACTAGAGCAAAGATAAAGGGCCAGGTACAGAATATTACCAGGGCAGCAAGCAACAGGCAAAACTGGGAAAGCAGAGACCTTTCCCCAGGGAAACCTTTCCTCCCTTAACGTATTCGATTTGGACCCCCTGACCTTCCATCTCGCTGGTCATGCAGTTCAGACCCTCCCCTGACCTTCCCTCCCATGTCAAGTTGTAGTTATATAGATTAAACCCCCTTAGAGGAGAATAGTCCTTAAGCATTGAGCCCCCAGGACAATGAGGTTCTGACCTGTATCAAATACACATAGACCTGAGTTTGTTTCAGCTCCAGGCCCAGACAAGCAGCAAAACCATATAAGTGATGCGATCAGGGCCAGCTGCATTGACTAATGACCCCGGCCCTGGCACCGACCAATCAGTGGTGACCACAACCCTGGAAGGACCCACCTGAAAAGCTGATGAATATTCTATTGTGATCCTCCCCTGGGACCTCCCCTAAGATCTCCACCCTTAAAAGCTTTTAGGATGGAGAACCCAGTGCACTCTTCCTCCTGGGAGCATGCCTGCATGTTTCCCATCCCCATCTTGGTCCCCCACTTGCACGCAACTCCTCCACTTTAGGGACATTACGAGACTCGTGACCAGAGAGCAATGGGCAGTGGCAGCTCATCCCAGGCCAACCCCCTGACCCTGTCGCAAAGACCCCTTTTCTCTGATTTCTTAGTGAGCCAGAGCAGCACAGCCTAAGCTCATTTCTCCACCTACTCGCTCTCCTGTTGCTTCTTCTATGCTAAGTCCTTTCCTGTTTCACTGACCTCAGCTTTAAATAGCATACTCTCATAGACACCTGGACTTGTGTTGAAATCTTTCCTATATGAAATCAAGGCCACACACACTCAGCTAGCCCTAGCCCAGTGATGGCGAACCTATGACACGTGTGTCAGAGGTGACACACAAACTCATTTTTTTGGTTGAGTTTTCTTTGTTAAATGGCATTTAAATATATAAAATAAATATCAAAAATATAAGTCTTGCCGGAACCGGTTTGGCTCAGTTGGCCTGCGGACTGAAAGGTCCCGGGTTCGATTCCAGTCAAGGGCATGTACCTTGGTTGCGGTACATGCAGACAGGCTAAGGGCCAGGTCCCTTTCCGGTAACATTTTCTAGCACTCCAGGTGAGACCCCTAGATGGTGAGCCTGGAACATACCTACACCTTTCCCTTTCCACTCTCACCCTGCCTGATGTGTTACCCTTGACCTTCCCTCTCCTAAGCTCCATTGTCAAATGTGCCATAACAACTGTTGCCGATCCAACATTATGGTGCCCTGACTTGGACTGCTTCATTCCTGGTAAGCTGGTCATCCTTGCCACCTTGGCTAGAAGAAACTGACTAACTGTGTTTTCTTTCTCCTTGCATCTTTTCATCAGGCCATGAGGTTTTCTTTCTTTGTGTGTGGACTGCCACACTGTGCGAGCATGGGTCGAGCATCTAAGAGCCACTATGGCATTCACCACTTGAAGACTCCTGTGACAAGTTAAGCTGTGTGGGAAGAGCTCAGGAGATTTATCTCAGTGCAGTGGCGGATGCAATGGCGTGAGCGCACTCCGCCTATACAAACTTCCTCGGCACACCGGGAAGTGGCAGCACCCGCCTGAGTAAGCCCCCTAGAGCCCCTACACAGTACCCTGATCTTTCCTACCATTGGTTGCCCTAAGGATGTTGTAAACTTCTGATTGGTCTGGAATGTTATATATGTCGCTGTACTTAAACAATAAAGTTCAGATCTGCGTCTTGAACCTGATCTCCGGAGTCGGGCATGCTTCATTAGGACTCCGTCGGCCTCACCCCTGCGGGACCCTCCGCCTCAAAGCTGGTCATGGACTGGGGAAGTTTGCACTAAGCACCTCACTGACTACTGAAAGGGCGAGGGCTACGCCCTCCATCTTACCCCGGATCCTCCATTTTTGGGCAGCAGTCTTAGCCATGTGCTCGGCAAGGAGCTTCTTCCTGGAAACCCAAGCCTCTGATAGCCACACCTAGGATTTCTTTAAACTAACCAATGACAATCAAGGGAAGTGTGCACCATAGACACAACCACATCCTGTGTAACAAGACCCCGACTTGCACCTGGCCAATCGGCAGGGCCCACAGTCCTCTCTCCTCCCCTTACTCCAACCCCCCTATAAAACCCCTCTTCCCCCAGAGGCACCTCTCTCCTGACCCTTTTTGTATTGGACTCGGCTGGCTCCTTGGTGGTCTATTGGGGATCCTGAAACCTGGGCTTAACAACTACAAGATAATGTCCATGGACTCAGGAGCACTATAAAATCACACAAGCAGCCAAAACCGGTTTGGCTCAGTGGATAGAGCGTCGGCTTGCAGACTAAAAGGTCCCAGGTTCGATTCCGGTCAAGGGCATGTACCTGGGTTGCGGGCACATCCCCAGTAGGAGATGTGCAGGAGGCAGCTGATCGATTTTCCTCTCTCATCGATGTTTCTAACTCTCTATCTCTCTCCCTTCCTCTCTGTAAAAAATCAATAAAATATATTAAAAAATAAAAAATAAAAATAAAATCACACAAGTGCCTTCCCTTGGCTCTCCCTTTGTAGTTACTAATTCCAATAAAGAGAGAGAGGTCCTTGACTTTAGGCTAGAACAGTGATGGCGAACCTTTTGAGCTCAGCATGTCAGCATTTTGAAAAACCCTAACTTAACTTTGGTGACGTGTCACATATAGAAATTTTTTTATATTTGCAACCATAGTAAAACAAAGACTTATTATACATTTTTTACAGAGAAGAGAGATAGAGAGTTAGCAACATCGATGAGAGAGCAACATCAATCAGCCACCTCCTGCACATCTCCTACTGGGGATGTGCCCGCAACCAAGGTACATGCCCTTGACCGGAATCGACCCCGGTCCCTTTCAGTCCACAGGCCGCCGCTCTATCCACTGAGCCAAACCGGTTCCGGCAAGACTTATATTTTTGATATTTATTTTATATATTTAAATGCCATTTAACAAAGAAAAATCAACCAAAAAAATGAGTTCGCGTGTCACCTCTGAGACACGTGTCATAGGGTCGCCATCACTGGGCTAGAAGGGCGTTCTTTTCTATACATTTTTTTCCTTCCTTTATGTCTGGGGTTGAATTCAGGCTAACTTGCTTTGAGCTGGGTTGTTGCTGTTTTTTAATCCTCAAAGTGCAGCTAAAGGTTAATGGTTGAGAAATTCTAGGCAGTAGATAAGGGTTGATATAACTAAGAACAGGAGAAAAAATGGGTGGCTTATTTTTAACTTTGGCTTTTCAACTGGAATTGCTTTTTGAGGGTCTGAACAAAACGTTTTACAGAAATGAGAGCCTGAACTCATTCGGCTCCAAAGATAAGGGACACTTCCTCCCTCCAGCACGATCTTGGGTATACTTAGGTGACTAAGAATCTTTGTGGAGGTGTCAGGGGCCATCTCACATGACCTGAAGGCACTCATAGGGAATGACAACTCAACTGTAATTAAACAATTGATTCATCCAGGGGCATGCACATAAAGGTTGGTCACCTAGCACTTTGAGTCCTCACAGCTGCATTAGACAACCAGGGAGAGAAACTGACACATGTAAAAGGGTTGATGTGATTTGGGAGGTGAGAGCCCCGTGGAGCTCAACTCATAACCAGCACACGTCAACCCACTACACAACACCCCTAGGAATTTGTTCAGACTCTGCAGATATCCAAAAGAGACTAAGATATTAAAATGGGAAATGAGGCCTCTAAGGTCAATAAAACCCAAGAATCACAGCTCCCTGTTAATACTCCTGTGGATTATACGTATAATTTGTACAACATTTCAACTTGCAATTATCTACAAAAATGGAAATTTTAACTAAAAATAATATCAGTTTGAAATGGCCACAGTGGGGAACATTTCACCCCTATAAGTTAATTTTTCTGCATGTTCAATTAGAAAAAGTTAGCTCTAAAATTAAAATGAACAAATGGGAAGTTTATCTTGATTGATAATTAGAAGCTTCAATTAAAGGCACAGATAAATTATCTTCTCTCTCAGCAGTTAATAAGAACATTTTGAAGACGTGTCTGAACTAAAGCAGGCTTCTGGGGAAAATTAACAATAGTGCAGAGTAAGTGAATGCTACACAGATAAACTCCCAGGACCAAAATGGAATTACAACTAAAATACAAAAAAAAAATAAAAATAAAAATAAAAAAGCCTGATAAAAAACAAAACAGCCTGAATAATCTACTGAAGATTAGCTGGAGAGAACCTTGATAACCAAGGACAGAAAGTGGAGACCACATAGAGACTGGTAGGAAGGGCAGAGGTGTGAAAGAATTGGCCGGGCTCCCACAGACAGCAGCTGAAGTTCCAGAGAGAAATCTCAGCTGTGGAGGGTTGGTTACCCCCGAGAACTCTGGGGTCTATACCCCAAGATGGGAGCACCAGAACTGAGAAATGTTCCAGCATAACATCTGGCTGTGAAAAGCAGCAAGGTTGCTGTCTACCAGGGAGAGATGGCTAGAAACACAGGTACCCTCTTAAAGGGCCAACACACAAAATTTTCATGTGCAGCCACCCACCTGTGCTCCAGCAGAGGGAGAGAAGAATGGACTAGAGCTGTGTAAGCAGAAGCCAGGATTGAGGGCTCTGGGGTTAGAGCTCAGAGGGCAGACACCCTGAATACCTGTACTGAGTCATGCCCTCACGCTGCAGAGGACAACATTCTCAGGCAGACCTTTGCTAGACAGGTGATTTTTGCCTGGGGAGAAGACAATTACTCACCCTATTGGAAAACCCCTTGCTACACAGTTTGGAGTTTCTCAGGCCCATTAAGAGATTGATAATAGAGAACCTGGCGAGAGAAACCAAGATGGCAGCATAGGTAAACACCAGAAATTGCTGCTTCCCACAACAAATTCAAAAATACAACTAAAAGACAAAACGGACATCATCCAGAACTACAGGAAGGCTGGCTGCGTGGAAATTCTACAACTAGAAGGAAAGAGAAAAGCACACTGAGACTCAGAGGAGCTGCAGAAGTGGAGTGCAGAGGTACGGAGGCACACGTGTCAAGGGCTGGTGACTGAGGACTCGGCTGTCTTTTTTAATTTGGAGGGAGTCACAAGCCCCCAACTGCTCTGAACTCTGGCTCTGGGAAGTCTCTGGGGACCCGGACTCATGCAGGGAGAGACTGGATGGTCTGGCAGCGGGCAGAACTCGGAACTCGAGGGTGGCTTTCTCTCGGAGGTGCTTGCAGCAATTACCGGGACACTGAGATGCTGGGCCCCTTAGGGCAGGGCTGAGGATCAATCATAGCTGCTTGCTCTGCCCTGTTGATCCCCTGAGACCCCGCCCCACCCAAGCTTTGGCAGAAGCTTTTGCATATGAGTGCCCTGGCCTTTTGCAATCTGAAAATTACCTAAAAAACTGCAGCTGGGCTAGAAGGACCCAGAACTTCCAAGAGAAGGCCCAAGCACCCACAGCAACTTG
>NW_006300367.1:4787663-4808732 GCF_000327345.1 Myotis davidii
AGGGATCTTTTAAGAAGAGGAAGAAGAAGAAAAAGGTAAAGAAACAAATTAAGAACAACAAATACACATCTATCAACAAGTGAATCTAAAAATCAAGTGAATAAATAATCTGATGAACAGAATAAACTGGTGATTATAATAGAATCAGGGGCATAGAAAGGGAGTGGACTGACTATTTTAGGGGGGGAAAGGGATGTGGGAGATGCAGGAAGAGACTGGACAATAATCGTGCACCTATGGATGAGGACAGTGTGGGGGCGGGGGGGAGTGAGGGCGGAGAGGAGGGTGGGAACCAGGTGGAGGGGAGCTATGGGGGGAATAAAGAGGAACAACTGTAATCATCTGAACAATAAAAATTTAATTTAAAGGAGAGAGAGAGAGAACCTGGCTAGAGAACCTCCCTATGCTGATCAACTGAAAAATAAAAAAGAGATTGAGAATAACAATAAGCCTTTGGGCAGAAACAATTACCCCACCCAGTTAGAAAACCTCCTGCCCCACCTGTGGATGATTGTCTAAGAGCTACTCAAGACTGAATCCAATCAGTCTGAATGCAGACTGGTGCAGCCATTATGGAAAGCAGTATGGAGTTTTCTCAAAAAATTAAATATGAAACTGCCATTTGACCCAGTGATCCCACTTCTAGGAATATATCCTAAGAAATCCAAAACACCAATCAGAAAAAATGTTTGCACCCCTATGTACATAGCAGTATAATTTACAATAGCTAAGATCTGGAACAGCCCAAGTGCCCAACAGTAGGTGAGTGCATAAAAAAGCTGTGGTACATTTACACCATGGAATACTCTGCAGCAGTAAAAAAGAAGGGTCTATTACCCTTTGAGACAGCATGGAGGAACCTGGAGTGTATTATGCTAAGTGAAATAAGCCAGTCAGAAAAAGGCAAGTATCACATGATCTCACTCATGTAGAATTAAATGAACAAAATAAACTGATGAACAAAATAGATCCAGACATAGAACCACAGAACAGACTGGAATCTCAGAGGGAAGGTGAGGGAGGGTGGGTAATTGGGAAGAGATCAACCAAAGAACTTGTCTGCATATATGCATACAGGCCTGGGGCAGGAGGCAGAGTGGGCTAGAAGGGGTTAATTGGGGGGTGGGGGGGGAAACGCCATCTTCCTCCTTTTTCCTTCCTCGTTTGTCTACTCTCTATCTCCTCCACTACAGCTCCCTATTGACCTAAAGAAAAGTGAAAATAGAAATTTAAACAAAAATAATCCAGGAATTCTTGCAACTCCCTTCATATAGAAGTCTGTCCCTGGCACATGGGGAACCAGCAATTGTATATGTTTCCTTGGACTAGAACAGAATCAAGAAATTTAACTAATGATTTTCCTGACCCTCTCCAAGATTCCAATGGGTTTGCAAAGAAACTTAATTTAACTGTTATAACATACAATCCTGGCTATTCTGGCCTATTCTAATTAAGACACCTACTGGTTTCTGAGAGCAAGGCAACCAAATGGCTGAATAAGGATCAATGGCATACTCTTGTAGGGGATTTTTACAACAGAGAGAGACAGTCCAGGAAAAATGCAGGAAACTAGCTCACCAGCTTTACTCAGCCGTACCTGGGAATTTTCCCCAGAAAATGGACCGGATCAAAATCTAGCAACGTAAAAGGAAGCCTGACAAACCGGTGCTTGATTTCTTAAAACATTTTGAAAAAGACTTTTAAACAATACTCAGGTCTGTCTCCAGACAGTTTTAAGGATCATCAAAATGGTCCCATACTAAATTTGGCATTTTTTGGAAGAACTAGATGAACTTTGATCAAACAATATAAATTAAACTGGCAGACTACACATACTGATAAACTAGGTATTCTGGCTGATCAACTATCTAAAACTATTCAAAGAAAAAGATAAAGCTGCCAAAATTATGAAATTACAGCTCCAACAATTAAGCAATCAAGTCAGATACACCCAAAGCTTTCTCAGACAAGGGGAAAGAAGAGTCTGTTTTTACTGTAAAAAGCCAGGTCAACGTAAGAAAACTAAAATGGGATTTAGAAAAAGAAAAGAGCAAGCATGGGGCTGCTCTAAGGGCTATGTGAGGGCATTTCCCCTTCTCCTTACTAACGCTTTAGAAGACATTGAAATTACAACAAAAGCGGAAATTTCTAAGGCCTTTGCAGGTACTGTGGCTACTTTATGTGTTTATAACCTCTCCCTGGAGTCAAGGTTAGCTAACTAATCAATGACTGTTTTAAAATCAGAACCTGCCCCCTTCAAACTAGGGGATGTTGTGGGGTAACATATATTTTTACTGGTCAAATCAGCCCCAATTCACCTGATAGAGATTTTCTTGAAACCCATGACACACACATATCCTTTTCCAAGAATGGTGAAATATATTTAGAACAAAATGAATCAAATACTGAACCAATTGGGAAAATAATTATTTTAAAGGAACTTCCACAAAAGGGAAATGAATAATCTTGAAACTTAACGTTTTTGCAGGATATTCCAGTGCAACTTTGGGCCCTTTCTAGTACAGATATTGGCAAGATCAAGTCAGTCACTTCTATTAAAATAACTATTAATAATACTTTGCCTCTACCTAATACTTACCAATATCCTTTAAATCTTATATATCCTTTCACAGGGGTCGCCTAAGACCATCGGAAAACACATATATAATTACATATTGTTTTTGTGATTAATCACTATGCTTTAATTATGTTCTATCTGTAACAATGAAATTGGGGGTCACCACAACATGAGGAACTGTATTAAAGGGTTGTGGCATTAGGAAGGTTGAGAACCACTGCTTTAAGACCTGATGCACTAGCTGGAATTAAGCCCATTATACAAGATTACTTAAAAGGGGGACTTATCATGTTATTTACATGGTCTTGTAATTTTCCTATCCATTCATAAAGAAACCCAATGGGAAAGGGTGGAGACTTTACATGATCTCAGAGCTATAAGATAGCATATTTCCAGATATGCTTGGGTTCCAAATCCACACACTTTATTTTCAGCCATTCCCATGGCCTGCCAATATTTTTCAGTAATAGATTTATGCAGTGCCTTTTTCAGCATTCCAGTAGAAAAAGACAGTCAATATTTCTTTGCCTTCACCTGGAAAGATCATCAATTTACTTGGAATGTAATACCCCAGGGATATACAGAGAGTTCCACCTACTTCTCCCAGATATTAAAAGCTGATTTAAATTTCCCAGGGATTCTAATCTAATCCAATATGTGGATGATTTACTTTTCTACCCTAGTACATTACTAGAATCCCCCCCCCCAAAAAAAAAAACCCTACGATTTACTTATTACAATAGCTATAAAAGGACATAAAGTCTCAAAGGATAAGCATCAATTTTCTTACCTCTAGTAAAATACTTTGGCCATCTCATATCTAAAGATTGGCTACTGATTACCTATGAAGGAACCCTATCTTCTCCTCTTCTAAAAACAAGAAATTAGCTTAGAAGATTCCTGGGTTTGACTGGATATTGTCGCAATTGGGTTCCAAATGTTTCATAATCCAATTCAATGGAACACTGAACAGGAACAAGCTATAGAAGCTCTCAGTCTAAAGAGAGTACTGGCATTATCTAAAGCTCTGGGTTATCCGAATTATAAACTTCCCTTCTTCCTTTTCACACATATAAAAGAAATGCTTTAGGAGTTCTAACTCAGAAACATGAAAATCATCACAGACCTATAAGATATTAGTCAGCAGTGACACTGCAGCCAAAGGGCTCCCTCCCTGCATGAGGGCCATCTCTGCTACAGCCATGTTATGTAAACAAACAGAAGAGATAGTATGGGCCCTCCTTTAACTATTCATATTCTTCATTATGTTGAATCTTTACTGAACTCTCATCATATTAAACATTTCTGTCAGTTGACCGGCTTCTTATGAAGCACCCCCACTCTCTGAACCTAGTATTACTTCAGGTAATCATCTTAACCAGCAACTTTATCCTCTTTACAGAATGAAGACACCCACAATTGTGTTTTGCTTACTGACCATCTTCTTGTTCCTAGGAATGATTTACAGGAAACTCCTATTGATAATGCTGATTATCTGGAAGATAAGCAAGGACATTATTGCTAAATATGCAAAAACGTCCATGAACATAATTGAAAGTTCTTATCTACCTGAAATAAGATCTTCCCAACAAGCTAAACTAATTGCTCTAGCTTGGGCTTATCAAATGGCCAAAGACAAATATTTATACTGATAATCGCTATGCATTTGGTGTAATGATATGGAAGCAACAAGGCTTCTTAACTTCCTCAGGAAAGCTCATAAAAAATGGAAAACTGGTTGCAGAATTATGAGCTGCCATACAGCAACCAAAACAATCAGCAATTATCAAAATTCTGGGACACTCTAAAGCTACCACCATGGAAGCAGAAAGAAATCATCTCACCAACACTGCAGCTAGGCAGGCAGCATTAAACAGTCAAGTTATCCAGACCCAAGAATGTTCTTTGCTTCCTATTAATTCAATAAGAGACTATCTTTTACAGTTCCAACAGACAGCTGTGGAGGAAGTAAAGAGGAGATGACAATAAAAAGAAAAAGACCTTTGACACAGATAAACAAATATGGACCCAAACAGAAACCTATCTTACCTAAAGGGGCCCAACTCCCTATACTTCAACATGTACATAAGCTAACACAGTGAGGTCCTGAAAAGATGATTGCATGGCATAAAAAATATTACTGGAACCCTCCTACTGTAGCTCATAAAGTGTACAGCTGATGTTCTATCTGTCCAAAATATAACCCAGAGAAACCACGTCATGGACCCCAAGGACATTTCCCTCTGGAAATTGGATTTTATCCAAATGCCACCATTTCAGAGATACAAATATATATTAGTTATGATTTGTGTGTTTTCTCACTGGGTTGAGACATTCCCTTGTAGGAGAGCAACAGCCATAATGGTGGGTAAATTGTTATTAGAAAAATTTAATTCCAATTGGGGAGTTCCCTCTGAGTTACACAGTGACCAGGGGACCAATTTTACTGGACAAATAATAAAATCCATCTATAACATTTGTCCCATTCTACAGCATTTTCATTGTGCTTATCACCCCCAGGCCTCTGGATTGGTGGCGTGTACCAACAATACAATCAAAATTCAACTAGCCAAGCCCTAGAGGGGTGGCTCTGTTGGTTGGAGCATCATCCTGTGTATCAAAAAGGTTACAGGTTTGATTCCTGGTCGGGACACAAACCTAGGTTGTGGGTTCAATCCCTGATTGGGGTGCATAAGGGAGGCAACTGATCAATGTTTCTCTCTCACATCAATGTTTCTGTCTCTCTCTCTCTCTCTTTCTCCCCTTTCCTCTTTCTCTGAAAATCAATGAAAATATATCCTCAAGTGAGGATTTTAAAAAAGTCAACTTGCCAGAATTTCAAAAACCTTTAATCTCCCCTGGACAAAAGCTCTCCTTAAAGTGCCCCTCAACCTGAGATCTACTCCTTTGGGTAAGCATAGCTTTTCTCTTTATGAAATAGTCACTGGCTGCCCTATGCATCTGCATGAAGGGCCAAATGCACTGACTGTGCTAAAAGGAGACATTCTAAATTATTGTCAAGGGATTATTACCAGTTTAAAGAGATTAATAAAAATTAGTAGCTGATTCATTTCACAGCACAATTCCAGGAGATGAAGATTTCAAAGACTGTGGTTTACAACCAGGAGATTTGGTTTATTGGAAAAGACATAAAGTAAAAGACTCTCTCCAACCTCATTGGAGGAGACCTTACCTGCCAGGAGCCGGTCCATCCTTGCTGTTTCAAGGGACCTGGCATATATGGCATACTGTTCTTAATATGTTTGCTCACCTTCTTGGCACTGTGTTTTAACCAAGGTCACCTCTCCGAGAAAGGTTGTTTCTCCAGGTAGAGATTTTCCCCTGAAGATAGGGAGGGAATAAAACCCCTTCACTAAGTGCCAGGCGGGTAATTAATCTCTTTAACTACGAACAATCATGCTACATAATCTTTACTACCTGGAATATGGCGACTGAACCTGGCCGGAGAACCTAGCGAGAGAACATGGCTACAGAACCTGGCTGGAGAACCTGGATAATGTGGCTGGAGAACCTAGCAAGAGAACATGGACACAGAACTTGGCTGGAGATTGTGGCTAGAGATCCTGGCAAGGCTGCTGATCAACTAAACGCTGTCTCCATGTCATTCCTTCTTCGCCGACTCCGTCCACACCTTTGGGGACCCCTGGACCTGCTGGTGCTGGACCCCAGCACTTACCAAGTATTACTAAATAATCCATGTGCAGCCAAATTCATGTATCCCCCATTTCTCATTTTTTAAAAAGGCACTTACCTGCAAATGGAAACTACTCCTGTCTCTGACACTCACTTGCTTGTTCTGTCTGCAGCAGAGATCAAAAACATTTTGCTGACATCAAAGGCAGACAGCTATCTCAGGGCCTGTATGCTCACAAATTAATACTGAAAACTGTTAAATTTGTTTTTTAAATTTTTCTTTTATATCATCTAATTGTTACTGACTGTATGCACATAAAATGATTCTTACATTGTTATTATCCTCCTGTGGTTGCCTAATGTAAACACTATCTGTCTCCACAGATCCCCCCTCCATTATTAGATATGAAAAATTTAACTTGGATACCAGCATATCTTTCCCACCTACTAGACAATGATATTCTGATTATTAGTTATGATAATGAAATTAACACTTTTTTGGTCCTCTCTTGCTATTAATATAAGCTTCGGTACATTTTTACCCTTTATATCTATTAAAAATGATCCATCTTGGGTAAATACCTCCCAAAGAAGCTCCATGATAATTCCCCTGGTAGAATTATATATGGATCTAATCTAAATAAACACTGTATAGCTATAGGAATCAATAATATAAAGCTAAGACAAATACCTGGATATGATGGGAAAAGCCTTGCAGCAACCTGCCCTATCTGCCATATTATATATTGTCCTTAGACTCACCAGTCATGCTCTTGTGGCTAGATGTTAATGAAACAAGAAAAAAAAAAGCAATGAGTCTCCATTTCAGAAATGATCTTAATTAGTTGGTAGGTAGATATGTCTGTAACTAGCCTATCCTCCTTGCATCCTGATACCTGTGGGAAGGCATATGGAATACTCAAACTCTAGCTCTTTTGGGGTCACCTCTACTCATTTAAATAGGCCATGGAAAATTCAACATTTTTTGGCCCATTCAGTATACCCCAATTGTTCCCAAGCCATAGCTACCCAATGGCAACAACATTCCTGGTGAATCCAACATTGCCCTCTGGAAAAAATAAAAGGATACTACTTGGATTATTAGAAGCTGAACTTGGTATTCTGGGGCAAGTTGAACTTGCAGCTAATAAAGAACATCATGATTAGAAAAAGACTCTTTATCTAAAATAGGTCACCCATCAATTTGAAGATGTCAGCATAGGTGAACACAGGTACTCGCCACCTTCCACAACCACATCAAAATTACAACTAAAATATGGAACAACCATCATTCAGAACCACCTGAAATCTGGCTGAATGAAAGTCCTACAACTAGAGAAGTAAAAATTAAAGCACATTGAGACCAGAAGGAGGGGTGGAGGCTGGTCCAACAACCATGTGTGGCATTTTTTTAATCAGGAGGGATATCTTGGCTGAGGAGGTCTCCTGTGAGGAGCAAGGGGTCCAAGCCCCACCCCAGACCCCCAGCCCAGGATTCCAGAGCTGGGAAGAGAAGCTCTCATAACTTCAGGCTGTAAAAAACCAGTGGGGATTGTGGCTCAGTGACATGGAGGCTACTGGAGACTCAAGCAGTTCCTGGTAAAGGGCCAGTGCACAAATTTACTTGGACTCACTCCCTCTGAGCTCCAGCACTGGGACAACAGCTTGGGGGACCCAGCCACCCCCAAGGGGAGGAACTGGATTGTCTAGCATCAGAGCAAGAACTCAGGAGCAGCTTTGTCCCAGGCAGGCGTGCTTGGAGGGGTTATTGTTCTTATGCTAAGACCTTCCCCATCACAGAGTGACTAGCAGCCATATCTGAGTTTCCATCAGCCTGGCTCACACTGTTCAGTCCACCATGGTGATTCCCTGAGACCCTTCCCCATCCAATTTGCAGCCTCACCCAAGCTATTTGCAGCAGCTTTTCCATTTGAATGGCCTGTCCTGGCTCAGACTTCAGACTTTGCTAAAATCTCTCAAACAACCAGCAGCTGGCATCAGCAAGACCTGGCTCTAGCAGCAGCCTGCCTTGCTTCACATCTTCGTCTCACCTGAGCACTTCCAATCCCAACAAAAGAAGCAGCCATCTGCAGATTTTCCTGTAGCTCCTGCTGAGTATCCCTAGGCAGTGGCTGACTTTGTACCTCCTGGGAGGCCCCAGAGCCAGTGCACCCAGTGGACAGCTTCAGACCATACCATATTACAATTCTAATCATCCATGAGCAACACATTCAAGGGGCAGACTCAATGAACACCAAAGCCCCAGTGAAGCAAGTCCTGCTCCACAGGGGTGTCTCCTGCACAGCAGCCCTTCCACTGTAGTCACAGCTGGTCCTCAAAGTCAATTGGCCTGAAGGTCAACTCCCAGTGATGCCAACAGCAATAAAGTTTCAACTACAACAAAACAGTGCACACAGCCCACTCAGGGGCACAGTGCACCTAGGGTGCCCAGCTCAGGTGACTGTGTAGGCTGAGCCACTGGGCCCTACAGGACACCTACTCCACAAGGTCACTCTACCAATTCCAGGAGACATAGCAGCTCTACCTAATACATAGAAACAAACACAGGAAAGCAGCAAAAATGAGAGACAAAAAAACATGTCACAAATGAAAGAACAGAAGAAATTTCCAGGAAAAAAAAAACTAAATGAAACAAACTACTAGATACAGAGTTCAAAACAATGGTTATAAGGTTGCTCAAAGATATTAATGAGAGCTTTAAGGGACTTATGAGACTTAAGGATCTTAGTGAGAATGTCAAAAACATGAAAAAGGATCAGACAGAAATTAAGCATACTCAAATTGAAATAAAGAATAATTTATGAGGATTCAACAGTAGACTAGAGGATGCCAAGAATCAAATCAATGATTTGGAATATGAGGAAGAAAAAAACACCAATCAGAAGAGCAAAACAAAAAAAGAATCCAAAAATATGAAGATAGAGTAAGAAGCCTCTGGGACAACTTCAAGCGTACCAACATTTGCATCATGGGAATATCAGAAGGAGGAGATAACAAGATATTGAAAACCTATTGGATTAAATTATGACAGAAAACTTCCCCTACATGGTAAAAGAAATAGGTGTGTAAGTCCAAGAAGACAGAGAGTCCCAAACAAGAGGAACCCAAAGAGGCCCACACCAACACACATCATAATTAAAATGCTAAGGGTTAAAGACAAAGAGAGAATCTTAAAAGCAGCAAGAGAAAAGCAGTTAGTTAACTACAAGGGAGCACCCATGCAACTGTCCACTGATTTCTCAACAGAAACTTTGCAGGCCAGAAGGGAGTGGCAAGAAATATTCAAAGTGATGAATAGCAGGGACCTACACCCAAGATTACTCTACCCAGAAAAACTATCATTTAGAATTGAAGGTCAGATAAAGAGCTTCACAGATAAGAAAATACTAAAGGAGTTCATCACCACTAAACCAGTATTACAGGAAATTGAAGTGTCTTCTTTAAGAAGAGAAAGAGGAAGAAGAAGAAAGAAGAAGAAGAAGAAGAAGGAGGAGGAGGAGGAGGGGGAGGAGGAGGAGGAGGAGAAAATGGAGGAGGAGGGATAAAAAATATGAACAATAAAATGGCAATGAATACATTTCTATCAACAATTAAATCTAAAAATCAAAATAAATGAACAAGGAATCTAATAAGCAAAATAAACTGATGGATAAAATAGAACCAGAGGCATGGAAACATGGAACAGACTGACGAATCCCAGAGGGAAGGGGGAAGCGGGAAGGGGAGGAAGCAGGAAGAGATGATTAGCCAAAGAACTTATACTAGTATGCATATATGCATTTCCTATGGACACAGACAATAGGGTGGTGAAGACCTGGGGCAGGGCGGGAACTGGGTGGAGGGAGACAATGGGGTGAAATAAAGGGGACATCTGTAATACTCTCAACAATAAAGATTTTTAAAAATAAATAAATAAACTAGGTCACATAGGAAATGTTTCAAGTGGAAGTAAAAGAGTGGGAAGCAGCATGAAAAGACAATGAGGCCTTAGCTCAATGGATAGAACAGACTGGACAGACTATAAAACTCATACACAAACCCACCAATAAGAATGTGCTAAGATGGCAACTATTTCAAACTCATTATATGAGGCCAGCATTACCCTAACACCAAATCCAGACAAGGACACAAGGAAAGAAAATTACAGGGCAGTATCCTTAATAAACATGGATGTAAAAATCCTCAACAAAATATTAGTAAACCTAATTCAACAACACATTAAAAGAATCATACATCATTATCAAGTGGGACTTGTGCCAGGGATGCAAAGATGATTCAACAGCCACAAGTCCATTAATATCATAAAACACATTAACAAAATGAGGTATAAAAATCATATCATCTCACTAGATGCAGAAAACACATTTGACAAAATTTATAATCCATTAAAAAAACTGTCTACAAACTGGGTATAGAGAAAACATATCTCAGCATAATAAAAGCCATATTTTACAAGCCCACAGCTAACATCAGACTCAAAGGTGAAAAGCTGAAAGTGTTTTTTCCCCTAAAATCAGAAATAAGAGAAAGTTTCAACATACCTTTGGAATGCCTGGCAAAGCAACTTGGTAATAAAATAAAAAGGCATCAAAATGGAAAGGAAGAAGTAAAACTGTCACTACTTGTAGATGACATGATATTATATATAGAAACCCCTAAAAACGACACCAAGAGACTGTTAAAGTTGATAAATATACAGTTCAGTAAATTTGAAGGGTAAAAAATCAATATTCAAAAATCTGTTCTGTTTCTGTATACTAACAATAAAGTATCAGAAAGAGAAATTAAAAAATAATCCCATTTACAATTATATTTTTAAAAAGTAAAATACCTAGAAATAAATTTGAGTAGATAAAATAGCTGAATAAGACATTAATAAAAGAAATTGAAAAAGATATAAGTAAATGAAATAATATTCTATGCTTATGGATTGAAAGAATTAATATTAAAATGTCCATACTGTCTAAAGCAATCTACAGATTCAGTGTAATCCCTATCAAAATATCAATGGAATTTTCCCTTAACTGAGGAAACATATACAAAAAATATATATTAGTAAGAGCAATGCCTTTGAATTTACTACCTTTCTTTTTTCTAGTTTTATGGTTTTGGGTCTTACCTTTAAGTCTTTTATTCATTTTGAGTTTATTCTTATATGTGGTGTAGGAAAGTGCTCTATTTTCATTTTTTGCATATATCTGTACAGTTTTCCCAAAATTATTTATTAAATAATTGTATATTCTTACCTCCTTTGTCATAAATTAATTGATCATGTAGACCTGGGTTTATCTCTATTCTGCCCCATTGATCTATGTGTCTGTAACTATAGCCTTGTAGTATAGTTTGTTATTAAGTAGCATAATACATCCAACTTTGTTGTTCTTTCTCCAGACTGCTGTGGCTATTTGGGGTCTTTTGTGGTTCCAAATAAATTTTAGGATTATTTGTCATAGTTCTGTGAAAAATGCCATTGGTGTTTTGAAAGGAATTGCATTGAATCTGTAGATTGTG
Source organism: Myotis davidii (assembly GCF_000327345.1). Taxonomy (NCBI): domain Eukaryota; kingdom Metazoa; phylum Chordata; class Mammalia; order Chiroptera; family Vespertilionidae; genus Myotis; species Myotis davidii. The sequence goes on from NW_006300367.1 coordinate 4,799,428, forward strand.
CATTTTAACCATGTTGATTCTTCCTATTCATAAGAATGTTACATGCTTCCATTTCTTTCTCTGGTGTCTTACAGTTTTCCAAACACAAGTCTTTTATCTCCTTAGTGAAATTAATCCTAGGTATTTTTGATGAAAATATAAATGGGATTCTTTCCTTAATTTCTCTTAATCCAAAATACTAATTCAAAAATATATGTGTATTACTATGTTCATCACAGCATTACTTACAATATTCAAGATATGGAAGCAACCTAAGTGTATGTGATGGGGAGCATAAGACATTTTGGGGGGGCTAGCAATCTGAACTTGTCCCAGTAACCTGCCTTCTACTGCATACTCTTGCTAGCCGATAATTAACTCCATTTGTGAAAGAATGTAGGAGACTAGCAGCCAGACTCTGTAGTTAGTTAATCAGTATCCCTAATGCACATTCCTGATGGCCAATAATGAAGTCACTGCCCCTTCCTTAATTATCTGGTCTTGCAAGACCTATTTACCTAAATACTTCCAATTTACAAGGGGCCCTAAACCAAGGATGTAACAGCTTAACTACAGGGAGGTCACTGGTGCCATCCAGGATGGACATTAGCTACAATCTAAGTTAACCACCTAACTGACTCTCGAGAGGGGCTGTGAGAGTCCACTACAGAAGCTGGTAGTTGGAAACAAAGAAACTCAGAAATATACAAGAAGAAAATCTCATTGTCTAAGTTGTTCAGGATCTGGACCTTTGAGTCTCCTGAACCAGCAGCACTGCTTTGAATAAAGGCTTTCCTGAAGCTCCCAAGTGTTCAACTATCTTCTTCCACGCCAATTCCATAACACATGTCGATAGACAAGTGGATAAAGACGATATGGTACATATCTACAATGGAATATTACTCATCCATAAAAAGGAATAAACTCTTGCCATTGGGGGCAACATGAATAGAACTAGAAGTATTGTGCTAAGTAAAATAAGTTAGTAGAGAAAGACAAATACCATATCCTTTCACTTTCATGTGGAATCTAAAAAACAAAATAAATGAACAAACAAAACAGAAACAAAATTATAGATAGAAATAACAAACTGACGGTTGCCAGATTGAAGGGAGATAGAGGACTGGGTGAAAAGGTGAAAGGATTAAAAATAAGCAGGCAGTTACAGAATAGTCACAGCGATGTGAAGTACAGCATAGAGAATATAGTCAATAACACTGTAATGACTATGTATGGTGTCGGGTGGGTACTGGACTCTTAAGTTATATAAATGTCTAACCACTGTGCTGTACATATAACCTCATATGTATTGAATGTCAACTGTAATCCTATCTAATAATAGACAAACATGGTAATTGACTGTACCTTCGCTATGCCCCCCATTGGCTGATCAGAGCGATATGCAAATTAACCGCCAACAAATATGGCGGCTAATTTGCATATTGCAGGAAGGGTGGGACAGCGTGAGCCACCATCCAGGCCCCCATGTGCGACCCAGGGGCAGGCGGGGGCTCAGGAGAGGTGATCAGCATCACCTGCCTTCGCCTGAGCCCTGCCTGCCCACCGGGATACAGGACCCACTCCCGTGTGCAACCCAGAGGGTGGGTGGGGGCTCAGGCGAAGGCAAGAGATGCCGATCGCCTCGCCTGAGTACCCACCTTCCCACCGGAGACACAGGGCCCTCTGAGAGAGAGAGAGAGAGAGGGAATTTGGCACCCCGCATCCCTCCCTGATCAACCACCGTGATTCCAAGCCAGCGAGGGCTGCCTTCAGGCCGCAGCTCCAGGTTCCCCACTTCTACCCTGGCCCGTGCATCCCTCCTCCTTCCCCTCAGAGGCCCAGCTCTTGCCTACATGCTTGCTGGGCAGGCCCAACTGCACCAGGGAGTGAGCCATGGAAATCAGGATGGCCACTTCCTGGGATGGGACAGCCAGACCACGGCTATTCATGAGGGCGATGAGGCCTTTGGGGTATGCACAGCCCTCAGGCAGCGAGGGTGGCCGGCCAAGTACAATGCTATTAATTTTATGTATGCTATCTCATTTAATGTTAACAATAATCCATGAGGTGGGTGCGATTATTTTCTGCATTTTTCACATTGGGAGTTAACACTCAGAAACATTGCAAACATAGGCATACATCTAATGAGTGATCGAATCAGAATTTGAACCCAGGCTTCTTTTTATTCTGAAGTCTCCCCACTCCATTATGCTAAATTACTGCCTTGTGGGAGAGAGAGACAAATAAAAACTGCATTTGTAACGCAATGTGATAAACACTCCATTGGAGGGAGTCCTCTGGACTCAGGAAAGGCTTCAAGGAGCTGTGCCTTCCTGGGACCAAGAAGAGTGGTGCTGGAGAGATGCATGCCCAGATCAGAGAGGGGGGGGCAGCAGGACCAGGTGGCATGGTACCTGTGGAAGGCTATGATCTGCTCAGTTGTGGGAGTGGGGCTGTGGGAAGGGTGACAGGTAGGCAGAGCCCCATGCTGGAACACAAGGTTAGGATGGGAACTAGGTGTGAGGGAGTTCCCCTTGAAGCAGGAAGAGCACAGCAGAATGACTTGGACACTGGAGTCCCCTCTGACCCTGAGGGGAATCTGGGAGCAGGGATAGGGACTCAATGTCTCCTTCTCACGGTGACATCTGGTGTCAGCCATCAGCCATGCCATGGTTGCCTCCCTATCCCACTGAGAGAAACTGCTCCACCCACAGCCCTTGTTCAAGGGGTGGTCTAAGTAGCCATGGCTCTACCCATTGACCTTATGTCTCTGGCCACAGATGACTGCCCCAGGAATGGACACATGCTTTTGTTTTCCTCCAAGGTCGTGTAATAAGTACACCACACTCCAGACAGATTGGCTGAGGTGCAAAACCACATAGCTCAAGGCCAGTGAGTGCCACATCTGGTCAAAGCCATGGTAAGCATAGGTATAGGAGGGATCTAATGAGTCACACAGGAAACTAGTCTACAGAGAGAAACAGAGGATGGAACAGAGACACAGAGGGGAGCAGAGCTGAGGCCACCAGACCCCAGAAGGTGAGAGAAGAAAAGATGGTTAGAGGCGCTTCCTCGAGACTTCCTGGTCCTCACAAGATCTAGTTGTACACCCTTCTCCTCGATTCCCGTATATTTCCCTAAGTCCTCACAATAAATTACCTTCATCCATGCGTTAGTTTGACTAGGTTTCCACTTGTTGCAACAAATGATCCCTCTTTGATCAGAACTCTCCTTGCCAGTGATGGAAACCCTGCACTAATTGGCTCCATTGCATGCTTACTCACGCAACTGAGAGAAAATGCAAGGGGGCGGAGGAGCTGGTGACCGACACAGCTGAGTCCAGGATGTGTGCCGTGTCCCTGGTGAGTTCTCTTGCTCTCTTGCTGGAAGCCGGTCCATCCTTGCTGCTTGACACAGTTGCTGCAGGGAAGAAACATCTGCACAGCATATGTTTCAAGGGACCTGGCATATATGGCACACTATTCTTAATATGTTTGATTCCCCCTCTTAGTGCTATGTGTATTAAACAGGACCACCTCCCCTAGAAAGGTTGTTTCCCCAGGTTAGGGATTAACAGGACTAGGGAAGAGAATAAATCAGTAAATCCCCCTAGTGTTACAGAAATACCATGTACTACTTATGAAGAACTTGGACTAAGACTGTTGGCAATAAATTTGGGACTTGTTGGGCCCACATCCCCAGGGGTCTGCCCACCAGGGAAAGCACCAAAGCCTATACCCCTGGAGACCCACCGACACAGGGCAGTCCCAGGGAAGGCAAGCAGCGAGGCTGGGAGGACATAACCTTTACTGGGTAGGAGAATCTCCTTCAGTCACTTCCTTGTAGCTTATCAGTAGAGCAGTGACCTTGGAATAGACCTCATAATGGAACACAGAGATTAACCTAGACAGGATTAAAATCAACTGGTATAAATACAGATGTAACAGGACAGTAAAGACTGAACCTGGCTGGAGAACCTCGCTACACTGATCGACTGAATACTGCCTCCGTGCCATTCCTTCTTCGCTGACTCCATTCATCCACACCTTTGGGAACCCCTGAACCTGCTGGGGCTGGACCCCAACATCTGGTGCCCAGCGTCTTGGACACGAACCCACGACCCTGAGATTAAGAGTCTGGTGCTCTACCGACTGAGCTAGCTGGCCATGTTCCAGCCTCACACCCCACGGGGCTGGCATCGGCTGACTGCCGAAGGGAGCCGGTTTCTGCGCAGGAGCGCCTCAGGAGGGGCGCAGAGCTGGAGCAGACGAGTGGACGGCGAGGGGCGCCCGAAGCCTCTCCGGGGGAATCCGCGCCTGAAGAGGTGGGAGAGGCCCCCTGTCCAGTCCCCCCTCTCCACCACCCCTCCCCGCCCAAGCCCGGGCCATGGCGTGCAGGGCCACTTTGAAAAGGACTCTGGATTTCGACCCGCTGCTGAGCCCAGCGTCCCGGAAGGGCCAGCACTGTGCGCCATTGTCGGCGCCCACCTCAGCTGCCACCGCCTCATGGCAGAAGCATCTCTGAATGGAGCTGTCCCCCTTCAGCGACGTCTCGTCCTGCCTCACCACAGAACAAATTCTGTACAAGGTAAAACAAGAGTATAAACGCATGCAGAAGAGAAGACATTTAGAAACTTGTTTTCAACAGACGGATCCACGTTGTTGATCCGTCTGAAATGCACAGCCACATGCATTTCTCCTCAGTGGACCAGCTTTGCCAGGGACTTCACCTGCAACATCCTCACCTTTAAAGCAAGAACAGCCCTTATTCACCCCAAGGCAGGTTGGGGTGATCTGTGAACGCTTGTTGAAAGAACGTGAAGAGAAAGTTCGAGAAGAGTATGAAGAAATACTGAACACAAAACTTGCAGAACAGCCGAATCCGTTTTGGCTCAGTGGATAGAGCGTCGGCCTGCGGACTGAAGGGTCCGGGGTTCGATTCCAGTCAAGGGCATGTACCTTGGTTGCGGGCATATCCCCAGTGGGAGATGTGCAGGAGGCAGCTGATCTATGTTTCTCTCTCATCGATGTTTCTAACTCTCTATCTCTCTCCCTTCCTCCCTTCCTCTCTGTAAAAAAAATCAATAAAATATATTTTTTAAAAAAAACTTGCAGAACAATATGATGCATTTGTGAAGTTTACGCATGATCAGATGATGCAACGATACGGAGAACAGCCTGCTAGTTATGTTTCATGAATCACATTGGAACCCTGATCTAACTAAACCTAACGCCTTCATCAATGGAGAGACTTACTTACAGGAGCCTGGAAGGGACCTAATGTACTTTTAACCTGGGGGAGAGGATATGCTTGTATATTTCCACAGGACGCAGACTCACCTGTGTGGATTCCAGACTAGTCCAACCTTATGTCACACCACCCTCCGTCTCTGCCTCACCCTCCTCCTCCCCAGTACCATCCATATTGGCCGACCCAGAGGACATAGCTGACTCCTCCCCGGACACCGACACAACCATCAAGCACGGCCCTGATGGACCCATGATCCAGCCCTTCAATGCTATGACGCTTCGGGAAGCCCATCACCAATGACGCCGCCCGCTAACCAGATCAACAAGGACAACCAAACCACCACCTTGAGGACAGCTGAAATCCCTTGACTGAAGAGGCCAGCAACCTTCTACAGGAACAAGGCTCCGTGTGCACTCCATCCACTATGTTTATAGCTATGCTCGCTATCATTGCTTGTCAGTCTTCTTCCGAGTCTTAAACAACCCAATCCGAGAGGTGGCCCCTGATTTACATGCGCTAGCATTTAAAAAATTAAAATGGGGGAATTTGCTGGAAGCCAGTCCACCCTTGCTGCTTGACACAGTCTCTGCAGGGAAGAAACTTCTGCACAGCTTATGTTTCAAGGGACCTGGCGAATAAAGTAATGAGAGAAGCAAGTAAGAACATGAATCATTGTTAGGAGATGATAATTAGCTGTGGGGAGCTGATATAAGGTTAAGCATCGGACTGACCTGTTGGCAAAGTCAAAGGCAGGTCTTCCAAGTCTTAAACAACCCAATCCGAGAGCCGGTCACTGATTTACATGCGCTATCATTGAAAAAATAAAAAAGGGGGAATTTGCTGGAAGCCAGTCCATCCTTGGAATAGAATGGATAGGATTAAAATCAACTGGCATAAATACAGATGTAACAGGACAATAAAGACAGAACCTGGCTGGAGAACCTTGCTATGCTGATCAACTGAATGCTGCTTCCGTGTCATTCCTTCTTTGCCGACTCTATCCACACCTTTGGGAACCCCTGGACCTGCTGGGGCTGGACCCCAACACTCTCTCTGTATTTTAAGCTTCCTCTCTTCCTGCAAATGGTCTTCTTCCCTAAAGTGGGGAGATGCTTCTGGAGCCCAGAGTCACATTCTTCCAGCATTGTGACCCCCAAGGTAAAGATGGTCTTTCCATCATCAAGAGAAAATCCTGGAGAAAGACTCACATTGGTTAGGTGGACCAAGTTAACATTCCTTCACATACCACTAAGGCCAGGGAAACTGTGATGCTCTAATTTGCTGGGTATGGGTCATATTATCCCTCTGACCTGAAGGAGACCTGAGGAACAGGTACATTAACCAAAGGAGGGGGGAAATGGAGAGCCCTGCTGGGAATCTATATATATAAAACCTTAATATGCAAATAGACTGAACGGTGGAACAACTGAACAACTGAACAGCCAAACAACTGGTTGCTGTGACATGTGCTGACCACCAGGGGGCGTGCACGGAACATGGCGGGCATCAGCTGGGGTGGGATGGTGGAGCAGGTAAGCAGGGGTGCCAGACCAAGGCGGGGTGCCAGTCACTGTCATCGGGGCAAGCCTCTGTTGTTACTGAAAATTCTTTGCTCCCGCACACCATAGTCCTGCCGGCTGCTCTCACCTGCTGCCAGCACTGACCCCGCTTGCACCCACTGCTGGCACCAGAGCCACCACTCGCACCCACTGCTGGTTCCCAGCGCTAACCCTGATCTCTTGGCACCATCAGCAAGTGTGAGCAGTGTCTGCTGGCCCGGATCACCCCTTAGGGCTTCTCCACCTCCCCCTGCTCCTGAGGGGCAATCTGGGCCAGCAGCCGCCTCTTGCATCCGCTGCCGCGACAGCTCCACTCACACACACTGCTGGCACCAGAGCCACCGGTCGCACCCACAGCTGACACCGGGGCCCCAATCGCTTCGCGCCCTCAGCGGGTGCGGGCAGGACCAGCACCATCAGCGCGTGGGACTGGCAGCAGCGGGAGTGGGGCTGCCAGCAGACAGGGGACAGGGGGTTGCAGTGGGAGGGGCTGGGCAGGGGCGTGGAGGATGGGCCGGACCCGCTCCTGTGCCCACTGCAGCCTTGCGGCCCACAGTTCCTTTCAAGGGACACAAATTCGTGCACTAGGCCCCTAGTCCCAGTATAACAGCTACCACATTCTTGAGCTAAGTGGCAACCAAAGAAGCAAGGACCCTGTATTCCACAAAACACTTAAGATACACAGGGAATCCATCAATAGCTGATCCCATGCAACTCCAGCATATGAGCAAAAGTAGAGGCCCTGGGGGTCCGAATCTCTATCCATTTGCCACCAAACACCAGACCAATGGCGGTGTCTCCGTTCTCGTGTGGAGCAGCACGGCGAAGCAGAAAAAGTCAGGCTTGGCATCGCCACCTGGGTTTGCGCCTCAGTTCTGCTGTTTACTGACGACGGGATCTTGGGCAGCCAACACAACCTCTGAGCCCCAACTTTTCATCAGTAGTCGGGAAGAAATATTACCTACATCACAAACTAAATGCAAGGATTACATGACAACAAAAACACCTATACTGTAATGCTTAACAAAGAGCAAACACAGAAGAGCAGGTGGGCGGCGGCTGCTACCGTCCCTGAGACACACCTGCACGTGGGAACTTGTGGAGCCATGGACACGGCAGGGGGTGCCTTTGGCAATGGGACTTGAGAAAATGTTCCTGACTGATCACATTTCTTCCTATTTGTATCTCAGACCTGAGACTTGGGATTTGGGCTTCTCTGATTCTGTATGACAATGTCCTACTCCCTTGCTTCAGACAATGTCCTATTCATGGTTCAGCTGCCCAAATGGGGGACAATTTTAGTGTAAAAGGCATTGCCAACGATAAACTAGTCTTATCACACTACCAAAATGGCCTGCTATGTCTCCATTATACATCCCCCAATATAATAAAGGCATCTTTCTTTTACATCATGAGGAGAAAGCCTGTTTCTCCCATTTCTATCTTAAGATGAACCCAGGTCGCTCATGCTGCAAATTCAATGCTGTCTTCCTTGTGTCTGGTCTTCCCATGAGGGAGGGCAGTGAGACACCTTCCTATTGGATGTCACAGCCCTGACCTCAGTCACAGTTCTCCAACTGCGCACACTCAGAGGTTGGAACCATCCAAATGCTCACACATTTAAGAAAAGGCTGGAGGCGGCTGGTGTGGCTCAGTGGTTGAACCAAGAGGTCACTGGTTTGATTCCCAGTCAGAGCACATGCCTGAATTGGGCTCGATCTCCAGTAAGGGGTGTGCAGGAGGCAGCTGATCGATGTTTCTCTCTCATCAGAGTTTCTCTCTCTCTATCCCAGTGGTCGGCAAACTCATTAGTCAACAGAGCCAAGTATCAACAGGACAACAATTGAAATTTCTTTTGAGAGCCAAATTTTCTAAACTTAAACTGTATAGGTAGGCACATTCAACTTTAAATTCACTGTTTCCGTCTTCCATTTTTCTTTGCTTCTTCTTTGTAGCCATCTCAAATAGGGCACCTAAAAAAAGTTTCATTTTATAATAAAGCCACCAACACAAAAGAATTACAATTCTCAAATTGATGACAAAAATACCTGTAGGATTTGCAGCTGGTTGGAAAAATACAGGTAACTTTGTTTCGAGTAGGTACTTTTGTCACCTGCGTGATTTGTGAACACGACTAGCTCTAACCACTGCACAACGAGACTGCTGACTGACTGGCTCACTCAACTCCTGCATGAATCGCCGCAGGCCTCCCTCGCGCTGGGTATCCCGCGGCCTGCCTGCGCCTCGTCTCCTGTCACCCAACCGACCAACACCCCCCACTTCTTCTAAAGCCACTTCTTCAAAATAGACTCGCCCAGGCCGAAAACCGATTTCTGTACATGGGCCACGAAGTTTCAATCGCACTGTACGTGCACGCCCACATGTGGTATTTTGTGGAAGAGCCACACTCAAGGGACTGCAGTTTGCTGACCACTGGGTTAGGGAAACAATAAGGTTAAGGTGGGACTTTAAAGGGCTTTGGCTGGAAAATGGCTCAGATGACCTCACTTTTCAAAA
>NW_006300367.1:4808799-4809108 GCF_000327345.1 Myotis davidii
AAGGAAGGAAAAGGAAGGAAGGAAGGAAGGAAGGAAGGAAGGAAGGAAGGAAGGAGTTCCCTGTGGGCTTGGAAAGGTCTGCAAAGTCCTGGGAAGCAAGCGGTAGCTCCTACTTTAGGATATGGCCCGTTAGACCAGGGGAAACGGAGGCCCAGAGACATGGAGCACTGGGTGGATTAGAGGCGGCCATAAACTCGCAACCCTGCGTCCTCCCGAGATCCGCCGGCCCCGGGCGGCCAGTCCGAGGGGCCGGGACAGATGCAGGGCGCGGTGGGCACTCACACCCGCCTCCCTGGGCCACCGCCGCCT
>NW_006300367.1:4809678-4817063 GCF_000327345.1 Myotis davidii
GCCAAACGCGGGGCTCTGTCGCCCTCTGGAGGCGCTGCGCGGCGCTGCAGCGCGCTCCCTGCCAGCATCCTGCCTGGCTGCCCGCCCTCCCTTCCAGCCCAGCGGCCCCCACCCCTGCCGCCAGGCGGGACTGTTGGTGAGGCAGGGGCCTCCAGCTGTACCAGCCCCAGCCGCCACGATCAGCATCAGAGCAGCCAGCTCTGTGCTCATCAGGCCTGCCGACAGGATTGGAGAGAACAGCGGGAGGCGTTTTCCTCACGAACTGGGGCTTCCAGAGGGGAGATGGAAAGCAGGCCCGCAGGGGAGGGTCAGCCGCCCTGTGTGAGCCTGCCAGGCAGGGCCTGGCACACGGGAAGCAGCCTCCCCTCATCGGGAGACCTCACAGCGCCAGATGGGGACAGCCCGGGAACAGGAGAGGGCTCAGAAGGCGGAGGGAGTTTGCCAGTCCCTTCTACCCACAGGGAATGGCACCCCAAATAAGAGCTGGGTGGTTTTATTGTCATAAAATATACGTAACATCCATGACCAGTGTCTCTCAGTGGTTAGAGCATCATCCCGTGCACCAAAGGGTGGCAGGTTCAACTCCTGGTCAGGGCACATATCCAGGTTCCAGGTTCGATCCCCGTGGGGGTGCAGATGGGAAACAGCTGATTGATGTTTCTCTCTCTCTCCCTCCCTCTCTCTAAAATCAATTTTTTTAAATATATATATATTACATAAACGTTACCATTTTTACCACTTCAGTGGTATTAACTACAGTCATAATGTTGTAAAACCCTCTCTACCATCCACCTCCATAACTCTTCATCTTCCCAAACTGAAGCCCTGTGCTCGTAAAACAACAACTGCCCACTCCCACTCCCCAGCCCCTGGCAGCCCCCATTCCACTTTCTATCTCTACGGACGTGACCACTCTGGTACCTCCTGTAAGTGGAATCACAGTATTTGTCCTTTTGTGACTGGATGTAATATCCTCAGAGTTCATCCATGTTGCCCAAGTGTTAAAATTCCCTCCTTTTAGGCTGAATGGCTATACCTCATTCTGATTATCCCTCCGTCCATCAGCGGGCTGCTCCCAGCTGTGGGCTATGCGAACAGTGCTGCTGTGAGCGCCCGTGTACAGAGCAGTGCCGCTGTGAGCGCGCGTGTACAGAGCAGTGCTGCTGTGAGCGTGCGTGTACAGAGCAGTGCTGCTGTGAGCGTGTGTGTACAGAGCAGTGCTGCTGTGAGCGTGCGTGTACAGAGCAGTGCTGCTGTGAGCGTGTGTGTACAGAGCAGTGCTGCTGTGAGCGTGCGTGTACAGAGCAGTGCTGCTGTGAGCGTGTGTGTACAGAGCAGTGCTGCTGTGAGCGTGCGTGTACAGAGCAGTGCTGCTGTGAGCGTGTGTGTACAGAGCAGTGCTGCTGTGAGCGTGCGTGTACAGAGCAGTGCTGCTGTGAGCGTGTGTGTACAGAGCAGTGCTGCTGTGAGCGTGCGTGTACAGAGCAGTGCTGCTGTGAGCGTGTGTGTACAGAGCAGTGCTGCTGTGAGCGTGCGTGTACAGAGCAGTGCTGCTGTGAGCGTGTGTGTACAGAGCAGTGCTGCTGTGAGCGTGCGTGTACAGAGCAGTGCTGCTGTGAGCGTGTGTGTACAGAGCAGTGCTGCTGTGAGCGTGCGTGTACAGAGCAGTGCTGCTGTGAGCGTGTGTGTACAGAGCAGTGCTGCTGTGAGCGTGCGTGTACAGAGCAGTGCTGCTGTGAGCGTGTGTGTACAGAGCAGTGCTGCTGTGAGCGTGCGTGTACAGAGCAGTGCTGCTGTGAGCGTGTGTGTACAGAGCAGTGCTGCTGTGAGCGTGCGTGTACAGAGCAGTGCTGCTGTGAGCGTGTGTGTACAGAGCAGTGCTGCTGTGAGCGTGCGTGTACAGAGCAGTGCTGCTGTGAGCGTGTGTGTACAGAGCAGTGCTGCTGTGAGCGTGCGTGTACAGAGCAGTGCTGCTGTGAGCGTGTGTGTACAGAGCAGTGCTGCTGTGAGCGTGCGTGTACAGAGCAGTGCTGCTGTGAGCGTGTGTGTACAGAGCAGTGCTGCTGTGAGCGTGCGTGTACAGAGCAGTGCTGCTGTGAGCGTGTGTGTACAGAGCAGTGCTGCTGTGAGCGTGCGTGTACAGAGCAGTGCTGCTGTGAGCGTGTGTGTACAGAGCAGTGCTGCTGTGAGCGTGCGTGTACAGAGCAGTGCTGCTGTGAGCGTGTGTGTACAGAGCAGTGCTGCTGTGAGCGTGCGTGTACAGAGCAGTGCTGCTGTGAGCGTGTGTGTACAGAGCAGTGCTGCTGTGAGCGTGCGTGTACAGAGCAGTGCTGCTGTGAGCGTGTGTGTACAGAGCAGTGCTGCTGTGAGCGTGCGTGTACAGAGCAGTGCTGCTGTGAGCGTGTGTGTACAGAGCAGTGCTGCTGTGAGCGTGCGTGTACAGAGCAGTGCTGCTGTGAGCGTGTGTGTACAGAGCAGTGCTGCTGTGAGCGTGCGTGTACAGAGCAGTGCTGCTGTGAGCGTGTGTGTACAGAGCAGTGCTGCTGTGAGCGTGCGTGTACAGAGCAGTGCTGCTGTGAGCGTGTGTGTACAGAGCAGTGCTGCTGTGAGCGTGCGTGTACAGAGCAGTGCTGCTGTGAGCGTGTGTGTACAGAGCAGTGCTGCTGTGAGCGTGCGTGTACAGAGCAGTGCTGCTGTGAGCGTGTGTGTACAGAGCAGTGCTGCTGTGAGCGTGCGTGTACAGAGCAGTGCTGCTGTGAGCGTGTGTGTACAGAGCAGTGCCGCTGTGAGCGCGCGTGTACAGAGCAGTGCCTCTGTGAGTGCACGTGTACAGAGCAGTGCCTCTGTGCGCACCCGTGTACAGAGCAGTGCCGCTGTGAGTGCGCGTGTACAGACCTCTGTTTGTGTCCCTATTTTCACTTCTCTCTGAATTTTTAAAAAGTGCTTTTTCTCTCTGTTGACTGCAAAATTTAGAGATTTAATCTTTCCCAGCTGCCCACCCAGCTACCCTACACCAAAGGCTGGCTGAAGACGGAGGCCTCGCTTGTAAGCCTTTTGCCTGGACCCATCAGGTTCACAATAACAGCAGGTTAACAATAACAGCATCTACAGAGCAGTCACTGCTTTACAAAAGCTTTAATGCTGACAACCCCACAAGGTGGGGACCACCTTCACACTTTATACATTAAGAAAAAAGGGATCGAAATGGGCCTGAGTCTTGCTAAAGTCACCAGCTGCTACTCACTAGGAGTTGCAGTCAGGGCTGTGTGGGTCCAAGCTCCCGCCCTTCCATCTCTTCACCCTACTTGGCCCATTCACGAGGGCTCGCTCTCGCCTCCCTCACCTGAATCTTTCCGCTGATCTCTTTCCTTCCCTCCTTGATCAGCACTGAAGCAGCGCTTCCCCTGGCACACCACTGTGCTGCCCGGTGAACGCAGCCTTTCCCCCGCCCAGGAGTGCCCCACCGCTCTCCCTGGCCGAGCTGGCGGTGACGGCGGAGATGCCCGGCAGTGGCTTCCGGTTCATATTGTGGAAAAGAGAGCAGAGGCATCTCCAGAGCGGGTCCTACTTATCCTCACCCCTCGGCACAACAGTGTCTCCTGACGAGTCACCTTTGCCAGGAGGCAGAGCCTGTGCCATGACCTGTGACCCCAGGGAGGGGCGAGCAAGGTCAGGAGGCTCCCAGGGTCGAGCTCAGGGAGGTGGAAGGGAGAGCCAGCAGTCCCCAGACCAGCGGTCAGCAGGATGTCCCCTCTCCACTCCGGCTCTGTGTCCGGCTTCCCTCGGCCAGGCCCTGGAGGGCAGGGGCCCCCTGAGCAGTGTTCCTGTGCTTGTGCAGCCATCATGGCCGCAGGACACCTGCTGGGCCCCCTCAGGAGGACACTGGCCCACACGGTCCTGCAAGAGGCCCAGGTGGGAGGACTGAGACCAGGGTGGGGGGAGGGAAGACTCACATCTAGAGGAGGGGGAGCCGCCTGACCTCCCTGCCCTCCCCCTCAATGTGCCGCATTTCACTGAGATTTAATTAGAATGTAATGTGAGCAAGAGCAAACGAGGGCTCTTAATTGAAATTAACATTTCCAGCTCCATCAAGGCTCACAGCCCCGAAGCTACCAAAGCTACGATAGACACGGCAGCACCCCGCAGAGCGGGCCCGAGTGCCCCTTCACCCCTGCTGCTGGGCCAGCAGGCAGCGGTGGGGACACCGCTCTCCAGGGGACGCCTTCGCGGAGACCCTCCTCAGAGGCCCTGCCTCGCACCAGACCCCAGGAGCAGGAGGAAACGCAAGCCTGGGAGCCCGCCCCCTCGTTCTCCTCCTCTCGGGTGTGAGCCTTCCCTCCCCCCCGACCCCCCCACCCCAACGCCATGGTTCTTACTTTTTCCCGTTTCATAGGTGAGAAAACAGGCTCAGAAGCTAGAGCCTGCCTGCGCCACCAAGCCAGCAGAGAGGACTGGGCCTTGCCCGCAGGAGCCGCTCCCCTCCAAGCAGGTGCGTCCTTTCTCTCCACGGCTCTGACGCCACCCGCACCGGGTGCCGGGAACAGCGTCCTTTCATGGAGTCCCAGGAAAGCGCTCCAGGGCCCACTTGTGCAGGCTGAGGCCTGGTGGTGGCAAACACAGAGGCTGTCTCCGGTTCAGCTCCGGGCTCTCACCTCCATCCGGCCCCTGGGGAAGAAGCCAGCCTGGTCTCCGTCAGGCCCAGGACAAAGCCTGGTCTGTGCGAGGTTTAGCCCTGCTTGTCCCACCCGCTGGCTGGGTCTGCTCCTGGCTGTGGCTGTCAGGCCCTCACTGGGAGCCCAGGTCCGCAGGGGGCCCGGGCTGCGAGGGCCACATGGCTGCTCTGGGGAGACAGCTGGTGAGCAAACAGGGCCAGCATGTGCTACCAACCAGCCAGAGAGCACCTTTGTTAGGCTGGGTGTGCCGTGTGTTAAAGGCCCACGTGCCACACGCATGTGCAAAGGCCATGACACAGCGGTGTTACTGCACGCACTACGCGGGTCACCTCTATCCTGTGTAACACGGATGTCCCTACCTGGCAGGAAGCCTGTCTGGTCTGCTTTAGTATAAAATATGTCGCTGAATAGCGGTGGGGGCTGCTGCTTGGCTGGCTGCTGTGTGTGCAATGGCTGCTTTGACTGCATGAAAGCATGTCCCATCTGCCTCTGGCTGCTCTTGTCTTTTTCCAGTTCCCAGTATCCAAAGAGGTCCCTTCCCCAGCAGAGGGGCTCGGACCCAGCACTGGGATTATATTCTCAGGCTCGGGAGGGACCAGCTGCTTCTTCAAACCAACCAGTCAACTTCCCAAGCTTCCACGGGCTGGCGCTGGAGCCTCGCCTAGCCATCTCTTTCCTAGACCTTCAGGGGTGTTGTGTCCCCTGTCCAATCCCATCCTTTGCCCAGGCTACTCAGACAGGTCTCTATGGTCCCATCGTGGCTTCTACTGCGCATGTGCCCAGCAGAGGCGTTGCCTTTATTTTTCGTTCCTCCCCCCAGTAATCTGTGAGGAACGGGCTGGTGGTTCCCTGGGGAGAGTGTGAAGCTGTACCTCCTAGTGAAGCCAGCAGGCTTATGGTCTGATTCCGCTCCCTCGTTCATTCGGCTGAATACGGTCTGATTCCTTTTGCGCCCTTCCTCATTACTATCTAACTGCCTACACTAACCATAGACACACTTCCTGCAATGGCGAGGGCAGGGTACTGAGATAAAGCACCCCAACCAGGCACACTGACCCAGAGGACGCCTGACCCTTGGGGCGACACAGGGCTCTCCCCTAGAATATGCGTGTTGAAAGGGTAATACAGAGGCTGGGACTTGTCCCCGGCTGCCCAGGGCTTACCACCACCAGATGCCAAAACCTAGGAGCCGGCCCTCCGTCCTCTTCTGCCTCCGCAGCACACGCATTGCCCGCCCCACGCGCTTGCGATCCTGCCCGTTTCCTTCAGACAGGCTAGCTCTCTGTTGCTTGCGGCCCAAGAACTTTAATATACATGTAAAGGGGCCTGAAAGAGTAAAAAAAACAGAGACCTCACCATCCTAACTCCATGCAATTGCTCAAAGCTCATTCTTACTCGTTCCCCAGTGCTCACCCCCTCCATCCGGCCAGTCTCCTCTCTGCTCAGGCTGAGTCTGTTCCGGCCTATGCCCAGGCCACTCTTCTGCAAAAAGCATCTCCACACCTCAGACCCCACTTTTCCTCAGCCACAGAAATTCTACCCGTCCTCCAAGGCTCCTCCTAACCTCTCAGCACTCTGAGCTACCACAATACCAACCACAAGATAAGAATCAAGCCCAAAGGATGTTGCTTTGTATTGCTATTTACTTGGTTCGTAAGACCTTTGCTCATAGCAACCTTATACTCACCTGGTGTTGTACAGGGAGGGTCTAGCACAGGCTGAGAGCAGAGGACCTGAATTGCTTGTCGGATGGCCTGGCAGACACTGCTACCACGTGTTCAAAAACTGTTTTACTTTGCAGCTACACTGCACATCTCACGTCCCCTCGCTTTTAGGCATGGCCAATGACTATGTTCTAAGGGCCACTGGAATGTGAGCAGAAATGATGTGTGCACTTCCAGCCCAAGACTTTAAGAAGCAGGTGTAGGTGGGACCACCCACACCCTCCTAACCCCCTTTGGCCGCATGCGGACAACAGTGAGGCGCTAGAAGACGGCAGAGGCTGAGCACTAAGTCACGGTGGAGGAAGCCAGCCCACCAAGAGCACGTGCTTTGAGCAATTACACAAATGAGGAATGCTCTCCTATTGCATTTGGGCATTTGTGAGAGCCCTTGTTGTGGCCCATTAGTTAGAGCGGCTCACATCGGGCAGCGATCACCGATCTGGTCACAATGGTTGGAGAAGGCCCTGGTGTTTGCAGTGGGAATCATGGTGAAGGCGGCCAGTGGGTATGGAACCATGGTAACCGTGAGGGTGGCAGGGAGGGTGACCACGACAGTTTTAATAATGATATGATCTGGCTGATGTGGTTAATGATCGTGCGAGTAACTAACAATAGTGATTTCACAGGCACTGATGAAGACTGTGCTGTCACACAGAATTGGCAACTAGGCCCAAAGCTGATGGAGAAGCGTCACTGAGTCCTCCTTCTTTAAACAAGGCCACCAATATTAGGCAGCAGGCACCTCCTCGGAGACCAGTAAGAGTTGGCAGAAAAGGCCCCACCTTGATTAGCTGCCACCCACCACGCTGATGTGAGGAAGGCACTGAGGAGCAGGAGGGAGTCACGTTGCTGAGGATACAGCGTTTGTGATGACAGTTACTCTCTCCCTAGCCTTCCCCTGCCCCAAAGCCAAGATTGGGAGAGGGTGGGAGAGGCTGGGAGAGGATGGGGGAGGGTGGGGGAGGATGGGAGAGGGTGGGAGAAGGTG
>NW_006300367.1:4817136-4822932 GCF_000327345.1 Myotis davidii
GAGGGTGGGAGAGGGCAGGAGAGGGTGGGAGAGGGCGGGAGAGAGTGGGAAACCGCTGAGAGGGCCTGTGACAAGGAAGGACCTGTATCTCCTTCCCCCGCTGAAACCTGCCTGTTGATCTGTCCTGTGCATGGCAAAGGCCTGTGGTTTCCGCCTGCAGTAGGTAGATGAGCTGAGCTTAGTCCCTGCACCAGCACCCTCCCCCCAGGCTACCTATGGAGCAGGAGGCAGTGGGGTGTCGTGCTGGTGATGGGGTCTGAGCCCACCCTGACTTGCCATGGCTGGGCCCTGAGAAGAGTGGAGGTCCTGCAGGGCCCAGAGAGCCCACGCTCCCTCAATGTGGACTCTGAATCCCACGAGAAAGCCAGGAAGTGGACATCTGCCAAACAGCGAGCGTCTGTGCTGGTTGGTGTATAGTGATGACCATCAAGAGGGGTCTTCAGCCCAGTCAGTGTGGTTCAGTGGTTAAGTGTCAACCTGTGAAGCAGGAGATCGAGGTTCGTTTCCCAGTTAGGTCACATGCCCAGGTGTGGGCTCAATCCCCAGTAAGGAGCATACAAGAGGCAACTGATCAATGATTCTCTCTCATCATTGATGTTTCTGTCTCTCCCTCTCCCTTCCTCTCTGAAATCAATAAAATAATTTTTTTTAAAAAAAGAGGCGACTGCAACAGCAGTGATAAGAATAAATGAAAGAGCCCTAACCGGTTTGGCTCAGTGGATAGAGCATCGGCCTGCAGACTGAAGGGTCTCAGGTTCGATTCTGGTCAAGAGCATGTACCTTGGTTGCGGGCACATCCCCAGTAGTGGGTGTGCAGGAGACAGCTGATCGATGTTTCTCTGTCATTGATGTTTCTAACTCTCTATCACTCTCCCATCCTCTCTGTAAAAAAATCAATAAAATATATTTTTTAAAAGAATAAATGAAAGAAAAGAGTGTGTGTCTCTCTCACTCCTTCTTCACTACCAGCCTGGGAGAAGCAGGGACTTGGAGATGAGAGGGAGGTGGGAGGAGATGGCCGTTCACTTATGAGAAAGTGGGTTTTAAGTTGAATGGCCTGCATAACAAAGCACAAGAGCTTGGGGCAATGGAAAATTGTCCAAGATATTATTAAAGGATGGGGAGGGGAAGTCCACAGAGCACAGATAAAGTGCTTACTTGCAGGGGGAAATACAACCATTCCATGTTTCTATGTCAATGAGCATCTTCAATAGGCTAATTACATCACGAAGGGAATGGAGGTAACTCATTAATTTTTTCATGAAATGTTTACCAAGTGGCTACCAAATTCCAGACCACTTGTTCACGGGAACGATGCTGACAGGGACCACCAGGTGAAAGCTAGTCTCATTTAGATGCTGGGGCCTGAGTTCCTTTGGCCCCTGGTGTGCCCTGGGCCATCACCCCCTGTAATGAGGATATGGTGTGCCCACTATAGTAGAGACCTAATTTAATAAAAATTGAGCAAGGCCGACATTTATTGTTCACCCTGAAAACACCCAGGTAAGACAGCCGGGCCTGCGAGGCAGCCCCACCTCATCGGTCTGCATTTGCCCGCTGCTCTGCCATCCTCATCACATGGCTTCCATCTCAAGGGACGCTCCCACCCACAGGTCCACGTCCAGCCAGTCGCAGAAGAGAAGTGGAAAGGAAGGCGCACACCTTCCCTGAGAGGGCGTGGCCCAGAGGCAGCAGCTGTCACTTCCACTCGCCCTCCATTGGCCAGAACCTGGTCACACGGCCACACCGACGGCCAGGACAGCTGGACTGTCATCTTGAGCTGGGTGGCCACGTGACCGGTGAGAAACTCCTTTGCTACGTAAAAAGGAGAGATGAATAATGCAAAGAGCTGGCAGCCTCTGCCACACATGGTGGCTACACAGCCAAAGTGATCTTTGAAGAAATATAAGTTGGATTGTGTCACACTTACCCAAATTAAAATATCTTTATTCCATTGCAATAAAACCTAATCCCACCACCACTACCCACCCACCGTGCCTTGTAAGATCTGGTACCTGCCCTCATTCAAACCTCACCCTGTACCTCGTTTTCCTGGCTCATGATTCTCTGCCCACAAGGGCCAGATTCTGTGAGATTCCGTAACATGCAAGCTCCTCGCCATGTTGGGGCCCTTGGGTTCTTGGTTCTCTCATCCAAGGATGCTCTCCCCTCAGCCCTGCTCATGGCTCCTCCCCATCTTTCAGGCCCAGATAAATGGAAGCTCCTCAGCCAGGCCAGACTCCTGCCCCTCACCAAGCTACTCTGCAGGTACTTCTGTCAGGGGCCTTACCACCATCAGTAACCCAGCATTGATTTGTTCAGTTATCCACCTCACGTCTCCCCCCTGGGATGGGAACGCCCGGAGGGCAGGAGTTCTGTCTGCTGTTCACCGTGGCATCCCCCACACCTAGCATGGGTAGGGACTCAATACATATTTGCTAATATCACTGAGGGTCTAAGACAGGGGTGGGCAAACTTTTTGACTCGAGGGCCACAATGGGTTCTTAAACTGGACCGGAGGGCTGGAACAAAAGCATGGATGAAGTGTTTGTGTGAACTAATATAAATTCAAAGTAAACATCATTACATAAATGATGTTTTAAGCATGGATGGAGTGTTTGTGTGAACTAATATAAATTCAAAGTAAACATCATTACATAAAAAGGGTACGGTCTTTTCTTTTTTTTTAGTTTTATTCATTTACAGGGCGGGCACCGGCCCCCGCGGGCCATAGTTTGCCCACGGCTGGTCTAAGACCTCCTCCTCCCTTTCCACAAGTAAATCTGTAGATCAAGCATGTCAAATTCAAAGGCTAACACAGGCCAAATAAACGAGGCATGCGGCCAGCAGGCGGCGAGTTTGACTGACTTACTGTAGATCCATATTCCCCATCACGCCTGTAGAGATTAGGTAGGTGATCTGGCCCCGGAAGAATCCTGAGTTCACCTACGCAACCAGCCACTTGGTGAACAGCTGGCCTTGCTGCACCAAGCAGAGAAGTGCAAACAAGGATCCCGGAACGCTGGTGAGCCTTGAACCCATGGCAAGGGCCAGAGTTATGCACCGATTGTCTAGTCCAGACAATAGTGGCTCAAGGTATTTTCTGATCAAATAGTCTCAGAGTAAATCCTTCTAATATTTACTGACCTTTAAGATATTCTGTCTGTTACTGCAATTGCCTGCCTGCCTAAGGGCTTTATGTGACTAAGGGCTTTATGTGTATCCAATATTGAGTAAAAGACTGGCGAGGCCTGGGCACCAGTGGAAGTCCTTCCCCTTGAGTTGGGCTTGCCCGCCTGGCCCCCAATATTTCCAAATTATCTCTTGTCTCTTCTTTCATTTGCGTGCGGCCGCTCCTCCAGATCCTGAACCCTGAACCACACAGGAGATGGGGGAACATACACGCCTGTTCCTAGCTCTTCACCCATAAAGGCACCACACAGATCGGAGAAGAGGAAAACTGCACACAGTCCCTGACATCAGGGCAGGAAATCACATCCCTAATAAAACATGGAGACAAAGCGAGGGCGGCTGTGAAGAGGAACAGGGCATCGCTGCCTGAGGCTGGTCGTTTGGCAGATCCGTAAACGTGAACATAAAGGCCCAGAGCGAAGGAAGGGCGACTGCCTGCAGGTGCGGAGAGCCAGCGGTCCTGCTGTGAGGAGACCGAGCTGCTGGTCCCAGCCCAGCCTTCACTCACGGCAAGAACAGGGACAACGCAGTGGCCTCGCCATCTGTTTGCTGAGAAGCGTGGGCGAAGTCCTGCGCTCCTTCCAGCTCCAACGCCCCGGGAGGAAGGGCTTTCTTCGTTGGTCTCAAAGCCCACGAACTGCTGCACTGAGTGGGCTCCATCCAAATGCCTCCTCCCTCCGGGGCCATAGAGCCCCTTTTCTCTGCACACTCCTGTCCGGTGCATCTCTCTGCCATCAAACACTGGCCAGGAGGCTGGAGAGGCTGCACCGCAGCCCAGCGCGGGGGCCTGGGAAGCCAGGACTGGCTTCTCGCCTTCTCGGGGTCCTTCGCCATCAGGAGGAAGCACACTGGCCCTCTGTTCCCGAGCCACATGCCAGCGAGGAGACAAGAACCGTTGCTCAATAGCCACGGGACTCCCAGCCTGAGTGCCAAGTCAGCACTGTCAGCAGCACCTTTCTCATTCAGGGGGGACAGAGCTTCAAGCTATGTGTGAGGGTCCTGCATAGAGTGTTAGACATGGAAAAGGAGAAATTCCGCCACGGCTGGGGAATGAAAAGACAGCAGGAGAACTAAAAGGCATATAGTGAGTTCCTATTTTCAGTCTGTCCCTAGACCGCATGCTGTAACGATGTCCAGGATGGAGCTTCCCATCATTCCCAACCTCGGGAAATAGGAGGGTGAGCAGGATAAGGGGGAGCCTGGCAGGGTGATGGGCAGGTCATTTTCTTTCGAGAGGGACTACTGACACAAATACATCTCTGGGGACACACAGCCGCATAGGAAGTAGACAATCTGAATAATTCTATAACGATTAAAGAAACCAAAACTTTATAAATTAAACAAAAATACTTCCACAAACAAAGCTCCAGGCCAAGGTGACTAACCCAGAAAACTGTAGCCAGAGCCTTTATAGATACAAAAAGAGGAGACGTGCCCCAGTCACTTCACTAGACCAGCGTAACCTCGGTCCCCACCCTGGCTGGACAGCAGGAGAACGCCACTGGGCCAGCTCATCACAGCCAGACTGCAGGTCCTCTCACATGAGCAAAGTAAAGCCCGCGGTCATTTAAAAGGCCACTACACCATGAAGTGCAACATTTAAAAATCAACTGACGTAACAGAATATAGGGGGAAACCAGATGATTATTTCAAAAGATACCAAGAAAGATAAATTTCAAGACCAGTTTATAATAAAACCCTCAGCAAACTGGAAATAACAAGGAACTTCTAAGATTTGCTCTGGAATACAACTAGCATCAAGCTGAACAAACATGTCCCCCCAGGGTCAGGGAGAGCCCAGGGTGGCTGCTCAGCACCGTCACCAACGTTGCGCTGGGGCTGTGGCCCAGCAGAGGAGCAGAAGTGAAAGGCATACGGTCTGGAAAGAAAAAATAAAACTATGAACAAACGGCATGGGTACATGTGTTCACCATACAAAAGAAAAAAACAATCACTGAATTTTGCAGAAATGCAAGATACAAGGTCAGTATTTAAAAATCAACCTTATTTCTGTACCCTAGCCACAGACACTTGGAAATTAAATGTAAGAGATGACAGCATTTATCACAGCTACAAAAAGCTATTAAGAATTTAGGAACTAACCCAGAGCCACGCTGGAGCCGGCGTGCCCGCTCGCAAAGACCTACCCAACGCTTTTGTGTTCCCTGTGGCCCTGTAACAGACCACCACTTGCCAGCAGCTGGTGTTCCACGGCTCGGGGGGCAGAGCCACACAGCGAGGCGGGGTTCCCTGCCCAGGGTCTCACAGGCTCCGGCCACGTTGTGGGCTGGGCTGAGTTCTTACCTCGATGGTCTGGAGAAAAATCCTCTTCCACCCTTTTTTTTTCCTTTTTTATTGTTTAAAGTATTACATAGTAGTGCATATATCTCCTCTTTTTTTTCCCAATTGACCTTCCCCCAGTCTCCCCTACCCCCTGTCACATGGTACTGGCACAAGAACAGACATATAGACCAATGGAATAGAATAGAGAATCCACATATCGACCCAAACCACTATGCTCAATTAATATTTGACAAAGGAGGGAAGAACATACAATGGAGTCAAGATAGTCTCTTCAATAAATGGGGTTGGGAAAATTGGACG
>NW_006300367.1:4823570-4829852 GCF_000327345.1 Myotis davidii
TACTACGCTGCTGTAAAAAAGAAGGAGCTCTTACCATTTGCAGCAGCATGGATGGAATTGGAGAGCATTATGCTAAGTGAAATAAGCCAGGCAATGAAAGAAAAACACCACATGATCTCATTCATTTATAGAAAATAAGGAACATTATAACCTGATGAACAAGAAGATAGATACAGAGGCAGTAAAGCATCGAACAGACTGTCAAATTACAGTGGGAGGCTGGGGAGTGTTGGGGAGCGGGTGGTAAGAGATCAACCGAAGGATTCCTATACATGCATATAAGCACAACCAATGGACTCTTCCACCTTATTTTTTCTGGCACAATTCACTTCCTTGCTGCTGGAAGACTGAGTCCCCCTCCCGCAGGCTGTGGGCAGGGACCATCTCAGCTCCCAGGCTAAGTCATCAGCAGGGAGCCACATCAGGTTGCATACTTCTCTGCTTTCAGTCTCTCTAACTCACGCTTCTTCAACCAGCCAGAGACACGCCCAGCTTTTAAAGGGCTCATGTGACTCGGTTACACCCCTTGGATTGTCGGCCTACCTTAAGGTCAGCTGTGCCACTATCACGGGAAACCTAATCACAGGGGTACATTCCACGTCCTCACAACCTAAGGACTACGCAGTGTGTACACCAAGGGGGCGGGAAGTCCTGGACCGTCCTGGCGGCTCCTGCCACCACAGCATTTCCTCCAAACCCACGTTCGTTGCTCTCACGCTGTTATCTTGAAATCCACATCAATGGGAGTACTTGCACCACAGAAATTAGCAGATGCCGTAAATCGGGGCTTTCCTGTCTCCCTGCACCCCAAAGAGTAGGTTTATCAGCTAAGTGCTGAATAAATCTAACAAGAGATGGACCCGGCTCTACACTGAGTGAGGATGGCCCACATGCATGGGCCATACCTGGTCCATCAATTGGGAGACTCGATACTGGGAAAATGTCCGCTCTCCAGCAGTGATCTGTAGGTACAATCCAATCTCAATCAAAATCTCACTGGCTGTCTGTGTAAATCATGTGCTTCTAAAATTAACATAGAGGCGGGCTCTCTCTGGGGCACGCCCATGTCTTGTTTGTGGGAATTAAAGGAACTGACAATACTAAATCCCGGCAAGAACGTGTGTAACTGTGACTCTCATTCACTGCTGCTGGGAACGCAGTTAAGACAGCCGCTGACACCCTCTGAGCAACAACTCCACCCTTGAGTGTGGTCACCAACAATGACATAAAAGAGTCTCAAAAGTGGCTTTATTTAGGAATGGAAGACAACTCAACTATCTATGAGCAGAAGACTAGACACATAACTTATGCATATTCATAAAATGGAGTTTAACATAGCAGTGAACAAAAATTAACTACAGCCACATACAGCAATGAGTGAGTCACCCAGATATAATCGTGAGTGAAAGAAACACAAAAGAGTACATACAGTACACATCCAATGAAATTTAAGAAGAGGCAAACTAAAACTTCTACATTCATCAAAGACATTTTGGGGATAATTAAGACAATGTAAATAAGTAGAGTATTAGAGACTTGTTCATTTTCTTAAGTGTGATGATGGCATTGTTACCTTTCATCTGAAATAATTAAGAGTGAAGTGTCATGATATTTTTCAACCTACTTTTAAATAGTAAATACTAAGATCATTATTTTTATTATTAAAAATAAAGCTA
This sequence comes from Myotis davidii, assembly GCF_000327345.1. Lineage (NCBI taxonomy): Eukaryota > Metazoa > Chordata > Mammalia > Chiroptera > Vespertilionidae > Myotis > Myotis davidii. The sequence continues at coordinate 4,825,247 of NW_006300367.1, forward strand.
TTTTCATTTTGGAAAATCATAAGAAAGAACTATAGTTTTCTCATAAAATATAATATAAATGCTTCATTTTGGAATAAATTTTTAACCAGGAATAAAGGGAAAGATTGATATAGTTGACTATATTAAAATTAAGAACTAGTAAGAACTTCTTTCATCACAAGGTTAGTAAGAGAAAGAGTAAGCCACAAAATGAGACGAGATTAATGAGTATTCGCTTTACAATAATGCATTAGGCTGCATGTTTACCTGTCATGTGCTTCTCTGTGTGTTTTTGTTTTCCACAGAAGCAAATAAAAGGTTAAAAAGACATTGGGATGTAAAGGGCCCAGTGGATTTGCTCAGCCAGTAGCGCTCTGAGGAGGCCTTTATCTTGCTTGTTAAATGGGTCGTTTAGTTGAAAGGAGGGGTAGCTCTGCTGCCTGTGGAAGCCTTGAAAACAAACAAACACACACAAAAACTAACAAGCAATTTTCTCCAAAGTGCTGGGGAAGAAGAACCTGGGGCTGCAAAGAGGTGGGGACTCCGCCAGGGGAGCCGCCTGGAAAATATAAAACATGAAGCCAATTAATTTTCCCTGATTGGCATAAAAATTAATTTGCCTAAAATTATTCATGCTGGAGGGTTCTAATTATTCCTCTCCATCAAGATGCAAATTGAGTTTTGTGCAAGGAAAACAAGAGGGAGGCCAGAGGGAAATGGTGGGAGACAGGCCTATAGGGAGGAAGCAGCTGGGACCCAGGGGGTGACAAACACATAAGCATCCTGAGCTGTGTGTTTGGGGCGAGGGGGAGATCCTGGAGCCAGCTGCTGGAAGTTGCTCTTCCCTGAGAGGAAGCACTGAGGCAGAGAAGCACACCCGAGTGCCCATGCTGACAGCTCCGGCCCAATATGTGCCAAAGCTGGGGAGACCCAGAGCTGCTCCCTCAGCTGATGCCAGTGCTGGCGACAGCTACATAACAAAATAAAAGGATGTGCTGTATGTGCATCTCTGCTGGTGACGGGTGTTCAATAAATGCCTGATGACTCACTGCTGCGTTACTCATCTTCCAGCAGCCCACTAGAAAGTCACACCTAGTCTGGGCCAACCCTGTGCTAAGTGCTGGGGGCGCAGAGGGGAAGGTCAGCATTTACACCCCTGGGAGCCCACTGTCTGTGCTTACACTGCAGTAGACCATTCGAGTGTCCAGAAGCGTTCTTAGGGAGGACAGAGGTGCGAGTCTTCTATCACTGAGAGGCACAACGCACTGATGAGGAGAAATGAAGACCTAAACATATGGACATGCAAAGAACCCCGATTATCGGGGCATGAGGAGTGGACTGACTTGCTTTCCTGCCTATCAAGACATTTTAAGATGATGGTTGCTGGCCAGGGTTCCTCAGACAGAAGCAACAGGATGTGCACATGCCCAGAGAGATTTACTTTAAGAAATTGGCTTACACAGTTACAGACTCGGTAAGTCCAAAATCTGCAGAGTAGGCCAGGGCTGCAAACCAAGGAAGAGTCGCAGTTTGAGTACAAAGACTGTCTGCTGGCAGAATTCCTTCTTGCTCAGAGAAAACCAGTTTTTGTTTTCTTAAGACCTGCAACTGATTGGATGAGAATCACCCATATTGTTAAGATCAATTTGCTTTACTCAAAGCCCAGCAATTTATTTTTATATTTTTATTGAATTTGTTGGTTAACAAAATAATATAGGTTTCAAGTGTACAGTTCTATAATTCATCATTTTTATATTGTATTATGTGATCACCACCCAAAGTCAAGTCTCCTTCTGTCACCATTTATCCCCCATTTACCCTCTTCTACCACCCCGACCCCTTACCGCCTGGTGATCACCATACTGTTGTCTGTGTCTCTGAGGTGGTTGGTTTTGTGTTTGTTTGTTTTTGCTCAATCCTTTCACCTATTTCACCCAGCCCTCTGACCCCCCTCCCCTCTCACTGAGTCTGTTTCTATTTTATTTGTTAATTTATTTTGTTCATTAGATTCTACATGTAAGTGAAATCATATGGTCCTTGTCTTTCTCTGTCTGGTTTATTTCACTTAGCATAATACTCTCCAAGTCCATCCATGCTGTCACAAAAAGTGAGATTTCCTCCTTTTTAATGACCAAGTAGAATGCCATTATGTAAATGTACCACAGCTTTTTTATCCACTCATCTTCTGATGGGCACTTGGGCTACTTCCAAATCTTGACTATCCTATATAATAAAAGCCCTCACATGACGGCCGCCACAAGATGGTCACCACATATGGCCGCACGCACAGTGGAGGAGGGGCCCGGCGGCCACTTCATGCTGTGAGGCCTGGGCTTCCATGGCTCTGTGCAGTATGGAGGCTGGTCCCAGCATCTCTGCCACCTCATGTGGAGGAGGCAGGTCCCAGTGGAGGAGGCGGGTCATGGCAGGGGAGGGCAGTTGTGGGCGATTGGGCCTGCAGGGGCAGGGAGTCAGGAGCAAAAGGGCCAGCAGAGGAGGGCAGTTGGATGCAATCGGGCTGGCAGGGAAGGGCAGTTGGGGCCAATCAGCCAGCAGGGGAGCATCAGTTTGGCAGGGGAGTGGTTAGGGGGCAAACAGGCTGGCAGGCAGGCGAGCGGTTAGGACCAGCAGTCCTGGATTGTGAGAGGGATGTCCGACTGCCAGTTTAGGTCTGATCCTGCAGGGGTCCCAGATTGGAGAGGGTGCAGGCCAGGTGGAGGGACACCCCACCCCATGCATGAATTTCGTGCACCAGGCCTCTTGTTGTAAATAATGCTGCAATGAACACAGGGGTGTATATAGTCTTTCGAATTACTGTTTTGTGTTTCTTTGGACATATTTTCAGAAGTGGATTCATGGGGTCAAATGGCAGTTCCATTTTTAATTTTTGAAGGAAATTCCACAGTGGCTGCACAAATCTTCATTCCCACCACAGTGCACAAGGGTTCCCTTTCCTCCACGTCCTCACATACTCTTGTTGTTTGTTGACTTATTGATGGTAGCCATTCTGGCAGGTGTGAGGGGATTTCTCATTGTGTTTTTAGTTTGCATTTCTCTGATGATTAGTGATATTGGGCATCTTTTCATATATCTACTGGCCACCTGTTTGCCCTTTTGGAGAAGTGGCTATTCAGGTCGTTGGCCCATTTTTTAATTGGGTTGCTTGGGGTTTTTTGGTGTTGAGTTGTATGAGTTGTTTATAAATTTTGGATACTAACCCTTACCAAATGCATCACTGATGAATATGTTCTCTCATTCAGTAGGCTGTCTTTACATTTTGCTGATCGTTCCCTTGGCTATATAAAAACTGTTGCTCGATGTAGTCTCATTTGTTTGTTTTTACTTTTATTTCCCTTGCCCAAAGAGATATATCAGAAAAAATATTACTAAGAAAAATGTCTAAGATTTTACTGCCTGTATTTTCTTCTAGGGTTTTGTGGTTTCGAGTCTTACGTTTAAGTCTTCAATCCATTTTTAGTTTATTCTTGTATACGGTATGTTGCAAGAAAGCCGTCTAGTTTGTTTTTTTAAAAAGGACACCCAGATTGCAAATTTTCAGGCTGAGATGTCAATGGGTGCTACATTTAATATATATATTTTATTGATTTTTTTACAGAGAGGACAGGAGAGGGACAGAGAGTTAGAAACCATGATGACAGAGAAACATCGATTAGCTGCCTCCTGCACACTCCCCAGTGGGGATGTACCTGCAACCAAGGTACATGCCCTTGACTGGAATCAAACCTGGGACCTTTCAGTCCACAGGCTGACACTCTATCCACTGAGCCAAACCGGTTAGGGCAAGACAGTCTAGTTTTATTTTTTTGCATGTATCTGTCCAATTTTCCCAACAACACTTATTGAATTGACTATCTTTACCCCATTGTATGTTCTTGCCTCCTTTGTCAAATATTTGTTGACCATATAAGTGTGAGTTTACATCTGTTCTATTGATTTCTTTTTATGCCAGCACCATACAGCTGTTTTGACTACTGTAGCCTTGTAGTAGTTTCCTAGGGATATTATTTAAAAAATCAGCACGAGCTGAAACCGGTTTGGCTCAGTGGATAGAGCGTCGGCCTGCGGACTGAAAGGTCCCAGGTTCGATTCCAGTTGAGGGCATGTACCTTGGTCGCGGGCACATCCGCAGTGGGAGATGTGCAGGAGGCAGCTGATCAATGTTTCTCTCTCATTTATGTTTCTAACTCTCTATCTCTCTCTCCCTCCCTCTCTATAAAAAATCAATAAAATATTTTAAAAAATCAGCACGAACTAAGTGGCTTAAAATAACAAATTTAGGGAGAAACTAAGATGGTGGCATAGGGGAACACCGAGATTGCTGCCTCCTACAACAACTTCAGGAACACAATAAAAGGACAGGACGGTCAACATCCAGAACTACAGGAAGGCTGGAGGAGTGGAAATTCTACAACTAGAAGAAAAGAGAAAACCACATTGAGGGTCAGGAGCTGCGGAAATAAAGTGCAAAGGTACGATAGATAGCGCGCGGAAGGGGGCTGGTACCTGAGGACGCGGCTGGGGAGGGAGTCACAAGCTCCCGACTCGTCTGAACTCCAGTTCTGGGAAGTCTCTGGGGACCCAGGACTCATACAGGGAGAAACTGGTC
>NW_006300367.1:4831923-4839564 GCF_000327345.1 Myotis davidii
CCTTCCTCTTCGTAAAAATCAATAAAATATAATTTAAAAAAAAAAAAGACTGAACAAAACTGAAAAAAAATAACAAATTTATTTTGTCATGTTCTGGAGGTCCAAAGGCAAGGTGTGGGTGGGGTCATGTTGTCTCTGAAGGTTCTAGAGAGACAAATCCTTCCTTGCCTTTCTCTAGTGTCTGGTGGTTGCCAGCAATTCTTGGTATTCCTTGGCTTGTAGCCTTGCCATTCCATCTCTGCCTCTAGAATCATCTGATCTTCTTCCCTGTGTCTCTTGTGCCCAAATTATCCTCGTCTTATAAGGACACCCTCATTGGATTAGGACCCATCCTAATCCAGTATGACCTCATTTTAACTTGATTATATTTGCAAGGACCCTATTTCCAATTAAGGTCACATTCACAGGTGCTGGAGATTAGGACTTAATATATCTTCACATGGGAAGCTCATTTCAACCCACAGCACCAAAAAAAACCAAAACTATCTTTCAGGCTAAATCAACTCAAAAAGGACAATATGCTTGATAATCTGATGGGAAATCTCAGTGTCTTAATGGGCATTTCTTTGATTACCAGTGAAGCTGAATATTCTAAAATGTTAATTGTATATTTTTATTTCTTCTTTTGTACATTTCCTTTTGATCATTTTTCTACTGGAATGTTCATTTTCATTGATTTGTATTTGCTTTTCATATATATTAGAGGTGTTAATCCTTTGTCATATTTTGTGCCTTGTTTTTAGTTCCTCAATAAGTTTAATTAAATAGTTCTTTTAAATAATCTACTGTATAATAAAGAGCTAATATGCAAATGGTCATCACACCCTCATGCCCTCACGCCTTAACGGCTCAGACACTCAACCCTGGGGAGAGAGGAATGGGGACCAGCCAGGCTGTGGCCCAGGAGAGGGACAAGCCGCCCACCCCACAGTCCTGGACGCCAGCGGCTGCGCCTGCACCTGAGGCCCAGGAGAGGGACAGCTGCCCTCCTGCAGTCCCAGGTGCCTGTGGCTGTGGCCCAGGTGAAGCCGCCCACCCACAGTCCCCTGCAGCTGCAGCCGGCCCAGGCAAAGCCGGCCCAGGTCCTGGGTGTCTGCGACTGGCCAGAGGAGGGAATCCTGGGTCCCGGGTGCGGGGCAAGGCAGAGACAGTTAGGGGCGATCAGGCAGGAAGGCCCCTCCCACCCCCACTCCCGTGCACAAATTTCATGCACCGGACCTCTGGTAATAAGTAAAAAGCTTTATTAAAAATAGAAAGTAGTAAATGTAGAAGTGAAATCAATAAAAACAGAAAGCAAACAACCAACAGAAAAAAAGAAATAAAACTGAAAGCTGATTCTTTAAAAGATGAAGAAAACCAGAAGCTCGTAGATAAAGTAAACAGGGCGAAGGGTGGAGAAAACACACAAATCACCAGCATCAGGACAGAAGGGCAGAGACCACTCCAGAGGCTGCAGACCGAGGAAGGCGAGTGAAGAAATACTATGAAAAAGCCCATGACAATAAATTTCACAATAGATTCAATGGCAAATTCCTAAAAGAGATGCACATTACCATAACTAACCAAGAAGACATGGAAAATTTGAATAGACTTATGTCTGTTTTTTATAATGCTTTGTAATTTAAAACCTTCCCCAAAAGAAAACGACAGGCCTAAATGACTTCCCTAGTGAATTCTATCAAATCTTACACAAACAATTTCAGAAAGTAGAGAAGAAGAAAACAATTTCCCATTCATTTAATAAAACCAGCATAACCCACCACTGACCAAGTGGGGTATTTATCCCAAGAATATAAATTTGGATTGACATTAAAAAAATAAATCATCATATAACACAACAAGGGAGAAAACTCACATAATCATATCAATTGATGCAGTAAAAGCATTTCACAAAACATAGTCCCCACTTATGATTTCCTAAATTAGGAATATCAGCCTAATAACGGGCATCTACAAACACCTACTGAATACCAGGCCTACTGGTACCACACGGTGCTTTCCCAGGATCAACAGCAAGGCGACGAGGTGTACTCGCGCTTCACTCAGCACGTTCCTGGAGCGCTGTCTGGTGCAGCAGGAGGAAAGATAAATAAATAAAAGCCCTAAGGACTAGAAGAAAATTAAAGTGTCTTTTTCTCACAGAAGATACAATAAAAAAATATACAGGGAAAATCTTAAATAATCTACAAAAAACTAAAAGAACTAATAACTAAACTTGACAAAGTTGTAGGATACAAGATCAACAGGGAAAATTCATTTTTTGTCCCAGAAAATGTATTCTCTTTAAAAATTTTTATTGTAGTTTTATTGAGGCATAATTAACAATAATCAACCCCAAATATTTAATAAATTGCACATATGTAAATTGTATGACTTGGTATGTTTTGACAGATGTATGCACCCATGAAATCAAAACCAAGGTCAGAATCATCACCTCCAAAAGTTTCATCATGCCCCCTTGTAATTTCTCTCTCCTCCCAGACCTCGTGCATCTGCAGCAAACCATGATAGATGTTTGCATTTCCTAAAACTTTTATGTCAATATGATCATGCATGTAGTATGTACTTGTCTGACTTCCTTCACATAGATAGCATATTATTTTGATATTTATCTATGTTGTGACATGTACCGATAGTTTTTCCCCTTGCATTATTGGCAAGTGGTATTCTGTTATATGAATATGCCACAGTTTACCCGTTCATCTGCTGATGGACATTTGAATGCTTTCCAGTTGAGGCTGCAATGAACACTTTCATACAAGTCTTTGAATCAACATCTATACTGTGGCAAATTTATTTCTGTACATGAGCAGCAAGCAAACTAGAAAATGAAATTAAAAGTACAATATCGCCCTAGCTGGTTTGGCTCAGTGGATAGAGCATTGGCCTGTGGACTAAAGGGTCCCAGGTTTGATTCCAGTCAAGGGCATATGCGTGGGTTGCGGGCTCAGTCCCCAGCAGGGGGTGTACAGGAGGCAACCAATCAATGGATTCTCTCTCATCATTAATGTTTCTATCTCTCCCTCTCCCTTCCTCTCTGAAATCAATAAAAATATATTTAAAACAAACAAAAAAATAGAATATCATTTATAATAGCATCCAAAAAAGCATAAATTACTTTTATTTGAAAAGCATTTTAAAATTTTCATAAATGTCTGTCTTAATAGTGTGAAGAACTAAGCAAGGCTCAGTCACCTCTAGCTCTCTTGTCTGGAGAATTCAGGGAACTTCCTCGCATCATCTGTCATGGTAAAGGCTGTCAATCAACAATTATCATTGCCTCACTATAGCCTCAATGTCTATATTTCCCAAACCAAAAGTCATTGTGTATTTACTAAAAATATTTTCAGACTCATGGGTGTATTATATAAAGTTCCAGGTTAATCATACTTAATTTTATATTTTTAAGAAAGAAGACAAGAGAAGAAGAGAAAGGAAAGAAATAGCGGGTAAGAAATTACAGTGGGGCCTTGACTTACGAGTTTAATTCATTCAGTGACGGAGCTTGTAACTCAAATTACTCATATGTCAAATCAGGCTGATGGTGTGGCATTCATTGTGACGTTCGCTGCGCCAGCTAGCAGTGCGGTATCTGAAGCTGGCTCGTAACCCAAATTTTAGCTCGCAACTCAAAGCAAAAAATAGGCCAAGAGACGGCTTGTATCTCGAAAAACTCGTTAGTGGGGACACTCGTAAGTCAAGGCCCCACTGTATATAATACTGAGTATTACCTCTTACTCAAAGCTGACATTTATGAACTTGTGGTTACAGAATGCCTAAGTCACATCCTCAAACAATGTAACTAGTAAATCCCAGATTACTCTCTGATGGCTATAAGCTTATTTGTTTTTGTTTTGTTTTTTCACTGAGGTATATACTCATAATGTAAAATTTAACATTTTAGCCATTTTTAAGCATGCAATTCAGTAGCATTAAGTACATTTATATTGTGCAACTATCATTACCATCCATCCCAAAAACTCTTCAAATCTTTCAAAACTGAAACTCTATACCCAATAAACAATAACTCCTCCTGCCCCCCTGCCTCAATCCCTGGCAACCACCATTTTACTTTCTGTCCATGAGTTTGACTACTCTAGGTACATCATAGAATCATACAGTATTGGTCTTTTTAGGACTGGCTTATTTCACTTAGCATAATGTCCTCAAGGTTCATCTATATTATGGCACACGTCAAAGTTTTCTTCCTTTTTAAAGCTGAATAATATTCCATTGTATGCTTTGTTTATCCATCCATTTGTCAATACTGGCTATTGTGAGTAATACTGATATGAATATGGATGTACAAATGTCTGTTTGAGGCCCTGTTTTCAATTCTTTTGGTGGAATTGCTGAATCATACGATAATTATACTTTTAATATTTTGAGGAATCCCCACATTGTTTTCCACAACAATGGCACCATCTTATATTCCCACCAACAATGCACCAGGATCCCAATTTCCTCACATCCTCACCAACACTGGCCTTCTCTGTTGCTGTTTGTTTTTTATTTTGTTTTGTTCTACAGTAGTCATACTAATGGGTGTAGGATTGTAACTTGTCACAGCTTTGATTTTCCCTTCTCTGATGATTGATGGTGTTAAGCATATTTTCCTGTGATTACTGGCCATTTGTATATATTAGTTGCTGAAATATCTATTCAAGTCCATAGCCCTTTTTTTTAATCCTCACTCAAGGACATGTCATCACTGATGTGAGGGAGAGGAAGGGGGAAGACACAGAGAAAAACTGATGTGAGAGAGAAATATGGATCGACTGCCTCCTGTACACGCCCCGACGGGGGATCATACTGGCTAAGGTATGTGCTCTGACCAGGAATCAAACCCACAAGCTTTGGTGCATGGGAGGATGCTCCAACCAAATGAGCCATCCAGCCAGGGCCAGAGCCCTTTTTTTTTTTGTATATATTTTATTGATTTTTTACAGAGAGGAGGGGAGAGAGATAGAGAGGTAGAAACATCGATGAGAGAGAAACATCGATCAGCCACCTCCTGCACATCTCCCACTGGGGATGTGCCCGCAACCCAGGTACATGCCCTTGACCGGAATCGAACCTGGGACCTTTCAGTCCGCAGGCCGACGCTCTATCCACTGAGCCAAACCGGTTTCGGCCAGAGCCCATTTTTTAATTGGATTGTTGTTGTTGTTCTTGCTGTTGTTGATTTATAGGAGTTTTCTATATATTCCGGATATTAATCCCTTATTAGATATGTGATTTGAAACTACTTCATGCCATTCTATGTGTTGCCTTTTACTCTATTGATAGTATCCTTTGATGCACAAAAGTTTTTAATTTGGATGAAGTCCAATTTATTTCTTGTTTTGTTGCCTGTGTATTTTGTGTCACATCCAATAAATCATTGCCAATTTCAATATCATGAAGTTTTCTTCTCATGCTTTCTTCTCAGAATTTTATAGTTTAGCTCATACATTTATGTCTTTGATCCATTGTGAGTTAATTTTTGTAAATGGTATATGTTAAGGGACCAGCTTGTCTCTCTTGCATGAGGATGCCCAGTTTTCCCAGCATCATTTGTTGAAAATACTGTTCTTTCCCATTGAATGATATCTGCACCCTTGTAAATAATATCCGCTCATATGTGAGGATTTTATTCTCAGCTATTTCATTCCATTGATCCATATGACTGTTTTTTATACCAGTACCACACTGTTTTGGTTATTGTAGATTTGTAGTAAGTTTTGAAATCAAAACATGTATTCCAATTCAGTTCCTCTTTTTCAAGGTTGTTTTGGCTATTCATATTCCTTTGAGTTTTTATATAAAGTTTAAGATGGGTTTTTCTATTTCTTCAGAAAAATCATTGAGATTTTGATAGGATTGCATTAAATCTGTAGATCATTTTGGATAGTGTTTACATCTTAACAATATTAAGTCTTTCAATCCATGAAGTTGGGTTGTCTTTCCATTTATTTGTTTTATTTTCTTTCAGCAATGTCTTGTAGTTTTTATTGTACAAGTCTTTTTCTTCCTTGGTTGAGTTAATTCCCAAATATTTCATTTATTTTTTCATACAATTGTAAATGGATTTGTTTCCTTAATTTCTTTTTAGAATTGTTCAAGGTTACTGTATAGAAGAAATGCAGCTTTATTTTAATATATTTTATTGATTTTTTACAGAGAGGAAAGGAGAGGGATAGAGAGTTAGAAACATCAATGAGAGAGAAACATTGATCAGCTGCCTCCTGCACACCCCCTACTGGGGATGTGCCTGCAACCAAGGTACATGCCCCCGACTGGAATCGAACCTGGGACCTTTCAGTCCGCAGGCTGACGCTCCATCCACCGAGCCAAACCAGCTAGGGCCAGCTTATTTTCGCATGTTAATTTTGTATCCTATTTTTTGTTGTTGTTAATCCTCACCCGAGGATATTTTTTCCATTGATTTTTTTTGTAGAGAGAGGGGGAGAGACAGAGAGAGAGAAACACCAATATGAGAGAGACTTGTGTCCATACCAGAATTGAGCTTGCAACCGAGGTATGTGACCTTGACTGGAATCTAACCTGAGACCCTTCAGTCTGCAGGCCAACGCTCTAACCACTGAGCAAACCAACTGGGCAAGTATCCTATTATTTTGTTAAATGTATTAGTTCTACTAATTTTATGTAGTATCATTAGAGTACAATCTTTTCCACTATAAAACCATATCATCTGGGAACAAAATACTTTTATTTCTTCATTTCCAATTGGATGCCTTTTATTTCATTTTCTTGCCTAATTGCTCTGACTAGAATGTCCAGTAGTATGCTGAATAGAAGTGGTGACAGTATGCATCTCTAATGTTGTTCCTGATCTTAAAGGAATACCTGTAAGATCTTAATGTCCCAATGCCCCCATGTATGGTAGCTTTCTGTCTTTCACCATTGAGTATGATGTTAGCCATGGGTTTTTCATATATGGTTTTCATTATGTTGAGGTAGTTTCTTTATATTCCTACATTGTTGAGTGTTTTTATCATGAAAATATGTTTAGGAGAAACCAAGATGGCGGCATAGGTAAACACCAGAAATACCTGCCTCCCACAACAAATTCAAAAATACAACTAAAAGACAAAACGGACATCATCCAGAACCACAGGAAGGCTGGCTGAGTGGAAACTCTACAACTAGAAAGAAAGAGAAAAGCACACTGAGACTCAGAGGAGGTGCAGAAGTGCAGAGGAACGGAGGCGCACGTGGCAAAGGCTGGCAACTGAGGATGCAGCTGTCTTTTTGAATCGGGAGGGAGTCACAAGCCCCCGACTGCTCTGACCTCCAGTTCCGGGTGAGTCTCTGGTGACCTAGACTCATACGGGGAGAAACTGGACTGTCTGGCAGCAGGCAGAACTCGGAACTCAAGGGTGGCTTTCTCTCAAACGTGCTTGCAGCGAGGGACACTGAGACACGGGGCCCCTTAGGGCAAGGCTGAGGATCAGCCATAGCTGCTTGCTCCACCCTGTTGATTCCCTGAGACCCAGCCCCACCCAAGCTGCGGCAAAGGCTTTTGTATATGAATATCCTTTATTTCAGTCAGTGTTTGCTTAATTTCTAGCTGGTCCTTTTTCATAACCTCGAGGGTCTCACTCGATTTCTTGAGGATCTCACTACATTTATCAGCGG
>NW_006300367.1:4839706-4840282 GCF_000327345.1 Myotis davidii
TGTTGACTTCCTGTTTGGGGTTTGGAGGTGCCCAGATGAGACCCAGCTATGAAGCAAAGCAAGCTGTTGTGGGTCCTTGGGCCTTCTTTTGGACGTTGTGGGTCTCTCTGACCCAGCTGCAGTTTGTTAGGTAATTTTAGATTGCAAAGGGCCAGGCCATTCATATGCAAAAGCCTCTGAGCACAGCTTGGGTGGGGCTGGGTCTCAGGGAATCAACAGGGCGGAGCAAACAGCTATGGCTGATCCTTAGTCCTGCCCTAAGAGGACCCAGTTCTCAGTGTCCTGTGGTAATCACTGCAAGCACCTCTCAGAGAAAGCCACCCTGGAGTTCCGCCCACTGCCAGACAGTCCAGTTTCTCCCCGTATGAGTCTGGGTCCCCAGAGACTAGCCCGGAACTGGAGTTCAGAGCAGTCGGGAGCTTGGGACTCCCTCCCAATTGAAAAAAGACAACCGTGTCCTCAGTTGCCAGCCCTTTCCACGTGCGCCTCCATACCTCTGCACTTTACTTCCTCACCTCCTCTGATTCTGTGTGCTTTTCTCTTTCCTTCTAGTTGTAGAATTTCCACTCAGCCATA
>NW_006300367.1:4841009-4851610 GCF_000327345.1 Myotis davidii
TTTATGGTTATATATGTACAGTTCTTGGTTATATTTTATCATCATGGTGTGAAGTTTTTAGTTATGAATTAATGATTTTGTTTATAGTTTAATGTTTATTGTTATGGATTAAGGTTTATGGTTATGGATTGAGGTTTATGGTTTTATGGTTCAATAGTTTCATAGTTTGTTTCTTGGTTTAATGGTTTATGATTTTACGGTGTTACAATTTATGGTCTTATGGTCCAACTAGGGGCCCAGTGCACAAATTCGTGCACCTTGAAAGGAACTGTGGGCCGCAAGGCTGTGGTAGGCACAGGGGTAGGTCTCGGCTCATCCTCCATGCCCCTTCCCAGCACCTCCCACTGTGGACCCCAGCTCCGTCTGCATGCAGCCCCACTCCTGCCACCACCGCTCCCACGTGCTGACAGCGCCAGCCCCGACTTGCACCCACTGATGGCACAGAACGATCAGGACAGGTGCCAGGCACCGGCAGTGAGTGTGAGCAGCAGCTGCCAGCCCTAATCGCCCCTCAGGAGCAGTGGGAGGTAGAGAAGCCCTGAGGGGCAACCAGGGCCAGCAGCTGCCACTCGCAACCGCTGACAATGCCGAGCAATCAGGGCTGGTGCCGGACACCAGCAGCAGGTGCAAGCGGGGCCAGTGCTGGCAGCAGGTGTGAGTGCCAGGCAGGACCTGACATGCCGGAGCAAAGAATTTTCAGTAACCACCAGAGGCTCACCCCGATGACAATGACCAGCGCCCAGCCTTTGTCTGGCGCCCTGCTCACCTGCTCCACCATCCAGCCATAGCCAATGCCCACCATGTTCCACACACTGCCACCTGCTGATGACCGTCATGTTCCGCGTTGTGCCCCCTGGTGGTCAGCATACATCATAGCAACCAGTTGTTCAGTTGTTCTGCCATTCAGTCTATTTGCATATTAGGGATATATATATATATATATAATGAACCTTTGTGTGCAAGTCTCCGCATAGACATGTTTCCAACGCTCATGTATGTATCTAGGGATGGAACTGCTGGGTGACAGTCACTGTATGTTTAACTTTTCCAGAAACTGCCGAACTGTTTTCCACAGCAGCACAAGACGAGTTTTGAACCCTTGACACTGAGGTGTCAAAGTGGTGATCAGAATCCATGCACAGAGAACAGACAGATCAGCGGGCGAGTGGACATGGCAGAGAAGACAGGCTGAGAAGAAAGGAAACCCCCAGGAAGAGCTCCTTTGTGTGGCCTCAGCCTCCTATTTCCACACAATCACAGGACAGCTCTCAAAGTCACATGATATTATGAATGTAAAAATACAAAACGGAAAGTGACATAAAAATTTTTCCCCATTTCAAGAATATGCAACTACAGTCTGTTTGCTCCCATGCCCACTTGGTTCAGAGGTGCTGTGTAAGCTGTGCTGAGACAGATGACTGTGACCCTGGGCCTCAATTCCCAGCTCACCAAGGTCAGCACCAACACATCCATCTTTACCTCTGTGGGAGGGGCTCAGGAAAGAGAACGGACATTCACACAGCACTTCCTAAATGATAACACTCCGGTCAAAATTTAATAGAGTCCACAATTCTTTCAAAATAAGGTTTTTTAAAAGTTAGTAGATTTGGAAAAAACCACAATGCAAAGATTATATATGCATTTTAAGATCTTTTTTGTAATTTCCCAATTTTCTCCCATGCTTACCTATCCTATAATAATAAAAGGCTAATATGCAAATCAACCCAACCACGTAACAACTGGTCACTATGATGTGCACTGACCACCAGGGGGAGTCCTGCTCAGCCAGAAGCCCTGAGCCAGGCTCATGGCTGGCGAGCACAGCGGTGGTGGCAAGAGCCTCTCCTGCCTCCGTGGCAGCAAAGGATGTCCAACTGGTGACTTAGGCCAACCCCCAAGGGCTCCGGGACTGCAAGAGGGCACAGGCTGGGCTGAGGGATGCCCCCCCACCCCCACCCCGCCCCAGAGTGCAAGAATTTCGTGCACTGGACCTCTAGTTCTTTTATAACCACAAAAGTAACATGTCAAAGAAAAATAGATCTACTCCCTTCTCCCACTATGTATAAAATATATGAGGATTAAAATCAAACTCTTCTGCCGTCGGCTCAACAATGCTTGTGCCAACCCTGCATCCTTTTCTGCTTTTCCTTGGTGCAATCTTGGAAATGCAGGGGTATTCACATTCCCAGGCTCATCTCAGTTTAAGAAGTTAGAGCCGCTTGATGTCACAAGACAGGTCACAGCCTAATAACCTCGGTGCCCACAGGGCAGGTTTTATTAAACGAGATGCAGTCATGCCGGGTCATCTGAAGGGTGACACTATAGGCAAGGCATGAGAAGGCTCAGAGCCACAGCCCTCCACCTCCAGGTCGGAACCAGAGGCTGGTGGCCCGGCTCTGCTGGGCACAGTGGAAGAGACCCTGGGTCCCTACCTGGCCCTTAGTTCTCTCTCTGGGGATTTGAAAGTTAACTTCTGCGTGCAAAGAAATGAAGCCCTAACATTTGATTTTGGTCTTTTTTAACAGAGAATGGGTCTCTGTCCTCGTTATATCAGTTCTGGATCTAATTAGTTTCTTATTAAAATGGAAGGGCCCAATCCACTGACACTGCACCCAAAACCCCTTAGTGATTAAAACCATCTTACAGTCTTCCCCGAGAACTCAAACACCCAGCCCTTGGTTCTCCCCAACTGTGAAAAATACTCTGGGTTCCCTTCATCATCGGGGTGAGCAAAGTTTGACAGAGGGACATGATAGGGAGCCAATGGGAGTCTTTTCTGACTTCTAACCTGGTCTCGCTGGCAGGTCCACCTGACAGCGAGGCCAGATTCTGCCACTGAAACACACAGCTGAATATGAACACAAAACTCCAGCCAGAGCAAATGGCTTTGGGTAAATGTTCATATTAAATGACACCAGATGATCATGAGTAACAAATGTAAGGGAAAGGGTAAATAAGACAAAAAGGAGGGGGAGGGGGAACAGCCTAACTTTCTTGCCTAAAGATTTTACATATTTTCAGTTTTATTTTCCTTCAGCCAAAGACCCTGAGGTCTGTATAGTAAGTAACGGATTTATGGTGATAGGATGGAGCAGTGTACATGTATTTGTCCCAGCTCCTGCATGGACACATATGAGCTAGAGAATGACAGAGGCCTCTGCTCCTCCCTCATCTTCCCCTCCATGTCTCCAACCCCCTCCACAGGCCCCTAGGTTGCTTATTATTACAGACCACTCCTCCTCTCTCCCAGACCTCTCCTAGCTACCCAGAGCTCCTCCAGTCACTGATTCATATACCCTACCCACTCTATCTAAAGGACTCCTCATCTCAAGAGTCCTAAATTCTAGTCCAAAAAGGACAGCCTTCTGTGCTATATCTCCTATCAGAATAAACTCGACACTAGGAAACTGAACTCATCTTCCCCTCAAAACAGCTCCAACTTTCTCATGTTTATGCTTTCAGAAGCTCATGCACCTGTCTCCTCTCAACTCCGCTCCCCTTGTCTTATTCTGTTCAGGCTGCTATAACAAAAATACCATAGGCGGGGCGGTTTAAACAGAACTTTATTTCTCACAGTCCTGGAAGCTAGAAAGTCCACGAACAAGGTGCCGGCAGATTTGGTGTCTGGTGAGGGCCCACTTCCTGGCTCACAGACACCCCTCTTCTGACTGTGTCCTCACAGGGCAGAGGGGGGAGAGCTCTCTGGATCCCTTTTATGAGGGCACTAACCCCACTCATGAGGACTCCACCCTCATGACCTAATCACCTCACCCCTCTTCCCCACCTCCTAATACCATCCAATTGGGAATTTGGCTTCAATATATGAATTAGGAGGAACATTAACATTCAGTCCATAGCATTTCTCCACCCCGTCAGCACATTTACTCAATGTTTTTCTTTGCAGTGCATTTCATCTACACCTTTCCCATGCCCAACCTCAGCTGCCCAAGATGACCCTTATAACCTCAAAGACATTCTCCCTACTTCTGCTCTCTCCCCTTGGTAACATTACAAAGCTGGGATTCTCCTGCCACCTCCTAAAACAAATAAATAAACAAACAAAAAACTACAGTTTTCCCATGCCTACTCTTAAAGTCCAAACTCCCTAGCCTCTCAGTCCTAGTTCTACACTATCTAAATCCTACCTCTTTCATGGACTAGTTCAAATCCTACCTTCTAAATCCCTATAGCAATCGTTCACAAGTTATTTGGCAGTTAAGTACTACTTATTATGACACCTTGTCTATTAGCATCTTGAATTTTAACTTATAGGAGGGAATCCTCATAGTTGGTTGAGAAAACAGATTGGCAGTTACTTAAAAAGCTAACATAAAATTACCATTTTTATCAGAGACTCCTACATATGTATCCAAAAGAAATGGAAACACTTGCACAAGAATATTCACAGCAGCATTATTCATAATAACCAAAACAATGAAACTTACACCTTCACCATCTGATGAATGGATAAAATGTGGAGTATCATACAAAGGAATACTACTCAGGAACCAAAAGGACAACCTGGATGAACGTATTAATATGGATGAACCTTAAAACATTATGCAAAGTAGAAAGACATGCTGGTGATTCCTGTTATATGAGACATGCAGAAAGGCAAATTTATAGACAGAAAGTTGATTAGTGGTTGCCTGGGGCTGAGAATGGGAACAGGGATCATGGGAGAAGATAAAAAACTGATTTGTTGGAATTGTTGCACTGCTTGATAAATTAAATCACTGAATTGAATACTTGTTGAGTCAATTTTATATGTAAAATGTGCTTCAATAAAGTTAACATTTCTTTAATTACAGTAGGTACTCAAATGTTACTTGAATATTTAGTCTCTTACCTGTTTTTTCCTCACCACCCTTTCCCCTACAATTAGACTCTAAACATCTTGAGGGCACAGACCACATCTCCCACTTATTTTTTATGCTAATTTTAATATGAATTGCACCTACTCCAAAGCTATACATATTATTGTGTTCCTAACAATTTGCAATTTGTGGCTTTGACTTTTGCCTTGCCAGGCTATGGAGTGACACATTCAAAAGCATCAGGGACAGAATGGTGTATGTGGTAGTTGAATCGCAGCTCCTCTGCTTCAAAGCTAGAACTCAGGGCAAGTTAACTGCCCACGCCTATTGCCCAGGTCTCTAATGAAAGAAAAAAAAAGTAGTAACTACCTTACAGAGTTGCTATGACAATAAGTGAGGCCGTCTGGATTAATGGTTGGCCCAGTGCTTGAAACATGTCGGCTCACTGAATGCTGGCTGAAACATGCACGCACAAACCCAGCCCCAAAGGCACGTGCCCTAGAGAAGCATCTTTCAAACAGGACACAACCTTCAACAACAGAGTGGACACCTACAGACTGCGCTACCCCCTTCTTGTCATCCACCAGGCAAGAGTGGCCCGGTGTCAAATGGAGTTGAAAAATAAATATTAAAATTATAAAACTAAGAAAGAGTGGCCCTGGAACATCTTTTCTCCCTCCCAAGCCCATTGAAGTGTATGTATGACAGAAATACTACTAATCATTTAACAAAAGGAACTAAACATACCTACAACTTTCAACATAGAGTTTCTCTCCCAAGGGGGATGGCACTTCCTAGCCCCCTTGGTGTTTAGCAGGACCAATGTCCAGCTCTAACCAACGAGAAAAACTGACCTGTCACCTCCAAACCAGAGCATGCTGCCAAGACCCTCCCAGTCCTTTCCCTCTCCCACAGCAATGTCCAGCCGCTGGCTGCCCTTGAGGACGGCGTGGAGATCCCCAGCCACCTGCGATGGACAGGGAGTGTGAGAATAAACCTTGTTCTTGGCCAGAGTTTTGGGGGTTGTTTCCACAGCATAATCTAGACTTGCCTGACAGTCACAAGGCTTTCAGGCTATGAAATTATATGCTTTAAATATCTTACCCAAAAAAGCCTTCTAAAACTCTTTATTCTCTGGCTCCATGACAAGCCACTCTCCCTGTTTTCTGGCAACTTCTGTAACCATTTCTCCATTCCCTCATGGACATACTTCCTCTGCCTTACTCACTAAACCCTACTGTTCTCATTCCACATGCTCTCCAGGGAGACCTTACTCACTCCCCTGATTTATCCACATGTGAAGCCGTCCAAAGCTATCTCCATGCTAGTTCAGGGTTTCCCTTACACCCAAAGTCCTGCCGGGCCTAGCTGACCCACAGCATCATAAACCCAACATATCCAAAAGCAAACACATCAGTGCCAAGCCACCTCGACATGTATCTCCGCCTACCTCTCCCTTAGTTAACAGCACCTAAAGCTACCGTCGCCCAGATCAGAGTACTCCCTCTCCCCCACCTCCACCCTCCCTCAACCAACCAGTCCAGTCCAGTTCACCTCCCTTAAATGTGTGTTATTGTTTGAGGGGAGGGGAGATAGTTTTTTTATTTAACTCTTATTACAATATATACTGAGAAAAACATGTCAAGTTCAGAAAATATCTTATTTTGGTATCAGCTATGACAGTAATGTTCTACCCTGAAGACACAAGTAGTTTAGTCCAGACCAAGAAACAAGAGAGCTATCATTTCATAATTATGTCAGTAGCAACCTACATCTTCATCTCATCTCTTTAGCCACTTGCTTCAGTAAATGTCTCAGAACACTGCCAAAGAAGCTGTCGTTTTTATTAGTTTCTTAAGCAATAATTCATATTATTGTTCAAGTTGAAAACAGGGCAAATCTTATGGTTCTTTTTATGGAGTTCTCTTCTTCTTATAAGTCTACTAGTGCCCAGTGCATGGATTCGTGCACAATGAAAGGAAATAGGTGGCCGGTGGGGTGGAACTGGGCGAGAGGGCCGGACACGCTCTGGAGCCAACCTCCCGTGGCCCCTCCCCAGCCGGCCGCACACCTGGGGCGGTGTCATGGCTCAAAGGGCGTCTGTGGACTGAGCGGAGTCCCTCCAGCAGGGGGGTCCCTTGGCCTGGCCTATGGGGATGGGGCTGAAACCAGTTCTCCAACATCCCCCAGAGGGGTCCTGGATTGCGAGGGAGGTTCTCAGGAAACACACCCCAGAATCGGGCTCCCTCCTGTCTGGTTCCGGGGTGCGTCACCTGAGAACCGTCGCTGTCAAGTCACCACAGCTCGGCAGTTCCTGCGTTGAGCATCTTCCCCGATGGTCAGTGCACATCATAGCCACCGGTCAGAGCGTCTTCCCCCTGGTGGTCATTGCACGTCATAGCTACCGGTTGGACAGTCAGACAGTCGCTTAGCCTTTTTTATCTAACATCCACTAATTCATGCCGTTCTCTAAACTGCCTGGTTTTCTAAAACGGAAAAAAATAATGCTGGTATGTAAAACCAGAGCCAATGCTTCTCACCTATGCAGCCAAAACTCTTGCAATTTCCCAAGCACGGTGGACCACGCGAATGGCACCTTCTCACTGGGCAGTGCCATGCCCACTGCCCTCTGGTTACTGTAACTACTGCACAGCAGTCTGTGCTGACCACACTGGTCTTCTTCAGCCTCAAACAGCATTCAGAAGCTATTCTCCGTACAGAAGAGTTCTCCAGCAGCACAATTAATCACCAAGGACCGGAAAACAAATGCCCACTTCTTATTGCTTTACAGTAAGCCAGCAACAAACACAAATGAATAATTATAAACATGACTCTTAAACTCTCAAATGGAGCTACAAGACCAGAATGTGCTCCTATACTTAAAATGCTTTTGTTAAAACTAAAATCCACAACTTCTGCCAAGAACTTAATATTCTCAAGCAGAATCAATTTACTTTAAGAGGCAAAGAAAACTACTGTCAAATGCACTGACTATGTAATTAAAAGCCTATCATACTCAATGTAGACAGTGTTCGTGTCACTTTAAAGATCCGAACACCTTTTTCCTTTCTGCAAACTCTTCTGCAGAAAGAGCTATCACTCTAAATCCAACAATGCAGAGCAATTATGCCTCATTTCTACTTCTTTCCTCACAATGGCAAATTTGTCAGTCCTTAACTCAACCTGATAAAAGCTCTGATTTCCAGGCCAAACATCCACTGTACACACAGAAAACCCAAAATGGAGTCAGGTGGTACACCTGAAATCTTCAGATCCTGGAAACATTGGCACCTTCCTTTCAGTGAGCTCCAAAAAACTATGGATGTCACCATCTTAACTTCAATTCAAGCACTACCCCTGCCCCCTCACAACTGGTAAACAGCCAATGACATGGCAAGTATTCTCAGTACTGCCTGAAATGAGGGGAAGGAGGGTGCAACCAGATTTATGTGGCTTGCCCAAAACTGTCGATCTAAAACCTGACTATCAGGAGAGTCACCAACAACCTGAAACTGCTTACTCTGAAAACAGTGCCAAATCTGCTGGCTCATTTTTTCAGCTGGTTTTTTAATCCAATGTTTTCTCTTTCTTCCAGACAAAGCACAGACTTTTCTCTCAGAACACACCAGTTGGGGTATTGCTAACTAACTTGACTGGGTGGCTTTATACTCCCACACCAAACAGTGTAGCTGGCTGCTAGGAAAAAGGTTTCATAGCTTAGAAATACATCATACGAAGTGTTAAAGATGTGTGTGAAATGATTTGTAATTGCTTGCAATAGCACAATATGAAGGCAACATCAGGAAACCAGGTGTTTAAAACACTAAGTGCTACCCCCATACCGGTAAACAGCCAAATGATAGCACATTACTCAATTCTTTAATACAAAAACTTCCCAGACGTATCTGTTGAACTTGACTTTGCATGTTTTGATGGCAGTGAGGGAACCCTGGAGTTATTACTCCCTTGTAAAAAATTTCAACACCTGATTTACTCACCTGGCTTAAAAAAAGAGAGGAAAATATAAAATGTGTCCTTTGGTTAGCTATCATCCTTTTTAATTATCTGTTTGCATACCTGTGTATGGGGGCTACTTTGGATATAGAAAATACCGAGGATCACAAGACAATAAACTTCTCAATCAGGACATCAACAGCATCAGGGTAATCAGGAAATAAACTTTACCAAGAGACTGACATTGGCACTTTTGACAGAACTGAACTACAGAGCAAATTCACTGAAACAACAAAAAAAACCCTGTCCTTGTAAAGGCTAATCTTTATCCCCAAAGAAGTGTTCCGATTCTGATACACATACCACAAACCTGGCTAAGAAAATAAATCGCGGTGCTTAGCAACAGGGCACCATAACTGTGAGCGGCCCTGCGCTCACCTCGCTGGCCACTGAGGTCAGCAAGGCCAGGCCCGGGGGGAGTCTCCTATTTCTCCACACAAGCTGCTGCTGTCTCCTTATTGAAGCCCCGGATGGAGAGATCATAGACCACCTCCTCCACTTTCTTCACGTCGTACTTCAAGCCATCATAGCGCTTCCTCAGGGAGTCGTTTTTCAGGTTGAGGAGGCGGAACCCGGAATCCAGCTCATTGATGAAGGTGGAGATGTGAAGGGGCCGGGAGTAGTCTCCAGCAGTCACACTGTTGACAGACAGCCTCGACTGTGCAGGGAGAGAGAGACTGGGATGTGTTACAATGTGGCTCCGCCTTACCATGTCCTCCAAATCACAATGACAAGACCCTCAGGCCACAACACTTTCACATATTATCTTGGATGAATACATTTTTGACAAATGCTTAATATTACCACTAACTTAATAACTTAAGAAATCATTTCTCTTGTTAGAGTTTCTATGGGCTATAATTTATTCTACATAAATATTATTTGTAAACCCACAGTGAACAGCCTTATAACAGCTTTTTTTTCATCTTTAGAGTATTTTCATAACATAATTTCTAAGGAAAGAGACTAAGAAGATAAAAGCAAGAATAATTAATGTAGTTATACAGGTAAGTTGCTCTCCAAAACAATTATATGGAATTGTTACCAGGAATACGTTTTTCCACTACTTTGAAACAAAGAGTATAATCATCTCTTAAAAATTCACACATTAGTAAATATGCACCTCGTCAGAATGGCATTTCTCTGGTGACGAGCAAAACTCATACCGTGCACAGTCAATGACTATCCGGTGACCGACAGATGGCTTCTAAATGAATCAGACTCCCGGGATTTTTGTACCCATTTTAAAAAATAACAGCGAAGGGGGAAGGTGAAAAAAATTAACGGCTCCGGGACCAGACAACTTCACAGGTGAATCCTACCAACATTCAAAGAAAATTTAATACCTATCCATCTCCAACTCTTCCAAAATATTGAAGAGGAAAGAATGAATGTTTCCTAATTCAGCCAACATTATTTGGAAACCAAAACCAGGCAGGAACAACACACACACACAAAGATTACAGGTCAATATCTCTGATAAACATAGATGCAAAAGTCCTCAACAAAATACTAGCAAATCATATAAAACAATACATTTAAAGCAGCGGTTCTCAACATGTGGGTCGCAACCCCTTTGGGGGTCGAACGACCCTTTCACAGGGGTCGCCTAAGACCATCAGAAAACACATACATAATTACATATTATTTTTATGATTAATCACTATGCTTTAAGTATGTTCAATTTGTAACAATGAAATTGGGGCCTGCCTATCAGATATTTACATTACGATTCATAACAACATTACAGTTATGAAGTAGCAACGAAAA
>NW_006300367.1:4851962-4853617 GCF_000327345.1 Myotis davidii
TTTGTTATCTCTATTTCTTCACCTCCTATGCACTCTTAAAACCAGTCAAGTCTAGTTTCTGCCTGTACAACTCCAACAGAAGTCCTCTTGTCATGTCACAATACACTCCATGGTAACAAATCCAATGGATGCGTTTCAGTTCTCCCCTGACTGTATCTCTCAGGAACAAGGCAAGGACTGCCTACGCTCATCACTTTTATTCAACACAGCACTAGGAAGCCTAACTAGAGTAATCAGGCAAGAAGAAAAATAAAAGGCACCCACATTGGAAGAAAAGAGTAAAACTGTCACTATTTGCAGATGGCATGATTTTATATATATAAAACCCTAAAGATCCCACCAAAAAAATATCAGAAATAAAATTTCAGAATACAAAATTAACATACAGAAATCTGCTGCATTTCTATATGCTAACAATGAACTATCAGAAAGATAGATAAAGAAAAACAATCCCATTTATAACTGAAATAGAAAAAAAAATACCTAGGAATAAGCAAAGGAAAGGAAACACTTATACACTGAAAAGGAAAAGACATTCTTTCTTGAAAGAAATTAAAGACAAAAAAATGAAAAAAAATTCTGTGTCGATGGACTGGAAGAATTAACATTGTTAAAATGTCCATATTACCTACAGGAATCTACAGATTCAACGCAATCCCTATTAAAATCCCAATAGCATTTTTCACAGAAATAGAACAAAACAAATCCTCAAATTTTGGAACCACAAAAGACCCCAAATAGAAATCCTGGGGAAAAGAGAACACAGCCAGAGATATCACACTACCCGATTTCAAACTACACTACAAAGCTACAATAATCAACAGTATGGTAATGGCAAAAACACACACAGAGACCAATGGAACAGAACTGAGCCCAGAAATAATCCCAGACATATATGGACAAGTAACTTACAGCAAAGGAGACAAGAATATACAATGGAGAAAGTTTCTTCAATAAAGCTGGGAAAACGGGACAGCCCTATGCAAAAGAATGAAAGTAAACTACTATTGGCCCTAGCGGTTTGGCTCAGTGGATAGAGCATCAGCCTGCAGACTCAAGGGTCCCAGGTTCAATTCTGGTCAAGGGCATGTACCTTGGTTGCAGGCACATCCCCAGTGGGGAGTGTGCAGGGGGCAGCTGATCGATGTTTCTCTCTCATCGATGTTTCTAACTCTCTATCCCTCTCCCTTCCTCTCCGAAAAAATATATTTTTTTTAAAAAGAGAGTAAACTACTATTGTACACCATACATAAAAATTAATTCAAAATGGACTAAAGACCTGAGTGTTAGCCCTGAAACAATAAAACACACAGACAATAATATAGGTACTAAGCTTCTGGTCATGAGTCTTAGTGCTGTTTTTGTGAATGTGACTCCAAGGCAAGAGAAACAAAAATAAACAAATGGCCATAGCTGGTTTGGCTCAGTGGACAGAGCATCAGCCTGCAGACTAAAAGGTCCCAGCTTCAATTCCAGTCAAGGGCACATGCTCAGGTTGCCGGCTCGATCCCCAGTAGGCAGCATGCAGGAGGCAGCCAATCAATGATTCTGCCCTAACCAGTTTGGCTCAGTGGATACAGCGTCAGCCTGCGGACTCAAGGGTCCCAGGTTCGATTCTGGTCAAGGGCATGTACCTTGGTTGCGGGCACATCCCC
>NW_006300367.1:4853692-4856661 GCF_000327345.1 Myotis davidii
AGAACTCATACAACTCAACAATAACAACAACCACCTAAGAACGGGCAGGCCCTAGCCAGTGTAGGTAAATGGTTAA
This sequence comes from Myotis davidii, assembly GCF_000327345.1. NCBI lineage: Eukaryota > Metazoa > Chordata > Mammalia > Chiroptera > Vespertilionidae > Myotis > Myotis davidii. Next base: position 4,853,769 of record NW_006300367.1, read on the forward strand.
AGTGGCGGCCTGTGCACCAGAGGGTCTCACGTTCAGTTCCTGGTCAAGGGGCACACACCTCAGATGCGGGTTCACTCCCCACCCCTGGTTAGGGTGCATGCGGAGGCAACCGGTCGATGTGTCTCTCACATCGATGTTTCTTCCTTCCTTCCTCCCTCCCTCCCCGTCTCCTTACCTCCCTTCTACTCTCTCTGAAGAGCAAAGGAAAAAAATATCCTCAAGGTGAGATTAACAAACAAACAAAAAAATGGTCAGAGGATCTGAATAGCCATGTTTCCAAGAAGACATACAGATGGCTAACAGGCACATGAAAAGATGCTCAATATCACTAATCATTAGGGAAATGCACATCAAAACCACAATGAGGTATCACTTCACACCTCTTCACACCTGTTAGAATGGCTATTATCAGAGAAATAGGAGATAATAAATGCTGGGGAGGATGTGAAGGAAAGGGAACCCTCATACATTATTGATGGGAAAGTAAATTGGTGCAGCCACCATGGAAAACAGTATGGAGATTCCTCAAACAACTAAGAAGAAAACTATTATGGTCCACCAATTCTACTTCTGGGTATTTATCCAAAGAATATAAAAACATTAATTTGAAAAGGCATATGCTCCCGTGTTCACTGAAACTTTATTTTTAACAGCCAAGATATATAAAAAATTAAGTGTCCATTGTGACTGTTTCTGGTATTGATTGCATTTGTTGGCTGTACAGTGCAACCATAGTCACACACATCAAAACATATGGTTCCTGCCGACAGGGTCTGTATAATTATCAGATTTCCTGTGCGATGGCTCCATACATGTAAAAAAAAAAAATTGCCGAAACCGGTTTGGCTCAGTGGATGGAGCGTCGGCTTGCGGACTGAAAGGTCCCAGGTTCGATTCCGGTCAAGGGCATGTACCTGGGTTGCGGGCACATCCCCAGTGGGAGATGTACAGGAGGCAGCTGATCGATGTTTCTCTCTCATCGATGTTTCTAACTCTCTATCTCTCTCCCTTCCTCTCTGTGAAGAATCAATAAAATATATTTAAAAAGAAAAAAATAAAAAATTAAGTGTCCATGAATGGATGAATAAAGAAGTGATATATATACAATGGAATACCACAGTCATTAGAAAGAATGAAATCTTGCCATTTGTGACAACATGGGTGGACCTTGAGGGTATTATGGCAAGAGAAATAAGATGGAGAAAAATAAATGCTCTCACTTATATGTGGAAACTTAAAAAAAAAAAAGGCAAAACAAACTCACAGATACACACAACAGACTGGTGTTTAACGGAGGGAACTTTGGGGAGGGGAAGTAAAATGGATGAAAGGGGTCAAATATATGGTGACAGATGGAAACCAGACTTTGGTGGTGAGCATGCAATAGAGTATAGAGACATCAAGCTATAATGTTGTACACCTGAAATTTATATGTTAGTATTAACCAATTAACAGTAAAAAATAAAAAGAAAGAAAATGGCAAATTACTAAGTATATTACCAGTTCACTGGCAAGAATTAGAACTCCTGAGAGATAATCTTCTACATCCAGATGAAATCCTTTCTCCCGATCTGGCTCAACTAAAAAAAAATCAAGATAAAAATGAGGTCGTGATATGAATATAATTTAAGCCTTAGCATTTTTTTAAGTGTGTGAAAAAGGATGAATCATGTAAAACAATCTTTTGTTTCCTAGTAATTCTTATTTTTCAATTACAGTTGACATACAATATTAACCTTGGCAACTAGACTTCATTGAGAATTTTTCTAGCTCTCAAGCAAAATTCAATTTTCCTGTCCACTCTTCTTTTCAAAAGTAATACCACAAAAGATGTCAGAGAATATCTGTTTTTAGCAGAAGTCACAATATCTGCAACTGACTTCAAATGGTTGACAAGCCCACACAAATGCACACATGCATACACAGACACACCCAGTGAGGAGACTAAGTAGATGTGGCAAAATGTTAAGAGTAGTGAGTCTAAGGTAAGGGAGTTGTAAACAGGCATTCACTGTATTATTCTTCTAACTTTCCTACAGCCTTGACATTTTTAATAACTAAAGTTTACAAATATAACACCCAAGTACAAAGAGAAGCCACTACATATTTTTAGGTTTTGTGTTTCTAAGTGACTGGTTTTCCACTTAGTTCTCATTTGTTATAATAGAGGTTATAAGCCAACAGCCTCTTCCACCAAAAATTAACCTATCCATTAGTATTGGTTCTGCAGATCAATACTAATGAGGACACTTACTGCCAAGAATTTCTGTGACTGCTTCTCGAGTCACTAGTGTTTCTGATTCCAAGTACACAACAAAGGCCGCCAGGAAGACCAGCCGCTGCAACACAAACCTCCAGTGCTCATGAAATCTACGGAAAGACAAGCACATAGGTTGAGGGACCAGAGGCCTTAAAAAAGACAGGTTTAGTACAGTCAAGTTCAAACATTTTAGAATTGGAATTCTTTTCCAAATAAAATTTTACATGAAACCCCAACATACAAAACATGTAAGAGAAATATGATATTTAAATATATTAGATAAATTTAGTGTATATTTTGCAAGTTCAAATTTATAATTATAAACTAAAAGTTTAATAAATAAGCATGATTCAATTTTATGAATACAAAAATTTACAGCTGAAGATTATGTTCTTAATAAATAAGAACAATGATAGGGAGGAACCAAGATGGCGGCATAGGTTAACGCCGGAGTTTGCCGCCTCGAACAACCATTTCAAAAGTGAAACTAAAAGACGGAAGGGACATCATCCAGAACCACAGGAACGGTGGCTGAGTGGAAGTCCTACAACTAGGAGGAAAGAGTAACGCATTCGGACACTCAGAGGAGGCGCAGTGCTGAAGGCAAATTCTGAGGTGCGGAGTGCGCGGAGC
>NW_006300367.1:4856865-4858334 GCF_000327345.1 Myotis davidii
GAAATATGATTTAAATATATTAGATAAATTTAGTGTATATTTTGCAAGTTCAAATTTATAATTATAAACTAAAAGTTTAATAAATAAGCATGATTCAATTTTATGAATACAAAAATTTACAGCTGAAGATTATGTTCTTAATAAATAAGAACAATGATAGTGCTCTGAGAAAAATATTGGAAACTGCAGACTGAGGAGAAACACAATTGTACATCAGCTTCAACACCTAACTCATTCCTACATTTTGAGTGTAGTGTATCAAGAAAATTCTGATTCACACATGTAAGTAATAACTACCATTTGCCACCACTACATAAATAGACTTAAAAAGTCAGGGATACTACAGTTAAACTGAGCCAGAAACCTGGAAAAGAAATAGGAAATTTGACAACTTCTGGATATTGATGCTATGCCTCCTGTGGCAACAACTCAGAAAAAAATTTCAACACAATGCAGGCCAAACAAAACCTTCTGAGGGCCAAATCAGCCACAGGGCAGCCTGTGTCTGACTCCAAATTACCTGGTCTCTAGGGACCCTGACAATTCTATCCTCCTACTTTTCTAAGCTTCAGTTACTACCTTTGCAAGGTTTGGCAAACTTTCTCTGTGAAGGGCCAGATAATAAATATTTTAGGCTTTGCAGGTCACTTTCAGTCTGTTACATATTCTTATTTGGCTGTTTTTCTTTTCCTAAAAACTTTAAAATAAAGAAGCAATTCTTAGCTTCCAGAGGCAGCAAGCCACGGGTAGTGTGCCAATCCCTGCCTTAAAAAACCTTGTGAGGTTGTGCTACCCACTCCCCACATGCATGTGCTATTTGTTGCCCATAAATACGTCTGAAATGAGTATCTTCTTCAGTAAGAAAATAAACATAAGTAGATAGTTTAGGTTCTTATTTACCATATTTTATCAACATCCATTTAATATCTGTGAAATCAGGATGCATTTTACAATCTACATGTTTCACAATTATTATTGGCAACAACTTTTCTTCCATAAAACAATATATACTTTAAAATAACCAGTGGTGTAAATCCAACATACAGCATAAAATATTGGATAAATATGTTAGTTGGCAGTGAAAGTCAAGCTTTAAGGTAAAGCTCAACTCCATAACCTTAACAGCAGATATGGTTCATCCAATTTCACAAGCAACTTGAATATACTAAAAAGATATTCTTTATTTTGACCTCATACAACAAATATTTTGTTTTTAACTGCTTTTTCATTGCAAAAATTATACATGATCTTTAAGAAAATTTTGAAAATAAAAGGGAAGAAAATAATATCACCAATTTTGTCACCGTTCAAATACTGCCATTAATAGTTTATGTTTCTTTCTGTTGCTTCTTCTACATAGAGGGATTTTTACCTAGTGCTAAGCAATCATTCAGTACATATCATTTTCTGCCTTTTTTTAACTTAATATTATAAAATAATGCTACTTTTCTTACAAACCTGTAATACTG
>NW_006300367.1:4858520-4860727 GCF_000327345.1 Myotis davidii
CGGTACCAAAATGTTCTCGAGCTTTCAAACACCTCTTTGGAACTGATCACACCAAAAAAAAAACCAAACAAACAAAAAAAACAATAATCAAACATCATAATGAAAGACCAAATTTCAAATACTTAATAGTGCTTAATACTTACTATTGCTTAATAACCTATGCAGTCTACCTGGAAACAAATCAACTTTTTAAAAAAGCTCATGACCAACTATAAGATATGAATCTCTGGTTTTCAACCTGGCTTTCAAATGTTCACCTCTAGTTCGCCTACTGATGAACCAATACTGAGAAATAAACAAAAACTTGCTGAAAGGGAATGTGAGGAAACATCGTGAGCTATCAGGAATGACCTCATCCCTAAGGGGCTGCACACCAGACGCATGCCTAGGCAGTCCTCAAAGGAGGCGTAAAATTGATCTGCCTCTAGCTTTCATGTTTGGTGAAGAAGAAGTTTTACCGATTATTCTCAATCAGGCTGACCAACTATGTATCATGGAGAAAAATGACTTGCCTCCGACACCTATAAATTACTTTATCACACCTTTCTCTACCTGAAATGTACTTCAGCTCTTTCAGCTGTGCTTACATGGAGGTTCCGAGTTAAAATTTATCATCATTGATCTCCATCCATTCAAGGGACTAACTGTACACACATTCAGAACATTTTACAGTGGCCATTTCATATCTACAAGTGCGCATTAAACCATATGCAATATCTGAAAGGTTTGGTGTGTTTTGGAAGCACCAAATAAACGTTGCTAAGTACACAAGTGAACTATGATACTACTATTATTATCATCAGCAGCACGTCAAATAGAAAACATCCCATATGACGTGAAAGTGGAAAATCAATCAAAACACAGAGCTCTGTAAACCTGTAAAAACGATAAACTCACCTACTCCAACTTTCATTCACCATCAAGGATGAGGAACACTTCTCATCATGAAATGACACAGAGCTGAAATGCTATTTGGATGGTAACGCTCTTTAAATGAGATTGATGAACTGGATTAAAACCTCAAACGTCAAAACGAAACACTTACTGTCCTGAAACCCAGCACCTTGATGGACCCCTTGCAGTAGAGTTAAAATCTCCCGGGCTGTTTGTTCTAAGCTCTGCACTACTTTTCGGATTTCCTAGAAAGAATTAAAAACCAAAATATCAGGTCAGTTCAACATCATTATCATCATAGCCTGAAACCAAATATGCCAGGTAGCACGTCTGATTATGACGCCTTCACATACAGGGGAGACACTAACCATCTTCACAAGGACTGAGCCGGCACAGACAACACCCGGGTCTGAATCCCGACTCCCGCCCCTTCCTCTGAGGCCCTCGGCAAGGAAAGCCTGAGGTTCCTCATTAACCCTCAAGGTAAGAGCCGCCTCCCCGAATCTCAACTTCCCCGCAGGACCCCACAGCGCTGAAAGGGGCTCAGGCACCTGCATGCCGTTTGCAAAGACAAGAATAAAAGGCAGCACAGGGGTGGGTCTTTCTCATTCACTCATTCATTCTACAAACACTCACGGAGCACATCCCCGTGCTGGGCATGTGTCAATGCTGGGGAGCCAAGTACAGCCCCTCCTTTCGGGCAGTTCAGCTGACATTCAGAAGACAGGACTTGCACACGTTTCTGAAATGTTAATGCGTTACCAGAAAACGTAACAGACAATCGATCACTTGGCCTGTGAAATCCCGGAGATGAATATGGGGAGCCGGGCGGAGGGGGTGGGGGGTGGAAAGCAGCGGATTTCAGGAAGAGCAGAGCATGCAAAACCTCTGAGGTCGGCACCTACGGGGAGCCGGAAAGATGAAAGGGGGTAACGTGACCACGACATAAGCGGAAGATGGGGTACAGTGACAATGGACACACACGCGCAGCTGGGTTTTCACCCTCCGTGCAATGAGTAGCCACGGGAGTTTAAAGAGGCCCGGAGGTGCTCTGAAGACACCACACACAAACCGCCCGCCGCCCGAGCCCCGGGAGCTGGCGGAGGCTTCCCGTCCACGGTGCAGGGGGGAGAGCGGGAGGGGGACTGGCACTACAATGAGGCAGGGGGAGCCGGGGAGAGGCCGAACCCGGGCGGGACGAAGCGCTCCCCTACGCAGAGGGAAGCACCGCGCTCGGAGGCTGAGCGACGGAAGGGCCGGGCGGTGGGGCCCACCGGGGCCGGGAGAGGGGCTGGGCCAGCACGCCCCACCTC
>NW_006300367.1:4860802-4866794 GCF_000327345.1 Myotis davidii
GCTCCGGGGGCGGGGGCTGCGCACAGGCCTCGCCGGAAACAGCTCGGGGAGGGCGCCTCAGCGCGGCGGGCTGCCGGAAGTGGGGGCGTGGCGTGGAGGTGGCGCCGCGCTTCTGCTAACTTACACAGTGTGCTTTATGCCCCAGCGCGTGGTGGGGGCGCTCAGTGCTGAGAGGTGCATTAGGCTGGAAAGAGGTTGCAGTCGTCCTCTGAGAGTAAGAGAGAAAACAGTGCGTTAGAATCGGCAGAAAATGAAAGGGAACGTAAACGTATGGGGGACCCAGTGTGTGCAAAAACCTTACCCCTGTGCTCTTTGAACGCAATCTCTATAGCACCTAATTTTAAATTGCATGACTTTATGCGGGTCGTTAACCAGTTCAACCCGCAAGAACTCCAGGCTGGAGTGTGGTGACGAAGGGAACTTCACTCAGTGCAAAACGGGTCAAAAGGCTCGAGCACCATCAGGCTCCGCTGGGAAGCAGCCTCGGCCGGGCTCCTGCTGGCTGCCGGGCTCCGCTCTGCTCCAGGCCTGTCTGCCTTGCCTGCGCTGGGTGCCTAGGGAGACACAGTCTTCCCTGGGAAGAGAAAGGGACCCCAGAGAATGTTTTACAGACTTGACCAGGGAGTGGCTCGGTGGCTGAGCGCTGACCTATGAACCAGGAGGTCACGGTGCCGACTCCCAGTTGGGCCATATGCCCGGATTGTGGGCTCAGTCCCCAGTAGGAGGCGTGCAGGAGGCAGCCCATCAATGATTCTCTCTGGTCGTTGTTTCTAGCTCTCTCCCCCTCCCTTCCTCTCTGAAATAAATAAAAATATATTAAAAGAAAAGATTGTGACTTTTAAAAATCTGAGAGGAGTTAGCTTGACATGCAGGCAGACAGGCAGGGGTCCAATGGAAAACAAAGGCAGGGGACGTGTAGTCAGGGCCAGACATGGCAGTTTGAGCAAGCCTAATCACAGAAACCTACCATGCAGGAATAAATGTTTCTAGGCTTAGAGCAGGAGGTATGTGAAAGTAGGAAGAGTCTGCAACAATAAGGTGAACTGACCCATAGGGACAGGGTAGTTCAGGCCTGTAGCTGGGCAAGCACAATTGAGGGAATCAATCAGGTGTTGACAGATATAGAGCAGGCTTGTAGCACATATATATCTCTGGAATGGACTGATTAACTTCACAGGACACCCATTATTGGGGCCCCTCCCGGTGCGGGGAGCTGAACCTGCTTGTAACAAATTTTCCATGCTTTTGCTTAAATCTGCAGGTCTGTGATGTCATTTTTCAGCTTCAGGAGACACAACCCCAGACAAAAACCTCAGCTCGCTGTTCTGGTTATCAATTCTAGCTGAAACAGGAGTCTGCCAAATCACTTTATTTCTGAAAATTCTAAGGTGATTTTCAAGCCTACCATAAGGGAGTCTTTTCTCATTTGTCAAGTTAGAATTAGTACCTCCTATCTCTAAAAGTTATGAGGATTAGCAATAATGTGTGTAAAAGACTACTTTCTATCACTGAATTTGACTACTCAGGTGCCTAGAAATGGAATTCATACAGTATTTGTCTTTTGTGACTGGCTTACACTTAGCATAATGACCTCAAGATTCATGCATGTTGTACTTGGTGTCAGAATTTCACTCCATTTTAACACTGAATATTCCACTTTATGTATATACTACGTACTATTTATCTATTCACCTGTCAATGGACATTTTGGTTGTCCACCTTTTGGCTAATGTGAATAATACTGCTATGAACATGGGTGCAAAATTATCTGCTCGAGTCCCTGCTTTCAGTTCTTCTGGGTATATAACCTGAAGTGGAATGGTTGGATCATGTGGTAATACTATGCTTAATTTTTTTGAGAAACCTTCATACTGTTTTATAAGCCCTTTTTTTTAACAACTGTTTTTATTTCACTTCTCCCACAAGAATTTTAATCCAACATAAAAGTATTTCTTGTTTAAAATCTTATGATTATCCATCATAATCCCCTAAAATTTCATATAAATTAAAGTGTAAATTTTCTATTATAAGGAACTAGATGTTAAAATTCCTTCTAGATGATTCAACAGTAATACATGGTTGATCAAAATAACATAAATATATTATTCATTTTATAAATATTAAACAAGAAGAGTAAAGTTTTAATGGACTTGATCTTTAAATGAGATGAATAAAGCTATATGTTCTTTTTTTTTAAAAAAAAGATATTTTTATTGATTTCAGAGAGGAAGAGAAGGTCAGAGAGAAAGAAACATCAATGATGAGAGAGAATCACTGATCGGCTGCCTCCTGCATGCCCCCTACTGGGGATCAAGCCTGAACCCAGGCATGTGCCCTGACCAGGAATCAAATTGTGATCTCCTGGTTCATAGGTCCACACTCAACCTGCTGGGCTATATGTTCTTTTTTTTTCCCCAATTCATAGAGCTGTGGATGAATATTCTATAGATAGGTAGGTAGATAGATAGATAATTAAATTCACAGTAATTATCCCATGGAGACTTCCCCCATTATTCTTTACAAGAAGCAACATGGAAACCTAGAAAACTCTCAGTGTAGAGTCCCACCCGACAACCTCACTGCACTAATTAATCCCATGGGTGCCTTGGCCTCCCCTGGGTCGTGGGTTAAGCTTCAGAACTGCCTTTATTATGCTCCTCCTGGCAGCCGCAGCCCAGTTCCAACTCACAGAGGCACTGGCTTCACCGACTTCCCAGGGGGGCTGTGTACATAACCTGAAAGGGTGTGAGGTTAACACTCCAGGGGCAAACTTTGACAGTGAAAAGCAGGATATTGTTACAGGCCCACAGATAAACTCCTTGCCCTTTCTCTTCCTAACAGACTATTCTAAGAACTAATAGCTCCAAGCAATCTTCCCATAAATGCAGAAATGGCCCATGTATCTGAGCAACCAACTGCGTTTTTTGTAAGACTGTGACAAGTGTAACAATGCACCATGTTGCGTTGGCATTCTGTCTTTCGCTGCCTCATTCCATTTGTCTTTTACTCTCAATGACCTGAGACTCACCCATCCACCCAATAATATGTTAGCACCTAACCTTTTCTTCACACTTTGCCTTCTTGAGAATTCAGTCTAACATATTCATGAAGATAAGTAGAAGGAATGGAAGAAGTTCTTATAGCAATTTCACTTAAATTCCTTGCTTGAGCCCTAGCCAGTCTGGCTCAGTGGATAGGATAGAGTGTCCGCCTGTGGACTGAAAGGCCCCGGGTTTGATTCGGGTCAAGGGCACATGCCTGGGTTGCAGGAGGCAGCCAGTCAATGATTCTCTCTCATCATTGATGTTTCTATCTCTCTCTCCCTTTCCCTTACTCTCTGAAATCAATAAAAATATATATTTTTTAAATTCCTCGCTTGGCTTCCCCCCGGATGCTGTTCCGCAACGGAGGCCTGCCGCCATTTGCCGGGGGAACCCAGGATGGCCCCCAAACTCTCAGACTCTGCGGAGCGGAGGTGCACCGCAGGCAATGAGAGCTTCCGCAACCGCCAGTTCTCCGAGGCCTCCTCGCTCTACAGCCGTGCACTGCGAGTGATGCAGGAGCAAGGTTCTTTGGACTATAAAGAAGAAAGTATTCCCTACTCCAACCGAGCAGCATGCCACTTGAAGGATGGGATGGGAACTGCAGAGATTGCATCGAAGATTGCACATCAGGGGCCGGGGGGTGGCGGGGGGGCGGGTAAGAGATCAACCGAAGGACTTTAACCGGGGGGATTGTCAAGGGGGCGGGGAGACATATGTAATACTCTTTGTAATACTTTAAACAATAAAAAAAAAGAAAGAAAAAAAAAAGATTGCACTTCAGCACTGGCCTTGGTTCCCTTCAGCATGAAGCCATCGCTGCGGCGAGCATCGGCCCATGAGGCTCAGGAGAAGTATCCCCTGGCCTTCGTGGACTACAAGACTGTGCTGCAAATTGATGACAGTGTGATGCCAGCCTTGGAAGGCCTCAACAGCATGACCAGAGCTCTCATGGACTCACTTGGGCAGGAGTGGCGTCTGAAACTGCCCTCTATCCCCTTGGTGCCTGTTTCAGCTCAGAAGAGGAGGGATTCAGAATATCACAAAGAGCCACCTACAGGCAAATCCAAAGAAACCACAACTGCCAAGAGCAGAGTGCCTTCTGGGGATGTGGAGAGAGCCAGAGTTCTGAAGGAAGAAGGCAATGAGCTTGTAAAGGGAAACCATAAGAAAGCTATTGAGCTGAAACCGGTTTGGCTCAGTGGATAGAGCGTCGGCCTGCGGACTGAAGGGTCCCGGGTTCGATTCCGGTCAAGGGCATGTACCTGGGTTGCGGGCACATCCCCAGTGGGGAGTGTGCAGGAGGCAGCTGATCGATGGTTCTCTCTCATCGATGTTTCTGACTATCTCTCTCCCTTCCTCTATGTGAAAAATCAATAAAATATATTTTTTAAAAAAAGAAAGCTATTGAGAAGTACAGTGAAAGCCTCTCGTATAGTAACTGGAGTCCACCACGTACAGCCACAGAGCGCTCCGCTATCTGGCCCTGAAGCAGTACAAGGAAGCGGTGAAGGACTGCACAGAAGCCCTCAAGCTGGATGGGAAAAACGTGAAGGCATTTTACAGTCGGGCTCCAGCCTATCAGGCACTCAGGGACTATAAGTCCAGCTTTGCAGACATCAACAGTCTCCTGGAAATTGAGCCTAAGAATGTCCCTGCACAGATGTTGCAGCAAGAAGTTAACCTAAACTTAAACTAAAATCCCAAAAGGGCAGCAGGAAACCTCCACTGGATGACTTCCTCTGTGTCTGCTTCTGGGACCCAGCGTGCCCCCCAGTGAGCTCTGAAGCTCCCTCCCTCTGCCTGACAAAGCAGTAGTAGCCTCCGACCCCTTAAGAGGCTTTGTTCAAATTAAGCTCAGTGTAGCAAAAACCAGACATTGTTTTGCTGGAAAGGTCCCCTGCTGTGCCGAAGCCCTGTTCTCCATCCCGCTGCCTGGACAGCTGGCGGACCACACAAACAGGTCCTCATCAGCAAACCCCTGGGCCCCGGCCCTGCCCCGAGCATGCTCCAGACAGTGCTGCCCATGAGCGTCGCCAGGCCCACCTCACTGTGGTTCATGAGCAAACTAAGCTGGGGGTGTGGAAGGGGGACCACGGGACTAGAAACACCTAAAGCAGCCTGGTGCGCTGGTTCTCCAGGGCTGCCAGCCTGCCCTGTCCTTGCCATAGTCCCCTGTGTTCTGAGTTCCAGCCCGCTTTGGCCAGGCCCCACTTTGGTAGGGATGCAGAACCCTGACCCTTGGGTGGCTTTGGGGCTCTGTGCTGCTGCTTGCATGGAGGTGCCTAGGCTGGGTCAGGAGCCCAGAGGTGGCCACTCCTCCTGAAGGGGGTGGGAACAAAGGCCTCCTTGAAGTCAGCGTCCTTCTGTTCTGGGCAGGGACTTTGGACCCCAACAGTGGCCCTCCAGGCTTCTTATTTCTTTGTTATACGAAGTTAATTTGAACTGAACTGACTCGGTTTTGTTGAACTGTGCATTTAAGCAATTACATTAAATATTTTTCTTCTGAAAAGTAGTAATAAAATAAAATAAAATCCCTCGCTTGATATTGACCAAAATAACAGTGGTTTATCATCCAATGTTGTTTTTAATAATTATTGGTGGACATTTAACATAGGCTTTCATCAATGCTTTTGAAAGTGAAGAATTAGACACATCATTTTTTCTGAGGTGGGTTTCCTGTAGACAGCAGATATATGAGTCATGTTTTCTTATCCACTCAGTTACCCTATGTCTTTTGATTGGGGCATTTAATCCATTTACATTTAAAGTTATTATTGGTAGATCTTGTTTGTCGTCATTTTTATTCTTTACCCCTGTGTTCCTTCTTCATTTCCTATTTCTTCTTTTTAGAGCTGACCCTTTAGCACAGTGGTTCTCAACCTCCTGGTCCTTTAAATACAGTTCCTCATGTTGTGACACAACCATAAAATTATTTTCGCTGCTACTTC
>NW_006300367.1:4867377-4868089 GCF_000327345.1 Myotis davidii
GCAAAGAGAATTAGAGGATTAGGAAGATAGAAGAGAAAAAGATAAAAGAGAAAAGGGGGAAAAAAGGAGTGTAAAAATGGAATTGGGAAAAGGGAGGAAAAAAAGTAAGAGAAAGAAGAGAGAGAATGAAATAGAAGAGGGGAAGAGACTATTTATATGGGGAGAAAACTCCAATTGCACTGCCACTAATCCCAACCAATTCCAGCAACAGATCCCTGGAGATGAATGCAAACTAATAACAACCACTAATATCAAGCGAGGTGAGAGAAAACAGAAGCACAAAAGTAACCAGAGGGGGGGAAAAAACAACAGGAAAAGAAAAAGAAAAAGAAAAACAATCTCACAAACAAGCATAAAAAAAACCCAATATACTCAACAATCAAGCAAACATAAAGCGACAGACAGAAGAAAAAAAAAATTGGATAGTGAAGAAAGATAAGAGAGAGGTGTATATGGCTTTAGAGCAGGGGATTGGAAATTAGATATATAAGTAGGGTGAAATTTAGACAGGGGATAAAAAGAAGGAATAGGGAAAATCTAAAGCAGGAATAGGGTAAGAGAAACAGGACAACAAAAGGGGAAAAGTGAGGAAGAGAGTTTTGGCATAAAGGTAAAGTTGGGGTAGAGACAAATGATGCCAGAGGAACAATGAAAATAGAATATAGAACACTAATCCCAAAATAAAGTAAAGAGAAAATAAGATGACACTTGA
>NW_006300367.1:4868521-4871127 GCF_000327345.1 Myotis davidii
ACAAGAGCCTGAGAAGTTGCACGATTCACAACCCTCCACCTTTCACCTCTGTGCGCAGTCCCTTCCGTGCACCCTCTCTTCCCCAGTGCTAAGCAGCTGGCACACTGGCAAAATCCAAGGCTGCTTTTTTGCACCCAGTCCAGCTATGGGCTCATTATTAGCATTCCCTTCTGCCAGGAACCCTGCAGGAGCCCTTCCACACTCATGGATCACGCTGGCCCCAACGGCTGTGGACTTTGTGGGGCTCAGATTTCCCCGCATACGCGCTTTCCTCTCTCCAACCTGAATTGCAAACCGCACCTTTAGGGGAAGTCTGACCTTTCTGTGGGGAGAAGCAGGGCTCCTCTAAGTTCACATAGTCACGCTGCTTAGGGTCCGTTGTTTCCGGGTTAGCAGCCAATCTCTGGATGCCGTGGATGCCAGGTATTTGTCTTTATATGCTCCTAATAACAGCCACTCAAGATGGCGCGTTCTCCACGGCTGAGCCAGAGCTCCGGGAGAGATTTTAGCCGCAATCTCCAACCGCTCCCTTTCTCCAGGAGTCCTCTGTCTTTTCTGGCTGCAAACTGTCTCCCAGATGAATATCTTCTGCTTATTAGGGCTGTATGTTACCCGTTTCAGCTGCTCACCCTTATCTGCTCCTGGACAAGGCACGGGACTCGTCCGTCTATACCTCCGCCATTTTCTTCCTCCCCTCTTTTTTCTTTTCTCTGCTCTTCTCTTCTCTTCTCTTCTCTTCTCTTCTCTTCTCTTCTCTTCTCTTCTTTTCTTTTCTTTTCTTTTCTTTTCTTCCTATCTAGAGACCTTTATCATCTTTCTTTTAAGGTAGGTCTGATGGAAACAAATTCTCAGTTTTTTTTCATCTGAAATGTCTTAATTTCCCCTTAATTCCAATGGGTATAGATTTCTGTTTATAGTTCTTTTTATTCCAGGCTTTAAAAAGCATTGGGCCACTTCTTTCTTGCTTCATGGTTTCTGATTAGAAGTCTTCTGTTGTTCTAATAATTTTCCCTCTATAGGTAAAGTATCATTTTTTCCTCTGGCTGCAAGATTTTTTTCTTTGTCTTTAATTTTCAGGAGTTTAATTATAATGTGCCTTTTCTTTTTAGTTTATTCTATTTGGGATTTGCTCACCTTTTAAATCTGCAAGTTTATGTCTCTTGACAAATTTTAGGAGTTTTTGGACATTATTCCTTTAAATACTTTTCCAGGCCTGCCTTCTTGCATCTCTCCATCTGGGACTTCAATGACAATAATGTTAGATATTTTGTTATAATCCTACAATTCCCTGGAGCTATGCTCATTTTTTATAGTCTGTTTTATCTCTGTTTTTTGAATTTGTAACTTTTATTTTTCATTTCACTGATTCTTACCTCTCTCTCCATTCTGCCCAACTTTTCATTTTCTATATTATATTTTTTAATTCTAAAATTTCTATTTGGTTCGTTTTATATTTTTTATTTTATCACTAAAACTTTCTATTTCTTTGCTGAGGCTATTTCTTTCATTCATTTCAATTATGTTCATAGTTTCTCACTGAAGATTTTTTAGCACGGTTGCTCTAAATCTTTATCAGATAATTATCATTGTTATCTTGCTCTTGGCATCTATTGGTTTATCTTTTTTATTCAGTTGAAATCTTCCTGGTTCTCAGAAGGACAGGTAATGTTTTCTTGAAACCTGAACATTTTTTAATATGTCATGAGACTCTGGATTTTATTTCAACCTTCAGCTTTCCTGGCTTCCTTTGACACTGCTCCAGCAGGGACAGGGGGACACTGCCTTGTTATTGACAGATGGGGTAGAAGAGCAGGTTCCCCACTAGGCCTCCTTTGACCCTCCAGGTAGGAGCTCTTCATTATGGCTGAATGAGAGTGAAAGTCCAGTGTCCCCACAGAGAGAGGTTTGACTGATCTTGGCTGGGCTGGGCAGGAAGCCTGTGCTTGGTGTCAGCCGAAATGGGCTAGAATAAACTGGACAACTTTGCTGTGCTTGGCAGGGCTTGCTTGTGTGACTCAGGCTCAGCTAGTGTTAGGCTGATGTAGGCTAGGCCAGCTGGTGTCTGGCTGTGTCCCACTTCTCTCTCTTCCTCCTTCTGGGAACAGCAGGAAAGCCCAACAGTGGATTCCCATAGCAATGGCAGAGACACAAGCAAGCCACTAGAGAGCACTTACAGTATCCTTATCCATGATGGATATATGTCACAAGACCCCAAGTGGATGCCTGAAACAGTGGATAATACCAAACCCTATACATACACGCTTTTTTCTATACATATTTGCCTATGATAAAGCTTAATTTCTAAATTAGGCACAGTAAGAGATTAACAATCTATACTAATAAAAGGGTAATATGCTAATTAGACCAGACATCCATCCGGACGTCCTTTCAGACAAAGCCATGGTTGTGGGGGCCGAGGCAGAGGTGGTTAGGGGCAATTAGGCTGGCAGGGGAGGGCAGTTGTGGGCAATCAGGCTGGCAGGGGGGCAGTTAGGGGGGAATCAGTCCAGCAAGCAGTTAGGAGTCAGCAATCCCGGATTGTGAGCGGGATGTCCCAGATTGGAGAGGGTGCAGACTGGGCTGAGGGACACCCCCCAGCCCACGAA
>NW_006300367.1:4875844-4876378 GCF_000327345.1 Myotis davidii
CAGACATCCATCCGGACGTCCTTTCAGACAAAGCCACAGTGGCAGGGGCCAAGGCAGAGGCAGTTAGGGGCAATCAGGCCAGCAGGCAGAGGCAGTTAGGGATGATCAGGAAGGCAGGCAGAGGTGGTTAGGGGTGATCAGGCAGGCAGGCAGAGAGGTTAGGGGCAATCCGGCAGGCAGGGGAGCCTTTAGGGGCATCAGGAAGGCAGGCAGAGTGGTTAAGGCAATCAGGCAGGTAGGCTGGTGAGTAGTTAAGAGCCAGTGGTCCAGGATTGTGAAAGGGGAGAGGGATGTCCACTGCCAGTTTAGGCCCGGGCCTAAACTGGCAGTCCAACATCCCCCGAGGGGTCCCGATTAGAGAGGGTGCAGGCCGGGCTAAGGAACCCCCACTCCCGTGCATGGATTTTGTGCACCAGGCCTCTAGTAACTAATAAAATGAAACAATTATGACAATATCCTGTCTAATAAAAGAGAAACATGGTAATTAGCGTACGACCGCTACCCTTCCCATTGGCTAATCAGGGTGATATGCAA
>NW_006300367.1:4877049-4899785 GCF_000327345.1 Myotis davidii
GGGTGGTGTGGCAACCTCCCCATCTACCCTGCCTTGAGTGTGACGGGGCGGCGCCCCAACCCCCCAATCGGCCCTGCTCTGAGCCCGACCAGGGGCTACACCTAGGGATTGGGCCTGCCCTCTGCCACCTGGGAGCAGGCCTAAGCCAATAGGTTGTTGACCCGAGGGGTCCCAGACTGTGAGAGGGCACAGGCCGGGCTGAGGGACCCCGCCCCCCTTCCCCCCGAGTGCACAAATTTTTGTGCACCGGGCCTCTAGTACTGTAATAAAAGTGAATGTGGTCTTTCTCTAAAACTACCTTATTGTACTGTACTCTCTCCTCCTCCTCCTCTTCTTCCTCCTCCTCTTCTTCCTCCTCCTCCCCCTGCTGCTCGTCCTTGTGATTATATGAGATGATAAAATGCCAAACTTGGTCCTGAATCTGTGTACCTGTCCCCTACTTGCAGTAAATGTCTTGGTGCCACTCATTTCGAGGCTCCCTTACTGAAGTGTTCCTATAGGTTCAGTGCTTTCTGGTGCAACTCTTTGCCATCAGTTGGAACATGTTTTCTGTTCATGTCCTCCACACACAGAATTTAATGCCTTTTCCATCTTAACTAAGCATTTACCATGCACTTATCATGCTACAATTTTTACAGTTTGAGGTACAAGAGCAAAACCAGCACAAATTTCTTTTTTCTTCTTCCCAATTTCACAGACTTGTTCTTAGCAACCTCAGCACATGATATTTTTTCTTTCCTTGCAACTTGAGAACTTTCACCTTTTCATTTAAAAGAAGCACTTTATGGCTTCTCTTGGCATATCCAAATTGCCAGCTTCACTACTATACTTAAGTGATTACATAATTGCTCAACCAGAAGCTCAGTAAAATTATAATTCTTAATATTGTGTTTTGCTCTAACTGGTTTGGCTCAGTAGATGGAACACTGGCCTGCATGACCAAAGGTTCCCAGGTTTAATTCTGGTCAAGGGCATGCACCTCGGCTGCAGGCTCCTCTCCGGCCTGGGCCCTGGTCAGGGCTTGAGTAGGAGGCAACCAACTAAGTGGGTTTCTCTCACATCGATGTTTCTCTTTGTCTTCCCCTCTCTCTCCACTCTCTCTAAGAATCAATGGAAAAATAACCCCAGGTGAGGATTAAAAATAAAAAAGATTGTGTTTTAGCAATGCAGTTTATTTTGAAGTGTACCCCCTGAGTCATTGCTTCCTTTCCCTCCATTTTCAGACAGTGGAAGGGTTGGATTCCAATTGTTGCTATTTACCAAGTCCCCGTAATGCGAACGGCAGTGGGAGTTGCACGTGAGCAATCTTGTCACTGCGGACATTTGGAACTCAAACCCATTTCTACAGACCAGGGGCTGACTTACTCCAGTGGTAGCACAGCATGTTTGCCAAATAACGTCTTTAAGCCCATCCCTGAGTCATTGTTTCCTTTCCTCCTGTTGCCGATTTCTGCTATTTACCAAGTCCCCGTAATGCGAACGGCAGTGGGAGTTGCACGTGAGCAATCTTGTCACTGCAGACATTTGGAACTCAAACCCATTTCTACAGACCAGGGGCTGACTTACTCCAGTGGTGGCACAGCATGTTTGCCAAACAACGTCTTTAAGCCCTGATTGCTCTCACTGTGCTTAGGTGAAATCCAAGCCCCCTCCCTGGTCCCCAAGGTCCTGCCTGGACCCAGCCCCTCCACCTCTGCTCTCTGCACTCCAGCCCCCAGGCCCACCCACTCCTCCTGCTCTGCCCACACTGGTCCTTCAGCCTGCAGCGCTTCCCCACTCAGAGCCTCACTCTTCCTCGACCCCAGGTCTTATGTCCTTGTAGAAGCTCTCACTGACTTCCCATTCAAACCATTGCTCCTGCTCCTCTTTCATCCCAGGTTTCAACTTGTCATTAATGGCACTTCTTTCAACATACAGTCATACAATTTTTGGTGTCGACTGTGCACATTCATCCCACAGCTCCATTTTTTCATTTTCTGTATCCAGTGTTTTGGGGGCAGAGAATTGGGGGTGCTTAAGGTATTTGGAGGGACAATTCTTTCTTGATGTTGATGTTTAGCAAACAGCCTCCAAATCTCAGTGCTCACAACACGCTCTGATATCCACTCCTGGGCTGGCCCGGCTGGGCTGAGCCAGGCTCAGATCTGCTCCCTTCTCTCACATCGGGAGCTCGTCCAAGGGCCCAGGCAGAGGGCGCAATGGCTGCCTGAGTACATTCTTCTCACGATGGATGACACCAGAGAGGGAGAAGAACAGGGGATTCTTCTTAGCACCTCCATTTAGAAATGGCACAGTCTCACCTGCCACATTCCTCTGGTCAACGCAGATCACAGGACCTGAAGTCAGTGGGTCAGGAGCTGGGCTCCACCTGCGGGAAAGCACAGCAGAGGGGTGAAGAAAGAATAAACAGTGGGCAAATAATAGGATGAAAACACGGGACTGTCCCACTCAGGGCAGGATGCTCCGTACCTATAAAAGGTGGGTGCTAACTTTTCACACACCAAGTCAGTGTGAAAACCCCATATGCCCCCAACCTTTCCAAATGCTCCCAAGGGGGCTAAGTCACCCCCTCCCCACCCCACTGTGAACCCCTCTCAATGCATGGTGAATGAACCAACTCTGCCAAATCGCCCTCCAGTATAGTTGTAACAATTTGCACACTGTTTTAATGTGTAAATGTTATCCTATATAATAAAAGCCTAATATGCTAAGTGTCCGACCGTTCAACCAGTTGCTATGATGCACACTGACCACCAGGGGGCAGATGCTCCAACCAGTGGGTTAGCTTGCTGCAGGGTCCGGCCAATTGAGACTGGGCGAGATGGGCCGGATATGCCCTGGAGCCCTCCGCGGTCCTTCCCCAGCCCCGAATGTGCACCAGTGGGGTCCCTTGACCTGTCCTGCACCCTCTCGCAATCCAGAACCCCTCAGATAATGTCAGAGAGCCAGTTTCAGCCTAATCCCCACAGGCCAGGTCGAGGGACCCCACTGGTGCATGAATCCGTGCACCAGGCCTCATATATAGATATGTGTGTGTATACCCTATTGTCAGTGGCTCTAGGTTTCCCCAGGTATGCTGAATGTGACATAGCAGACTGACTGGTGTCCAGTGAACTTCTTGGTCCTCTTTTCTATGATCTTGTGCTCCATGAGGGGTCTGAGGGCAGCACGGTGCCAAGTAGGAGATGCTGCCACCTACACTGAGGAATATTTCAGAGAGGAAAGGAGGGAGAGAGAGAGAGTGAGAGAGATAGAAATATCATTGATGAGAGAGAATCATTGATAGGCTGCCTCCTGCACACCCCACACTGGGGGTCAAGCCCACAATCCAGGCATGTGCCCTCACCGGGAATCGAACCGTGACTTCCTGGCTCATAGGTCAATGCTCAACCACTGAGTCATGCCAGTTGGGCTGTGTCAATGTTTTTTAAGCACTAGAATCTGATCAGGCAGTAAGGGAATCTCACTTAACTTTTCAATGTGTTTGAATGATTTTTCTTATGTATACTAAAATCTCTTTTGGGTATTGTTTCCTGGGCATCTTTTTATTAAAGCTTTTATCTTCCTCTTATTCGTTTCTAATAACTTTTTTCACTTGAAAATAGTTTCTCATTTTTTATAAAATTTCAAAATAATATTTGAAGTGCGGACATTATCCATGATTTTATTTGCCAAATGAACATGCCATTTTTATTAGCCCAGTTGGTCCCTTGTCAGTAAGCTCTTTGGGCTGCTTCCAATTCCATCCATCATAAGTAGCATTGTGATAAAAGCCTCTGTAAGCCGTCATCAGGACGTAGATCACTTCTTTTGATGGGTTCTGTTTTTTGGGGGATGGCGTGGGGGACAAAATGTTATGCTTTCATGAACACAAATACAATGTGCATACAGTGTCTATTCATTTCCTTTGCTGTGCAGTCTGGCATTGGGATTGCTGACTCTCGTGGCCAGCTGGCTGCTCTTTGCACAGTGGCTTTGTGACTCTGCGGAGACGTGGACCATTGCGGGACAGTAAGATCTGTTGCCCACCAGCAGCCTTCAAGCTCCTTGACGTTGCAGACCAGGAACTTTCAAAAGCCGCTAGGCAGCATGAGCTTTGTGTTCATGTTGCTCCCGTCATCAACGCTGGGCATCGAGATCTGACCTTGAAGCTTCCATGTGCCCTATTGTCAGTGGCTCTAGGTTTCCCCAGGTATGCTGAATGTGACATAGCAGACTGACTGGTGTCCAGTGAGCTTCTTGGTCCTCTTTTCTATGATCTTGTGCTCCATGAGGGGTCTGAGGGCAGCACGGTGCCAAGTAGGAGATACTGCCACCTACACTGAGGAATGATAGGTTGTGTTTTTAAAGTTCTTGGCATACTTTGCCAAATCACTCTCCATAGAGATAAAACTGATTTCTACGGCCCTTCCCACCAGTTTCACTGCACTCTTCCCAGTGTGAATGTGAGCACTGCAGACATTCTGGGCTAATTTAAGGGTGAAATTATGCCTCGTTTAATAGCACAGAAGGTTATGTGGTGGGTGATGCACTTCGGCAGGGTTCCTTGAAGGGCAAGAGGGAGTGGAAATAGAAGACTGGCTGGGAGGCGTGGCCTGGAGCCTGAGAACAGGAGAAAGGAGTTAGAACGTCAGAGTGAAGAGGGAGAGAAAGAATAGTCTCATTGGTACCCGCGGGATCTTAATTATGAGGCGATAGAGTGACCGCATGGAAAGGCCAGTGTCACTGAGAGTTTATTACTCGCGGTTCCCAGGAGGACAGCACACACGCCCTGCAGGGCACATGGCCTGGTCAGGAAGCAGAGGCAGGAGCTGGGAGGCCAGGCAGGGCAGGACCATGGCTTAGAACGGGCAAGTTTGAATGACTTTTGTAGCTTTGGACCATAGGCGTGGTCTCCGGTTGCCTGGTACCTGGCCCTGGAGTGTTCTGGAGCAGGGGGGATAGTGGTTGGTGTGTGAGAGTTAGACAAAGAGGAGGCGCGTGAAAGACACCGCAGGCGGGGCCTGTGCTACCTCCGAGAATTGGCTTGCCCTCAAAGGACAGTCTCTCCCAGCCAGACAGCTTCTGAAGGTGTCAAAACATTATGAAATACAGAAAACACCTGACTAATCCAGGCTGGGAAGAGGGCATCACGCCGTGGACTGCAGGCCCTGCCGGGCCCACGGCACCGTGACCCATACTCCATGGCAGGAAAGGATCACGAGGTGGAGGAGGAGATTGGCGAGTCAGCCCAGGGCCGTTAGAGGGAGTCTGGACCTTTGGGCACCCCCATAATCCCCTCCCCCTATCTGCACCCCCTGGGGTAGTCACCCCGTGTCACCCACGTCACTACCGACAGAGTCTGGGTTGGCCAGCTGTGTTCAGCTTGCAGGTGACACTCACTGGGGTGGTGCTGCCGACAGAGGCTTTCTCCCCTCTCCCTGGAAGTCTCCTCTCAGGCCCGTCCCCACAAGCCCCACAAGCCGGTGCCTGAGTGGGCCGAGCAGGCTGACTCCGACAGCGTGGCCCCTCTCGGTGGCACATGTGGATGACTCCACAGAGACCCGGCAGAGTGGCAGGAAGGGAGAACAGGGGAGGGGAAGGTGGGCAGGGTGAGCAGGCCCCTCCCGGTGCCCACCCTGTGTCCCTGCCCCTGCCAGCCCTCAGGCTCACCCCACAGAGTCCTCTCCTCCTCAGGCCCAGCTCCTGCGCACGCACACACGGCACACCTTGTCTCGCCTACCGCCCACCCACCTCCTACCCCAGCCACCAGTCCCATCCTGGCCCCCAGCAGGTGCTCCAGCCTATAGGCGGTGATGGTGGTGCCACAGAACGACAGGCCATTGTTCTGTCCCCACAAAGGCATGGTGCCGGAGGCTAGTGGGAGGCAGGGAAGAGAGAGACCCACAGTGAGCGCACTCATCAGTCACCTCAGGGCGTGGAAGCGCCTGCAGGCACTTTGGTTATTTCGATGACTGGGGTTGAGTGCTGGGGGAAGGGGTGGTGTGCGCGGGACAGCCCAGCTGGGTGAAGGCCTGCTCCACCCAAGCTCAGGTGGTCTCCCAGCAAAACAGAAAGAAGGGAGTGGGGGGAGGAAGGACAGAAGGAAAGAGGGGAGGAAGGACAGAAGGAAAGAGGGGAGGAAGGTCAGAAGGAAAGAGGGGAGGAAGGACGAACACACGAGGCACGGCTGGTCCCCTGGGAAGAGGAAGGCCGCTGCTGGTCTATCAGTAGCCTCTTGCTGCTGCCACAGGACAGCGACGTCTCACCAGACACTCCCTCAGAGGTGAGAAGCCCGAGGCCCGCAGCAGAGGAGGGCCTCCCCCGGGACATGGCGGAGGGGGGGTTTAAGTGAAACTTAAGCCCGATGCTCTGACCAGGATGCCAGACAATTCCTGTGACCACCTGCCCAGGTGACCCTCAGACCCTGGGTGGCAGAGGCACAGAATGAGACCTTGCTCTGCAGGCCAGAGCACGCATCCCTGGAATGCCTGGAGGTCACTGTCCACTGAGTGACTAGGGCTGGGAAGGGTGAAAATGAAAGCCGGCCAGGGCTGGGCTGCGTGAGGAGGGGCCAGACTCTCTGCCCCCATTTAAGTGCTGGCTGCTATGGTCTAGTGAAGGGCCAAGGCGAGGGTGCCTGGCACTCCTGGTGAGACCCACGCTCCTCAGCGCCAGCCCTGACATGCAAGGCAGGCACCGGCAGGCACCGCACAGGCTGACCCGTCAATGCAGCCGTGTTGGTCTCCTCGGGCTGCCAATACAAGATACCAACACTTGACAGGCCAAAGACAGGAACGGGTGCAGGGGAGAAGCTGGAACTGTTACAGGATTCCAGGGCAGGAGGAGTAGGGAAACTGAGGCAGGAAAGTTAAAACAGGGCCAAACAGTGTGAGCATTTTGCAGCCAGCTTGTAATTCCCCAGCCAAGGCCACAGCAAATGGTTAAAAACCTCCCTAATGAGAGAAGGCAGAAACGGAGGGGAAAAGGGAAAGTAAAAAAGGGCAGTTTTACTCCCTAAGCCAGCGGTTCTCAACCGGTGGGTCGTGACCCCTTTGGCAGTTGAAAGACCCTTTCACAAGGGTTGCCTAAGACCATCCTGGATATCAGATAGGTACATTACGATTCATAACAGTAGCAACATTACAGTTATGAAGTAGCAACGAAAATAATTTTATGGTTGGGTCACAACATGAGGAACTGTATTTAAAGGGCCAGACGGTTGAGAACCACTGCCCTAAGCGAGAAGCCAGCAGCCTCAGGCTGGGCGAGATAAAGTTGCCAGGTGCTTCTCATGAATTCTGGGAAGGTCACTACAAAGTAAAAAGGGGCCTTGAGAATTCATCTACACCAAAGTAGTCAGCAGAGGAGTGTTGAGACCTATAGACAGAAGGGCATACAACGCCTCAAACCCCCACCCAACGCGCTCTTCAGATGAGCTGAGAGCCCTCTGTGCTCCATAAGCCAGATGCATAGGTTTGCTTGCTTTGCTTTTTCAATAAAGCTTTAATAAATTGGCTTTTCACAACGTAGTCAAGGTCTCATATAAATTCATTTATAGGAGAAGACAAGTATCAAGGCTGGGCACAGCCCTCTCCCCTGACTCCGGGGCTGCCCTGTCCAGTAACACCTCTCTGGTGAGAGTTGCCTAAAACAGAATCAAGAGGGACAATGTCAACAGTGACCCCCTTGAGAATTTCTCACCTGAGACAGGTCTGAGCTGGGGGAGAGGAGCTATTTGACATCAGATTTTGAACACTTGGGAAATGCTCCTATTTGCTGATATCTATGTGCTGATGTCCCCAAGATTTCATCCAGGGGAAAGAGAAACGAGCTCATGAAAAGGAGTCCTGAGAGAGAATACCATAGTTCTCTGCGTGCACGCTCCTGACCATCCAACCTGTTCATGAAAACGCAGTTGCAAGGAAACATTTAATAGAAAAAGCCAACCCAGCTACAGAGTCACAGAAGGCTGGCCCTGAGGGTTGAGGGTCGAGCTGAGGGAGACTGTGCTGAAGGAGGCAAAGCAGGCCTGGGACGCAGGAATTTTAGGGGAGTATAGGCAGGTTTAGGGAGTTTTTAGAATTGGGGTCCATGGAAAAACACAGGGCTGCAGACTGGGAGAAGGTACATTTCCATAACACAAGGAAGCCAGGTGCAGTTACATCTCCATAAGACAAGGGAGCAGCAACAGGTATATTTCCAAAAGACAAGGGAACTGGGAGTAGCCAAAAAAGGTCTATATTTACAAAATAAAGAAGGAGAAAGAAAGCCCAGAGGAATAGGAGGACAATGAGGGAGGAGGGCCTCAGGAGTGACTATAGGACAGTGATGGTGAGCCTTTTGAGGTCGGCATGTCAGCATTTTGAGAAACCCTAACTTAAACCAATTCGAAGGGGAATAGTGACCAATCAGAGGGATATCAGGGCACAGGAACTGCAGCCTTTATAAACCATGGAAACAGGAAGTCGGTGGGACCCTTCTCCCCTCCCCACATGGGAGTCTGTACTTGTTCTTCAATAAATTTTCACCTTTGCTATATGTACTACCCTCTATCCGTGGATTCATTCTTTGACTCCGGTGGGCAAAGAATACGGGTTCCCGTCCAAAAATTCTGTTTCAAATGGAAGCAGGCTGGCCCTCATTAGGGGGGACATATAATCAATAGATAGAGCACCTATTCTAAATCTTAGAACACATGTACTTATGTGAATAGGGGGTTAAGTTTTTCTTAAAGTTTCCTTTTCAAGGCCCATGCGAAGCGATTGGGGAGGTGACTCAGCTGTGAATCCAGCAAACAACCGATAAGCATGCTCAGGCCGACCCCTCAGGAGCCAAAACATCATCTCATCCCTGATGACTAATTACAATAGCAGGCTCTGCGGACCCCCAGGCCTGCACATAGCTGCATTCCTCACCCCAGGCCCGTCCCCTTTAGAATCCTGTCCCCTGAATCTTGCTGGGAGGCAGGATTTGATGCTTGTAAGCACCCTGTCTTCTTGGCTGGCTAGCCTTCTCAATAAACGCCTAATATGATTCAACCCTGCCTTCGTTATTGGACACAGCGACTGGCAGCCGGAGCCCAACGGGGGCGGGGGAGCGGTTTCCCGGTAACACTCACTGTACAGCCCCTCCCATGCCACTCTACCTGCAGACTCACCCCACTCTTCCTGCACGTGCAGGTGGGCACCAGCCAAACCTGGCTCTCGCCGGCCCCGGAACAACAGCTGCCTCCATCCCCCAGACCAGCTCTGCTTGGCCATTCCTGTGGCCTCCCTCTCCCTGCTTCCTTTGCAACCCACTCTCCTTTACTATTTGAAAGGGATGCCCAGCCACAGCCTTGCTTAAAACCCTCACACCTACTTCCATTTACAACAAACCTCAAGCTTTCGACTTTGGCACGCGGAGCCCTGGAGCTCGTCTGCCCCCGGGCTCCTCTCCTCACGCAGGGAGCTGCAGCCACCCTGGCGGGTTCCTTCTTTCCAGCCCTAAGGGCTCTGCACGTGCTGTCCTGCCGGCATATGGGCTTCCAGGTCTTCACTCCGGCTCCTTGCAGCCTTCAGGTTGCAGCTCAAATGCCACCTCCGTCGGGAAGCCCTCTGATTACCCAGTCTGCCTCGTCCCCGTGGGACTCCTTCATCTCTCCAGAGCACCAATCCCACCCTCAGACGTCCTTTATCCAGCCCTCCCCCGAGTCTGGAAGTTCCCTAAAGGGAAGCAGCACAGGGACACACAGTAAGGGCTCTCCAACAAGTCAGTGACAAAGGAAAAAGAACTAAAGTATGGGTAACAAGACCTCAAGGTCACGGGTACTGTTTTGGAATTAATTTTTTAAACATCCCACCTGCCCTCTCTTCCCGGCCCCCACCCGTGCTCCGCCCCCCGCTCCTTGCGGCGCCGCGCACGTCGGCCGCCTCCACTTCCGCTTGGGCGGAGCTACGGGCTCTGGGACTTCCGGCGCTGCCGCGTGGAGCTCCGCGGCTCGGACGCTGTCGGCATGGCGGTCTTCGCGGGCCCGGCGCAGCCGCTCCTGTCGCTGAACCCGCAGGAGGACAAGTTTCACAAGGAGGTGGCTCAGGCCCGCCGGCGCGGGACGAAGAAACAGAAGCAAGAAAAAGAAAAACTCACTCCCGGAGTCATTTATGTGGGCCACCTGCCTCCAGCACTGTACGAAACCCAGTTCCGAGCGTATTTCTCCCAGTTTGGCACTGTGACGAGATTCGCGGGAGGTGGAGATGGCGGGGAAAGCATGGCGAGGCATGCAGCGGGTTCGTGGGCGCGGGGACGGGGGCTCTAGAGGACGGTACCTGCCGGCTTCACTCGCTGACCGGGCCCGGCATCAGGTTGCATTCCCATGGCTTCCAGCTGGAGACACCCGTTTGGAGTTGACCCTGGGGAGGTGTCGGCGGCGTGAAGGCTCGCCGTGGCCCGGGAATGTGCGCTTGGGGGGTTCGACTCAACGGCGATCTGCATGCGAAGTGGAGGCTGTGTCGGTGGAGGGCCCCGCCGGGTGGTGTGGAATAGCGTTAGAGACCCACTCGCGCAGCCATGGGTCCACGACAGAGGTTGAGCGCCCCCATCGGCGGGGGGCGGGGGTCCAGTGGCGCGGCCGGGCCTCAGCTCTGCTGCTCCGCGGGCGGAGAGGCTCGCAGTCCCGATGGGCGGAGAGCTAGGGCTCTCCAAGTTCGTTGCAATGTGATTTTTTTTAATTATTAAAGTATCTCCCTGGTTTTTATGGCTTCAGAAACAGAAGCAAGAAAAAGAAAAACTCACTCCCGGAGTCATTTATGTGGGCCACCTGCCTCCAGCACTGTACGAAACCCAGATCCGAGCGTACTTCTCCCAGTTTGGCACTGTGACGAGATTCAAGCTGTCCAGAAGTAAAAGGGTGAGGTTTTCCTACTGAAGTAGGCGAGTTGTTTTATTTTCCAGAAGCACATCGTCGTGGACAGTGTAGAGGGCATGCTCTCACGGCATTCTTACCGTCTTCGCTCCGGAAGGGGTCATGGGCGAGGTTAGGACCGGAGTGGTTGCCCCAGAGCCTCTAACGGACAGTTTGGTAAACGGATCGCGGTGGCCTGCAGCTGCGCGTTCGGCTGCACAGGGGCGTCAGCTGAGGAGCAGTTCCGCCTCTTGTGTTGGC
Source organism: Myotis davidii (assembly GCF_000327345.1). Lineage (NCBI taxonomy): Eukaryota > Metazoa > Chordata > Mammalia > Chiroptera > Vespertilionidae > Myotis > Myotis davidii. Next base: position 4,888,172 of record NW_006300367.1, read on the forward strand.
CTGGGTGTGCGCACCCCTGTGACGGCGACGGCAGCGGTGTGTACACGGACGGTGAAGAACGGCCCGGGCCAGGCCACTGTGTGCACGGCCTGGCCTCCGCGGGTTGCTGGCTGTATGGCCTTGGACACAGAATGTAACCTGTCCATGCTTTAGTTTTCTTATTTGCAAAATATGAGTGGAATAGCACCATCTTCCTAGGAGTATCTCATTACAGATTAGAGGAGGTAGGGGATGTGAGGTTCTTGGGACAGCGCCTGCTACAGAAAGAGCTGTGTGTGTGTGTGTGTGTGATTGTTACGTCATCCCTACCGTCTAATTTAAAAAGGTTTATGTAGTTTGTTTCAGGAATAGAGTGTGCTGACTTCTCCTATAAAACTTACAATGTTCCCAGCAGCTTCACCCAAGAGTGAAATATTGTAAAACCTGAGGCTCAGTGGGAAGCTAGGTAAACTTGAGTGTGTTCAAGCAGAGGAACACAGCAATGACAGTGAATGTAGTAGTGACATGGATAAAGCTCAAAATAGGTTGTTGAAGGAATGTATTTTCTCATTCTCTGTTTATTTTTTTACCACACACGTACACTTATATTGCTGTAACCATAGAGACCGCTCATTGTTGGGATCTTTATTTTTCTTGATGCAGTTTCTTCACATTTTCCCACTTGAGTTATAACAGATCAAAGTTAGTTTTATATTTGGTACATGAGTGGATAAGGTATGCATCCATCTTCCGCTAGTTGTTCTAAAGTTACAGGTATTAAGTTTTGTCAAAGCAACATCTCAACATTAAAGGGGATTTCAAATTTACAATGCCCTGGTATTTCTCTAATCCTAACCAAAGTAACACATTTTCTCTGTATGCCTCCTCTTCCCCTCCTCCCCCCATTTGTCTATTTGTAATGGTAATGGTTGCTTATTTTGTGGGTGAGCTATTTCAAACGTCCTGAAATCTACCAGAGAATGATTTAGAGACTTGAGGTATCCACCATTTTCCTTTATCAAATATCAACTTGCTTCAGGCCTTTGTGGTTTTTTTTTGGTTTTTTTTTTCAAATCTATTTTATTGATTTTTTACAGAGAGGGGGAGAGGGATAAAGAGTTAGAAACATCGATCAGCCGCCTCCTGCACACCTCCTACTGGGGAAGTGCCTGCAACCAAGGTACATGCCCTTGACCGGAATCGAACCTGGGACCCTTGAGTCCGCAGGCCGACGCTCTATCCACTGAGCCAAACCGGCCAGGGCCAGGCCTCTGTTCTTTTAGATAGATTTTAGGTAGGTTTAAGGTCTCTTTCATGCCCTTCCCTGGTCCTCTGCACCTGCTCCCATGCCCAGGAAATTGCTGTTCACAGAGTCAGTGTTTTCATTACTGTATGTGTTTTGGAGATCTGTACTACAGATTGTATAGTAGTAGTCTCTCTGCACGTTTATTTATTCATTCAGTCTATTTTGAGCTTTATCCACGTAACTACTACACTCATTGTCACTGCTGTGTTCCACTGCTTGAACACACTCAAGTGTACCTAGCTTCCCGTTGAACATTAGGTTTTTGTAATATTTCGCTCTTGGGTGAAGCTGCTGGGAACATTATAAGTTTTATAGGAGAAGTCAGCACACATATACACGTATGAACACATAACTGAAATAAGAGTTCTATGAGACACTACTTCACCTTTCTGTTCAGTTGTTTAACATGACCTTTCTGACCTAAATTGATTGTGTTGAGTGTCATTATGGGTTTATTAGCCATTAGAATTCCCTCATCTGTGAACTGCTTATTCTTTTTTCTTTTTTTAAAAAATTTTTTTCTTTATTGATTAAGGTATTACATGTGTGTCCTTATTGCCCTCCCACCCCCGACTCATGCCCTTCACCCCCCTGTTGTCTGTGTCCATTGGTTAGGCTCATATGCATGCATCCAAGTCCTTTGGTTGATCTCTCCCTCTTACCCCCACCCTGAACTGCCTATTCTTATCTTTTGTCCTTACTGTCTTTTTCAAAAACTTTTTCTGCCTCTTTTGAGGATCAATTGTAAATATTTTTCTGTACTGTAATATAATCATTGTTTCCCCCAGAATTGTATTTTGAAAATGTTCAAGTCTACAGAGAAGTGGAAAGAACAATAATGTAATGAACATCTCTTCCCTTCCCTGGAGTCACCCGTTATTAACACCCGGACACATTAGCTGTATGTCTCCACAGCTATAAACACACATACTTCGTTTTACTGAACCTTAGAAGGAAGTAGCAATCATAAAGACTTGAATACTTCATCATAAATCTACTAGGAATCCGGACACGATATAGTAGTCTAGCACAGCGGTCGCCAACCGGTGGTCCGTGGGGTCCGACAGGTTGGCGACAGCTGGTCTAGTGTGGATTTGCCGTCGTCACATATTCCCAGTAGTCCCAGAAGTCTTCAGCTACCAGTTTCCTTACCTGGGGTCAGTCACGATTCCTGCATTGCATTTGGTTGGTGTGACTCCTCAGCCTATGTAGGATAGTCTCCTTGCCCTTTTGTACTTCGTTTTTCTTAACACTGGCTGTTTTGAAGAGTTCAAACTGTTAATTCCAACTGTGGTTATGGACTTACCTGTGTGATCAGATCCCAGGAAAACCCCGAGGTCAGTGGCATGTTCAGCCTTTTGGGATCTTTCCTTTTCCCACAACAGTTCCCACATTGTATGCCATGATGTTATGTGCTAATGGGGCTGATGTGATTATTTAAATTAATGGCATTTTAGCAGTCCAGTGATGTGTTAGAGTTTAATTGTTTTTGTGGCGGATTTTTTAATTGCAGACTGGAAATAGCAAAGGTTATGCCTTTGTGGAATTTGAATCTGAAGATGTTGCCAAGATAGTTGCTGAAACAATGAACAACTACCTTTTTGGTGAAAGGCTCTTGAAGTGTAAGTGCACTGTCTTCCCGTGGGCTGGCTACCTGCTGTTGGTGGGTGGCTGTGGTGTGAAGGACAGATTGCTCAGCTACTCGGACAGCCCACGTCATTTCTGGATGATCCCCTTAAGGAGGGTGCAAGATCAGTTCTAATTAGAATTTTAAAATCTAAACCAGACTGAGCTGTGTTTGTGCTGAGATGGAATTGGGGAGTGATTTTAGGAGCAGAGAGGAAGAGCGACTAACCCACCTTAAAGGGCTGTGGAAGGCTTCCCTGAGGAAGTATTTAGATTAAAATCTGGAGTTTAAAGAGGAGTGAGCCAGGTTCAGGGAAGGGATTTGAATCTGAAGATGTTGCCAAGATAGTTGCTGAAACAATGAACAACTACCTTTTTGGTGAAAGGCTCTTAAAGTGTAAGTGCACTGTCTTCCCGTGGGCTGGCTACCTGCTGTTGGTGGGTGGCTGTGGTGTGAAGGACAGATTGCTCAGCTACTCGGACAGCCCACGTCATTTCTGGATGATCCCCTTAAGGATGGTGCAAGATCAGTTCTAATTAGAATTTTAAAATCTAAACCAGACTGAGCTGTGTTTGTGCTGAGATGGAATTGGGGAGTGATTTTAGGAGCAGAGAGGAAGAGCGACTAACCCACCTTAAAGGGCTGTGGAAGGCTTCCCTGAGGAAGTATTTAGATTAAAATCTGGAGTTTAAAGAGGAGTGAGCCAGGTTCAGGGAAGGGGATGAAGATTGAGATCCTGGCCGAGTGGACAGCAAATGCAAAGCTAGAGGTGACTAGCAGTATCTGCCTATGAGGGCCTGAGGAGAAGAGCAAGAGATGAGGGAGAAGACGAGGGGAGGCCAGGTCTTTGAATCCTTATAAATCTGGGAGTTCGATCTGTGTCCTGAGGACAGTCGGAGACCATTAATGGGTTCTGGATAGGGTAACAGTGAAGGGGGAGTCACCGTTCAGACGGTGCAGCTCTTCTACCAGAGAAACCATGACAGCACCAGACTAGAAGCTCACCTACAGAAACCGGCGCCGCCGGCTTGGCATCCCAACACAGCCCTGTCTGGGTCCCAGGGCCCTTCAGAGGCAGAGTTACATTTCTGGGGGCGGGGGGTGCGGGCCGGGGGGGCATCAAGGTACCCAAGTCAGGCACATCTTACCAGGCAGCTGATGAGGCTGCCCAGGCGGCACCTCTCCGGCCTCTCTTCGTTTTGGTTCCTCCTGCCGTGACGGTCCCGGCATCCTTGCTGATGGCACGGGTTCATTCACAGAAATGAAGGAGAGGAAGGGCTGAGGTGAGCCAGAAGGTGTCAGAGGACTGCACGTGTGGATCCGTGCTATGCTGTGCCCCTCCCACTTGGTTGAAAACTTGTTTCTTTTTTGCATATAGGTCATTTTATGCCACCTGAGACAGTACATGAGGAACTTTTTAGAGAGTGGCATCTTCCGTTTAAGAACCCGTCTTTCCCAGCAGTGAAACGGTATAATCAGAACCGGACCCTTCTTGAAAAGCTGCGGATGGAGGAGCGATTTAGAAAGAAAGAAAAATTACTCAGGAAGAGACTAGCCAAGAAGGGGATTAATTATGATTTTCCTTCATTGGTAAATATTTCTTCAGAAAATATATTTTGTGTTTTTCTTCTTGGAGGTGGGCTTTGTACCTCAGTAGCTGTAACATAATTATGGTTTTCTCTATAAAGTATCTAGCTCAGTGCTTACCACATACTAGGGTTTGACTAAATTTTTGAGGCACTGCATTGTAAGTTCTTCCTAAAGTGTGTCAGACCAGATCCAATGATCGACATTGTATAGAAAAGGAAATTTCAGAAAGGGATTAGGTTTTTCATGATCTGTTTTAAATTATTGAAGTTACACCACCCTTTAACCCAAACCATATTGCTTCTAGATTGCTATTAAAAGTGTCCTTACCAGAATTAAATGAAGTTTGGTATTACATGGTATCGGTAAACATAAAGACTATAAATTGGCCACCCTTTTTATGCCATTCCAGTTAAAATTTTGGTTTTTGTTCTTTTAAATTGGAGATAAAGTGCATATCAGATTTCAGCAGCGTCATCTGTGAATTAAGTGAGCCAGGGTTAGAATATAGCGAACCTGCTGGCATGAAGCTGCGTCAGCACAGATGTCACTCAGTCCCCATGTCCTTGCTCGCTGGTTCTCCCTCCGCTTTCCTGGGAGAGAGCTGTGTCTTCCACTACGGAACGAGTGCAGGCCACTCGGGTGGCTGGGATAGGTGACGATCTATTTCTTCTCTAAATTCTGAGGTTGGTTTGGATCTTTCACAGACCCTTTCCGCTTATTTTCAAACAGCTAATTTGTTGGGAAGAGATGGATGGCATCTCTTCCTAAGTTTATTAGGTCTTTTAGCCTCATCCAGAAACTGGAAGACTGAGTACGCCCTTTGGCCCAGTTCCGGTTGTTGATTCTTTGCCTAAATCCCAAACGGTCTTTAACAGCTTGTGTTTAAAAATCACTGTGTCCCAGGCAGCAGGCCCTGGTCCTCTTACGAACCATTTGGGAGCTGGTCCTCTAAAGCAGGACGCTAGGCCAGCTCAGGTCTCAGCCTCACTTCATCTCCACAGCTCTGCCCGTCCCCCAACTCGGCCCCGCTTTACTTTTTGCCCTGTACTGGAGATCATTCACTGTATTTGTGGATTTTGCTTTTTAAATTGGAATGCTTTCTCATTTAGGAAGGATCTGCTGATAACATGTGTAAGGATCTAATGGTAAGTTAAAAACGTAAATATGTGATACTGCCAGGTAATAACTTCTTTGTGTTTACTTAAGGTTTTACGTAGGAAAAAGAAGAGAAGCAACGCTTCTTCAAACACCAACCTTCAGAAATCCACAAATGGACAGGTAAGATTTTTCTTTTATTGCATGCCAGGTGTTACGGAAAGAAAAATGGGTAAATATATTCAAACTACTAAAACTGGTAAATATACAAATTGATGAAGTTTCTTAAACTTTATTGAAGGCTTTACCTACGAAGGAAAAGGAGAAGGCTTCAGCGCCCCCTGAAACTCCTGAGAATACTGTGGATAGCCAGGTAAAATTGTCGTTAGTATTTTGAGACTCGGGTAGTATGATTCAAAAGAGGAGAAACAGTTCGTGCTACTGTCAGTTTGTTAAAATTTCACATTTAGCCCTAGCCGTTTTGGCTCAGTGGATAGAGCTGGGCCTGGGGACTAAAGGGTCCCCAGGTTCTATTCTGGTCGGGGCACATGCCCAGGTTGTGGGCTCGATCCCCAGTAGGGGGAGTGCAGGAGGCAGCTGATTAATGATTCTCCTCATCATTGATGTTTCTATCTCTCTCTCCCTCCCCCTTTCTCTCTGTAATCAATAAAAATATTTAGAAAAATTTTTCTCACATTTAACTTGTGACTTCAGCAGATACTGTGAGTTTACAAGCAAAAGTTACCGTTGTGAGTTTATTATTGCACTTTGTACCTCTTAAGCAAAGTGAGTTAGGAGAGAGGAGGCCACTGTTTTTATAAATATAAGATCAAGGTTTTCTACCTCATACCCTACAATGGAACATATTATATTACAATCGATTGTGACTTTTTTATACTAAGTTTGATAAGCACCTAAACTCGTTCCTGTGTGATTATGTCACTGAAAGATGGAAATAGGCCTGAAGTAACACTGCACAACTTGTAAAAATAGGAGGGAGGGGTAAAATATTCCTCATTTCTTCCCACATTTATGTATTATTTCTTGTTGAATTTAGGGCCCCACACCAGTTTGTACACCAACATTTTTGGATAAACGAAAATCTGAAGTGGCTGAAATGAATGATGATGAAGATAACGAAATAGTTTTCAAACAGCCCTTATCTGGCATAAAAGAACAAACACAAGAGACTGAAACACCTACACAGTCAAGGAAAAAAAGACGAAGAAAAAGCAATCAGTGATTCTGAGTGTATTATGAATAATACTTCTTCTGGAAAATGTGATTTTATTATGAGGGCTGTGTATCGAAAGAAACACTGTTGGTTCCAGTCAATAATAACAGGAATTGGTAACTGGCTTGCCTGCCCCAGCTGAAATACAGGTGTGCACACCACCCAGCAGGAGCCAGGCCTGCTGTCTCTCTGCCCTGGTCTCCCAGTTTCTTCCCAGATTCATATTCATGTCTGCATAAAAGGATCACCATTAACTGCAGGTTTAAATACTAAACTGCAGCGTTTGTTAAAGAAAATAAAACCTTGCTTTATTGTCTACATGGGTCTCTGTGTAGGCTGTGCACATTTAACCCATAAGGGGATTTTAGACTTCCGCATCCAGTGGTCAAAACTGGGCATTAGGTACAGTGAGAGGGCAATTCCAAGTGTGTATACATGTGTATGTGGTCATTTTCCTAATGGTAAGTTAGCTTTTGGTAAGCTAGTATAGACTACTAACCACTAAAGCATCATCAGTGTGGAATTGTATTTCTTGGCTTAAACATTGACCAGCAAATAAACGTGTTTTATTTACAATTTATTTGTATGCAAGTGGGACTTGGGTCTCTTGAAGTAAAATAGTAGGTTTTCACCTCAAATATTTTTAATTTTCTAATGCCCTTGAAATATGCTTTTGTATTAGCTAATTCATGTTCATTGAAAGCTGCCTTCAAATATTTTTTATCCAGTGTTTAGTAAATCTTTAAAGTGATAGTGGGCTGAGATGGCAGCATTTGTGCTACAAGACTTAGTTGTGATGGAGACAATATGTGGTGCTCTCGTTGCTGAGCGCACTACAGATGGCAGTGGAACAGTTTCATCTCGATGGCCTTTGTGTGCCCCATGTCTCAGTACCATGGGTTTTACGTATTTTGATTACCAGTGCATACCTATCCAGTCTAAAGAGAAATGTTCACGGTGGACTGGATGATTTTATCCATTCAGATGGCAGTGACACATCAGCTGTGCTAAAAGAACAATATATATAGACATTATCAGATAAAGCATTCATCACAATGTTCCCAACTCAAAAAGCAGAATTCACCATTTTAAATGGACTATCAGCACAATTTTGTTAATCCTCACCCAAGGATATCTTTCCATTGGTTTTTAAAGTGACTGGAAAGGAGGGGGAGAGACAAGCATTAATGTGAACAAGACATGTCAGTTGGTTGCCTCCTGCATGTGCTCAAGTTACTTGCCCTTGACCAGACTCAAGGCCAGGACCCTTTGGTCCAAGGGCCAAAGTTCTATCCATTTAGCCAAACTGGCTAGGGCTCAGCAGTTTTTTTACCCCAAAGTTTATAAGGTGGTAATGTTTCCGTGTGGCTTATTAGGCAAGCAAGGAAAGCCCTTTACCAATGGTGAGGTAAATTGTGATTGCAGCAGCTGAAGAAATGTGTCCAATAAAATGAACTTACAAAAAATTTTTTTATTCATTTCAGAGGAAGGGAGAAGATGGAGATAGAAATGTCAATGATGATAATCATTGATCGGCTGCCCCCGGCACACCCCTTACTGGGGATTGAGCCAGCAACCTGGGCATGCACCCTTGACTGGAATCAAACTTGGGACCCTTGAGTCTGTAGGCCAACACTCTATCCATAGAGCCAAACCAGTTAGGGCTAAAATGAACTTTATTTTTTTTTAATATACTTTATTGATTTTTTTACAGAGAGGAAGGGAGAGGGATAGAAAGAAACATTGATTAGAGAGAAACTTCGATCAGCTGCCTCCTGCACACTCCCTACTGGGGATGTGCCCACAACCAAGGTACATGCCCTTGACCAGAATTGAACCTGGGACCCTGAGTCCGCAGGCCAATGCTCTATCCACTGAGACAGTTAGGGCATAAAATGAACTTTTTTTTTAAGACAGCCTTTATCCCTGGCCAGCGTGGCTCGATTGATTGAACTTGGACCTGTGAACCAGGCCAATGTGGCTCGATTGGTTGAACTTTGACCATGAACCAGGAGGTCACGATTTGATTCCTGGTCAGAGCACATGCTTGGGTTGCGGGCTTGGATCCCCAGTAGGTGATGTGCGGGAGGCAGCCTATCAATGATTCTTTCTCATCATTGATGTTTATATCCCTCTCTCCCTCTCCCTTCCTCTCTCTGAAAATGAATTAAAAAAAAACAAGCCATCCAATAATGATTCTCATTGATGTTTCTCCCTCTGAAATCAATAAAAACATTTTTTTTTAAGAAGACAGCCTTTAAACAAGAAAGTTGCTTGAAGAGTTGAAGCAACAATAGTTAATTTAAAAACAAGGCCAGTGAAAATGGTGACGGAGGAGATTTGACTTGGGTTGGTGAACAAACAAAAAAGTAAAATAAAAACAAGGCAAATTATTTTGATTGTTTTTCCTCAGGCACTTAAGAAGTTAAAAGACCTTACCAATACTGTTAGCTCACTGTTCAAAAAGTCAAGATTTGAAGTGCTGGGATGACCAATTCATCAAGGTTTCCCCAGAACCTTTCTGGTTTTAACCCTGAAAGTCACATGTTAGGCGAACCTCCTCAGTCCCAGGCTAATGCAGGCAGTTTGTCACCCTGGAAATGACTGAAGAATTGGCCTCTGTGCAGAATTAGCCTGTCTGTGGAACAACTATAAGCAAAAATATTTTCAAAGTGGAGAGAATATTCATTCAATACAACTGAAGTGGAACCTTCCAACGTGTGCCATACCTGATTTTGGTAAAAAAAAAAAAAAAAGAAAGAAAAAAACAACAAACATAGGGAACTAGAAAAAGACTTCGACAAATGTAGAGTTTCTGGAAATATAAGGTGTTTAAGGCCTGCTTCTTGTATTATTCACCAGCAAGTACTTAAAGAAATATCTGAATTGCCCAGTTGGTAGCTTGAGCATCGACGTATGAACCAGGAGGTCATGGTTCAATTCCTGGTCAGGGCACATGCACAAGTTGCAGGCTCAATCCCCAGTAGGGGGCGTACAGGAGGCAATGATTCTCATCATTGAGGTTTCTATCCTCCCTCTCTGAAATCAATAAAAATAAATTTTAAAAATTAAAAACATTTAAAGAAAAATATGTGAACTTATCCTGTGTTATTGAACTAATCATGTCACTGTACTTCATTTGTTGTGGACTAGCTATCATCAGTAGAAAAAGACTTCGACAAATGTAGAGTTTCTGGAAATATAAGGTGTTTAAGGCCTGCTTCTTGTATTATTCACCAGCAAGTACTTAAAGAAATATGTGAATTGCCCAGTTGGTGGGTCTCTGTGCTTGAGCATCGACGTATGAACCAGGAGGTCATGGTTCAATTCCTGGTCAGGGCACATGCACAAGTTGCAGGCTCAATCCCCAGTAGGGGGCGTACAGGAGGCAATGATTCTCATCATTGAGGTTTCTATCCTCCCTCTCTGAAATCAATAAAAATAAATTTTAAAAATTAAAAACATTTAAAGAAAAATATGTGAACTTATCCTGTGTTATTGAACTAATCATGTCACTGTACTTCATTTGTTGTGGACTAGCTATCATCAGTTCCAGCAATTTCTGACAGAAATAGAAGCTCAGTATTCTGGCCCTAGCCAGTCTGGCTCAGTGGATAGAGCATCGGCCTGTGGACTAAATGGTTCCAGGTTTGATTCTGGTCAAGGGCACATGCCCAGGTTGCAGGCTCGATCCCCAGCAGGGGATATGCAGGAGGCAGCTGGTCAATGATTCTCATCATTGATGTTTCTCCCTCTCCCTTCCTCTCTGAAATCAATAAAAATGTATTTGTAAAGAAGAAGCTAGCCGAAACCGGTTTGGCTCAGTGGATAGAGCGTTGGCCTGCGGACTAAAAGGTCCCAGGTTTGATTCTGGTCAAGGGCATGTACCTGGGTTGCGGGCACATCCCCAGTAGGAGGTGTGCAGGAGGCAGCTGATCGATGTTTCTCTCTCATCAATGTTTCTAACTCTCCATCTCTCTCCCTTCCTCTCTGTAAAAAATATATTAAAAAAAGAAGAAGAAGAATCTAAGTATTCTGACGACCTACCACACAGTAGTTTGATGGCTTTGTGGTGGTAAAGTTTTTTTGAGACGTCCCAACTTGAGAGCCAAAACTGCAAATTTCTGAATGAGAAGAACCTCCCTCGAACACTGAATGGCCTTAAAATTTAGCTTTTGCTGCAGACGTGGTGTTTCTTAATGAATTCAACTTAGAAGCAGAAGTCAGAGCACCACTTATATTTGAAACTAATATTTTGCTAAAGTAACTGATGACAACATCTGAATACAAGAAATATCACACTGTATATGCTGGCAAAAGTTAAAACAGATCTCCATACCCACACACATCTGTAGCAGATATATTTTCCATCCTCACACTACAGTTCCAGACCTCAATACAAGTGAAAAGAAAATTTGCATATTTCAAAACCCATTGCAAGTAACTTTGATGATAGAAAACACTAACTTAACACCTACAAAAATTAACTCAAAATATAAAACTAAAAAACAGGAAAACAGAAGGAAACTCCATGACCTAGTATTAGGCAAACAGTTCTTAAACGTGACACCAAAAGCACGATCCGTAAAAGAAAGAACTGATATGTTGAACTTAAAATATAAGACTTACTCTGTTTTAAGACACTGTTAAGAGAATGAAAGGGTAGGCTGCAACGGGGTGGAACTATTTGCAGAGGACTTTTTATGTAGGCCTAGCCTCTCAATAAGCCCATTTGTCATAGGGAACCCAAACTTCTGCCTTCTGACCTTAAAATGGAAAGCAA
>NW_006300367.1:4899871-4903447 GCF_000327345.1 Myotis davidii
TGTTTGCTTTATGTTAAAAAAAAAGAAAGGTGAAATCCTTGCACTGACAAGACCTGGTGCCTTTTTTATTATTCTTGTAAGACCTGGTGAATTTTTTATTTAATTATTCTTGTAAGGCCTGGGGACCTTTTGAAACAGAGGCAGAAATGGGGCACTGGGGCTGGCATGGGAGAAGGAGGACATTAAGTTCCCTTCTTATGTGCTCAGGTTTGAAATAACTGAAAACAACATAACACTAGATGGCACTAGACCCCAGGCACTTAAATCTACAGTAAATTCATTTTACTTAAAGACATTGGCAAAATGGTGTAATTTCTAAAGAGGTTTATACCTTAATGCTAATATTTAAAAAAACCTCCCTGAGAAGCATCACTTTACACACACACACACACACACACACAGCACCAATTTCTACACTAGAGTGCAGAAACCGCTACTATGAAATCACACAACTGGGTGCTTAGTAACATCCTTTGGATAATTGCTTATTGTTGAAAAATATATTTTCCAAAGGATTTCTGGGCATCAGCAATCCAACAGACTGATGATGAAAGTTTGTAGCTTATCTAATTGCATGTAGTTATGAACTTATGTTAATCGTGCAATAATGTGAGCTAACAGTTTTATAATTTTATGTTCCCCAGTGTACATTAGAATGTGGTGGTTCTGGTTAAAAAGAGCGTTTTATATAAGAGAACTTTGTTTTACTACCGTAATCATGATACTTAGTCATGGTGTTCAGGGTATTTCCCATTTTCAGCTCTCTGTGCTCACTTAGGTATTATTTTTGTGTGTGAGGCCTGAATTATAAACATGAGTAACATACTGCACTTAGAACTTGGGGGCATTTTTCTACTTCAATTAGTAAATTTTAATATTTTGGAATTGTTTTTACAAATCATATCGAGGTCATATACTTCCGGCCTTCTCTCTCAAAAACAAAAAACCCCTAACTGTTTGGGAAGTTAGGGATTTACTAGGGTCAGGAGTTAATGTCCATTTATCCAGTCTTAGAATGCTTCACATACCTATCTACAAATTTCTCCAGTTCCAGTAACCAATCTGTTTTATAATTAAATTGCTTACCAAGTATTTCAGTGGCCAGCTCTGCTTCTATTTGTGCTAGCAGAAAGGAAGAAATTAATTTTCATTTCATTCAGCAGTGGTATTATGGAAGCTACTTTTTTGTGCTGACAAGTGGCCCATTTCAGAATCTCCTCTGTTATAAATAAATGCTTTCACCCTAGATGCCCAGGAAAAGACATTCAGACATTTGCCACTTGCCATCGTGTCCGTAGCAAATGCGCCTGGAGAAACACTACTGTCCTCCGGCGGCCTCATTCGCAGGTTCTTCTGTGGCTGGAGTCTCCCGGCGGCAGTGCCAGAGCGCTGGTTTGAAGGGAAGCAAAAGGAACCATGAAAAGATCTGTATTTTCTGTCCAAAAGAGAAACCATTCAGATGGTTTTTGGCAGGGATACAGGGTAATCATTGGCAATTTTTTTCTTCTGACGGATTGTGTCAATTTTTCTTCTATTTCTACTTTAACACTTAGCTAGAGGATAAATATTGTGGCTTTTTTCTAATTAGCTTTTTAAAAAAATCACTACTGATGCATGCTTGGTATAATAAAAAATGCAAACAAGTAGTTTAGTAAGTGCAAATTGTATAACTATTTCCCACTTTGCAAATCTGTACTTAGCCAGTTATCTGATTTGATGTTAATGTAGAAGCAGCCATATAAAAGCATAGTTACTCATCCAGCTCATTATTTATGATTTACTGGTGACTTTTTTCCTTTAACTTCCTATTTTGTTGTTAATCCTCACCCAAGGATATTTTTCCATGGATTTTTTTTCCTTTTTTTTTATTTTAGAGAGAGTAGAAGGGAAGGGGAGAAACAAAGAGAGAGAGAAACATTGATGTGAGAGACACATCAATTGGTTGCCTCTCACACATGCCCTGGCCAGAGCAAGGAATCAAACCCGCAACCAAGGTACGTGCTCTTGACCAGAATGGAACCCAGGACCCTTCAGTCCTCTGGCTGATGCTCTATTCCCTGAGCCAAACCAGCGAGGGCTCCTTTTATTTCTTAAATTTAATTTGTTACCTGAGCAGGGAGTACATACAGAAGATACAAAAATTCAAACAGTTCCAAAAGGTACGGAGTGAGAAGTCAGTCTGTGTCTGTGGGTTGCTCACTCTGCTCCCACCCAGTGGCATGTCACTCCCACCTCAGCACATGCAGCAGCTGATCTCATGGTCTCCCTCCCTGGGGATGTTGTGCTGCCTCCTCAGGAAGTGCTCGCTGCCCAATCACTTGAATAGAGAGTCCCCGTTGGCTTTCCCTCTATTATCTGTTTTCTACTTATTGTCTCTCCCCAGCCCACACCAAGTACCCACATTTCTAAGGGCAAGAACTTTGTCATGTTTGTAGTTCTATCCCCAGCAATTAAGAAAATGCTGGCAATCCTATTTGTTTCATTAATGCATTCAAACACATTTGTGTCAGGCACTGAGGATTAGCAGTGAATAATGCCACCAATATTTTTGTCTTCCATTCTAGTATTGTCAGGCAAAGCAATTATCAAAGAAGTAAAAGAAATATTTATTATGGTAGAAAGTGGTAAATGCTGTGAGAGTTGTGAGAATAAGCAAGTAATCTTTTCTGACAAAGAAGGAATTTAGCCAACTGTCATTTGAAACCACAAAGGTCAACCGTCCCATCCTCCTTTTTCCTTTAAATTAGCTAATCGCACAAGAATGTGAACCTGCACTCTGACCAATCAAGAGTGAGGCCGGATGGTGTGCGTCAGGGATAAAACCCGGGTGGACCATCTGCTCAGTGTGCATTCTGCCAGACCCTATGCATGCACACCCTCCTGCAGGAGGAAATGTATTTGCCTTGCTGTCTGGCTCCCGAGTACCCTTTGTGTTCTTCCAGGACCCCTGGTTTTGGCGCCCACCTTCTTTCTAACAACTGTGGGGGCTCATCTGGGATTCCACTAGTTGCAACGGGGGCCATTGGACCCATCTCTTAAGGAGGCGCATCTCGCTGCCAAGTTGCAGTGGCCTTGGTGAGGAGGAACAGCCATTACCCCCTGGACCAACTATGTTCCTCTCTCTATATATATTTCTTCTCATTACAGCAGTCCCTTTAGCATTTCTTGCAGTGCTGGTTTGATGACGATAAACTCCTTTAGCCTTTTTTTGTCTGGGAAGCTCTTTATTTTACCATCTATTTTGAATGATAGCCTTGCTGGGTATAGTAATCTTGGTTTCAGATCCTTGCTTTCCATTACCTTGAGCACTCCATGCCATTCCCTTTTGGCTTGTAGAGTTTCTGATGAGAAATCAGCTGACAGCCTGATGGGAACTCCTTTGTAGGAAACAAATTGCTTTTCTCTTGCTGCCTTTAAGATTCTCTCTTTGTCTTTACTTTTTGGCATTTTAATTATGATGTGTCTGGGCATGGACCTGTTTGGGTTCTTCTTGCTTGGGACTCTCTGTGCCTTCTGCACTTATGTGACCTTTTCTTTCACCAGGTTAAAGATGTTTTCTGCCATTATTTCTTCCAA
>NW_006300367.1:4903464-4909432 GCF_000327345.1 Myotis davidii
ATAGTCTGCTGTGTATTCCTTCCAATGTGTTCTCTATTTGTGCTATGCCATTCTTTATTTGCGACTGTTCTTTTTTCATAGTCACTATATCTTTTCTCATGCTGCTGAGCAGCTTTGCCATCATTATTCTGAACGCTATATCAGATAAACTTCTTATCTCCATTTCATTTATCTCTTTTTCTGGAGAATTTTCTTGTTCTTTCATTGTTTTTTTTTGTTTTGGTTTTTTTTTTTCCCCATTTGGGCTGCCTGTTTGGGCTTGTGTCTATGTATTAGGTAGATCTGTTTTGACTCCCAATCTCTAGTGCAGGACAATGTTGGACACTGTTTCTGACTGGCCCTGTGTACCCTCCTTGGGGCTATCAGCAATCCACAGCCTAATGCTCCCTCTGCAGGGGCTGGATGCCTTTGGAAAGGACCAAGGTGTTACCAGGGTCTGCTTTTCCTAGCCCCAGGCCCAGAAGGAGAACAGGCAAAGACTCACAGCCTCCCGAGGTCCTCCTCTGCTTGCAGTTTGATTGTTATCAGCCTTGATTGCTCTCAGGCTAATGAACACAGGGTGGGGCAAGAGTTTTTTCAACAGGTTGTGGCAACTGCCTTTCCCTCAGGCCAAAACCACCAGGATATCAGATTCCTAGAGGAAAGATGTCCTCTGCAGCAAGGGAATGACTCAGCACAGGAGACCACGGTGGCTGCCCTCTGAGCTCCAACCCCAGAGTCCTCACCCTGGACTCTCCTCACACAGCTCCAGTCCACTCTGCCTTCCCTCTGCTGGAGCCCAAGGTGAGTGGCTGCATATGCAATTTTGTGCACTGGCCCTTTAAGAGGGCGCCTGTATTTCCAGCTGTCTCTGGAGGGCAGACAGCAGCTCTGCTGCTTTTCACAGCCATGTATTATGTGGGCACCTTTCTCAGTTCTGGTGACCTGGGCTGGGGGGCCCAGCTTGGGTTTTAAACCCCAGAGTTCTCTGTGGGAACCCACCCAGCCCTTTCTCACCTCTGCCCTTCCTACCAGTTTCTATGTGGTCTCCACTTCCCATGCTTAGTTATCAGGGTTCTCCACAGCTAGTGTTCCATTGATTTTTCAGGATGGCTTTTCTGTATTTTAGTTGTATTTCCAGTTTGGTCCTGGGAGAGTGTCCGTGTAGCTTCCACTTACTCCACCACCATTTTTAATCTTCTCCATTCAAGTTATTTGAATTGAATCCTATCTAATAATACATGGTAATTGACTGTACCTTCGCTACACCTCCCATTGGCTAATCAGCATGATATGCAAATTAAATGCCAATAAAGATGGCGGCTAATTTGCATACTGCAGGCGGGGCACGGGCCCAGGGCCCCGGATCCGTGACCTGGTGAGGTAGGGCCCGCAGCGCACGGCGCTGCCCTCGGTACCGGGCCTCGGATCCATGACCTGGCAAGGGAGCAAAGCAGCAGAGAAAGGAGAGAGCACAGGTGGCAGAGAAGGGAGGGAGTTGAGGGCTAAATGGCGAAGGGAGGGAGCGAGGCAGCGGAGAAGGGAGCGAAGCCCGCCTAGGTGGTCTTCGCTCCCTTCTCTGCTTCGCTCCGTTCTCAGGAAGCCCTATTCTTGCAGGAATCTTCCTGCAACGGGCATCTAGTAATTAAATAATGAAAGAAGAGTCAAGTCAGACTAAAGCAGTTGCCTCGTTAGAGGTAACCTGACACCTCCCATTTGTAGAGCAAGGGTGGGAAGCATGGAGCTATTACTTCTCATTATTCCCTGGCACACTTACTCTGCTTAGGGACTCTGGCTTTAAGATTGGAGTCCGGATTCAAACCCGGGATAGCTTTCCTCCACATCTTTCTCCTCATTACCTTTTTGTTCCTTTTTAGAGCAAGACCTTTTCAGCCCTGAAACTTCTGGTACTTACAGAGCAGGTCTTCATTTTTGCTCGGCTTTAGAAAACTTGACACTGTCCTACAGAATGTTCTTTTTATTTTTATTCAAGCATTTTGTGCTGCTGATTGCAGCGAAAAACATCATTCCTCTAATCCATAATTACCTATCGGAGACCGTCATGGACAGATTAGGAAAAAAGATACCATTAGAGAGAACTCGGCAACAAGGATCCAAGCTCATAGAAGACAATCATTTTGTTGATCACTAGGGAGTCTGTCCTAAACATCTCCGGTGATGCTCAGCGTCCCAACTGGCATAACATAAAGAATTCCCCCTGTTTGAGTCTCTGGCCTGCCCTTAACCATGACTCCTTGGTCTGTCCTTGGCCTTTATTCCTCTTACTCTCCCTTGGGGAGTTCTATCTGCACACCATGAATTTGACCACAGACTTTCATTGATGGTGTACCAGAGTGTGTTCTTTCTTAATGCTGCATAAAATAATGGGGTCTTACAATCCACAGGTGCCTCAAATTCCGTGAAGTGTGACACAGCCATGTGCAAACTGTACATGCGAAGCACCTGTGCTGCCGCCGTGCCCCTTCCGTGTGCCCCTCAGCTCCCTGCTTATCTCAGTCTCTGACCTTTCCTCACAGCACAGCGTTTTTTCCCAACCATTAGCTACTTGTTATTTTCTTATTTCCTCTATTTGTACAATGGAAATATTTCTCAGTAACCCATCTTCCTTTTTTGGTATTCTGTAAACCCAAAGCATTGCCTTTTATTTCTTTTCTCACTTGATTCATTTTTTCCCTCCCAGGAAATGAAATCAGCATACATGACACAAAACCTGGGCCCCAGTGCTGGTGGAGGCAGGAGACCTGGGTTGGAGGTCCGGGATCCGGGCCCTCTCCTGGCCGTGCAGGAACTCACTGGGCCTGGGTTTTTGGATCATGGAAAGAAGGCACTGAGTTAACTAATCTCTGAGGTCCTCCTTGCCCTAAATTCTGGAGTCCTTCATTTGACTCCATGGCACATCCTCACTGGAAAAGTTCTGCTCGCTCCCAGTCTGCCCGGGGGCGGGAGATCTCTGAGACTAGCGGGCTGGAGCAATCTGTGCCCTCTCTGCTGTGGAGTTAAACCTCGCCTCCAAGACAGCACCCCTCGTCACCCTGTCTCCCCATTCACGGCTCATTCTAACATCCAGAGAACCAGTCTGAGGAACACAGGAAAGGGAGTGTGAGCTGCCAGCAGCTAGGGGACACCCCACTGTAGTGACTATTCACTTGTCTGTCTCCCTAGGACGGGTCCTGTTCAACTTTGTGCCCACCCTCACCCCCTCTTTCACACTCAGCAATGGACAGCGGAGTGGGTACTCAGGAAATGCCCAGCGAGTGGATGGGTCCTCTGGGCGGTACAAGTGGGAGACATGCCCAATTAGCTAACTGAGAAGGAGTGAAGCAAGGAGGGAATGATCTGATGCTACTGTGGGGACGAGGGTGGACCTAAGATTCAGAACATGCCAACATGCTGGGAGATGATTAAGAAACAGAAAAAGGACTGTGACAGATCTGTGTTGTTTTTGCTTGCCCAGCCTCCTTCCCTGTGCATTAGCACCCCCGCACCCACCACTTTTCCTTGAGTTTACCACCTCTCCCCACTGTCATCCATGTGATTTGGATGGAGTGACTGCAGCCTGAGGTGTTACAGGGCCACGAGACCCGGGCTATAGGCAGGCATGTTACAGGATTTGAGTGGCTTCCCTGGGACTTTTGCTGAAACGATTGGGGATAGGCATCTCTTCACAGGGCCTCTGACGCCCGGCACACAACTCAGGTGGCCCATTTATCACCAAATGGAGCCGAGAAGAAAGCCAACCCCAAAAAGCTGAACATAAATATGGAGGCAGCTGGTTCCTGACACACTTCACTGGTTTGGATCCCTCGCTCCAGCAGAGCCCAACCTCCCGTGGCCTTCTCAGCAAGGCCTGTCATCATTCCCCCTTTTCCTCCCTTAAGTCAGCTTGTATTCGGTTTCTAACACACACAACCAAAGACATGCTACCACAAGTGACCGATTTTTCCGAACTGGCAGATTTCAAACAGTTGCAGGCGTAAAAGAGTAAAGTCTTATCCTAATGAACAGCATTGGGAATTATAGCCAGAGGTGAGCTGAGAGCAGTACTGGGCAGGGGAAGGCTTGCAAAGCCTTGCTGGGCTGCGGGGCTGTCGTGGGCTGGAGAACATTCCTCTCACCCAGTGAGCTCGGGGAATAGGAACCGCACTCCGCTGGCCTCCTGTGGGCAGGTGCTGCCGTCTTCAGACAACACTTCCAGAAGTCTCACCGAGCTGACAGCAAGGGTTCTCGGGAGCCTGCGGGGGTGGCCGCCACCTGTTCTGCTAGTAAATGTCCATACTCTTGTCGCCCTCGGTGTGACCAGTGGGACCATCTCTCCCCCACCCCACACGGTTTGCACTGTAAACATGTCTTGCTTAATTTAGCCTCTTCTTTTCTGACTAAACATTACCCACAGCTGCCTGCTGGGTGGGAAAACAGCCAACAAATCACCAAGCAGGTGTGTGTCAGTGAAGCATTTCCTACTAACCAGTGGGGATGCTGACCATTTTAAAAGCCTGGGGGTGGGAGGCCAGAAAAGTCACTTGTGCAGAGGGTGTGGGGTGGCAGTTAATTACGCTCCCCCACCCCCCCGTGGGTACATGTGCATGCCAGGGCATCCTCTGATCTGTAACAGCCATGCCGAAGGCAGATCCCTTAAGCAGACAGCATAGGCCAGTGGCAAAGTTTTCATTTGTTTCTCCTCCCAAAGCCAGGTTTTCAGATTAAAAATTTGTTTTGCTTTCCAGTGCATTGAAACTTGCCATGGCCCAATCTTGTTGGTGTGGCTCAGTTGGTTGAGCATCAAACCATGGACCAGGAAGTTACCGGCTCAGTTCCCAGTAGGGGGCATGCAGGAGGCAGCCAATCAATGTTTCTCTCTCGTCATCGATGTCTCTATCTCTCCCTCTCTTTTCTTCTCTCTAAAATCAATTAAAAAACATTTTTTTAAAGGAAAAAAGAAACTTGCCACGTATTCCTCAAAAAGAAAACAGAAGAGAGGAGAGATTTAGGATGGCAGAGGACTAGATGGATGTTACACTCACCCCCTGCTAGGACCAACCTGGAATTACAACTAAACTATAGGGCAGTCAACCTGAATAACAAACTGCAGTCTAGCTGAACAGCAGGCTTACAAGCAAGGATTTACCGAACAAGTCACATCAACGCTGGTAGGAAGGGTGGAGACACGGAACTGGCTGGACCCCCACCCACAGGTGGCGGCTGAGATTCCAGAGGGATATCTCGGCTGCAAAGGTTCCGCTGAGGAGCAAGGGGTCCACACCCCCTGGGCTCCCCAGCCCAGAGCACCAGAGCTGGGAAGAGGCGTCCACATAACACCAGGCTGTGAAAACTAGCAAGGATTCTGTCTGCCAAGGAAAAGACAGGAGTCTGCTGGAGACACAGGCACCCTCCTAAAGGGCCAACACAAAGTCTCACGCACAGCCACTCCCCTTCCGCTCCGGCACAAAGAGGGAGGGAGAAGCTCTTTGGGGTCCCGTGAGGAGAGACTTGGGTTTGGGGCTCTGGGGAGAGAGCTGAGCTGACAGCCACTGGGACCGCCGTGCTGAGTCACAGTTCTGCACCGGACACCATTTTTCTTTCTTTCTTTTTTTAATTCTTTATTGTTGAAAGTATTACATATATCTCCTTTTGCCTCCATTGCCCTCTCCCCACCCGCTCCTGCCTCCCAGCACAGGCCCTCACTCCCCTAGTGTCTGTGTCCTTTGGTTATGCTCACATGCATGCATATGAGTCCTTTGGTTGATCTCTTAGCGTGCCACCCCCTTCCACCTTCCCTCTGAGATTTGACAGTCTGTTCCATGCTTCTCTGTCTCTAGATCTATTTTTTTAAATATATTTTTATTGATTTTTTACAGAGAGGAAGGGAGATAGAAAGTTAGAAACATCGATGAGAGAGAAACATCGATCAGCTGCCTCCTGCACATCTCCCACTGGGGATGTGCCTGCAACCCAGGCACATGCACTTTGA
>NW_006300367.1:4909539-4911171 GCF_000327345.1 Myotis davidii
CCACACGTTTTTTATTTACTTTATTATTTTTTAAAATATATTTGTATTGATTTCAAAGAGAAAGAGAAAGGCATAGAGAGATAGAAACATCAATGATGAGAGCGAATATTGATTGGCTGCCTTCTGCAAGCCCCATACTGAGGGAGATTGAGCCCGAAACTCGGGCATGTGCCCTTGGCCAGAATGGAACCTGGGACCCTTCAGTCTGCAGGCCGATGTTCTATCCACTGAGCCAAACCAGCTAGGACGACTACAGGTTTTTTAATCCACTCATCTGGTGATGGGCACTTGGGCTATTTCCAGATCTTATTTATTGTAAAATGTGCTGCTCTGAACATAGGGGTGCACATGTCCTTTCTGATTGGTGTTTCTGGTTTCTTGGGATATATTCCTAGGAGTGGGATTACTGGATCAAATGGGAGTCCATTTTTAGTTTTTTGAGGAAACTCCATACTGTTCTCCACAGTGGCTGCACCAGTCTGCATTCCCACCAGCAGTGCACGAGGGTTCCTTTTTCTCCACATCCTCTCCAGCACTTGTCATTTGTTGATTTGTTGATGATAGCCATTCTGAGAGGTGTGAGCAAGACACCATCTTTCTTGTGTGGCGCACTTCCCTCTTATGGCATCAGCCAGAGGGGACACAGCAGCCCCACCCCCTACTCTTGGCAGCCCCAGTCCACCCTGTTGAGCTTGGGCTCCGGACAGAATCTTGGACAGACTGAGTTGTGTGTCTCTGGGCTGGGAGTCATTTTTTCCTCGCATGCCCGACTGGTGCAGAGCCCTCCCTTCATGCAGCCACACTCTGCTCAGGCCTGACTGACCCTGCTGACCTCACCCTGATGAGTCCCTGAGACCCCAGCCCAGCACAGAGGCCTGTGGGCATCTGGCAAATGGCAGCTAGACCTGTTATACCCTGGGGCATTAATTGAGTGGCCTCAGACCCAACACGGCCACTGAGTTTGAGCTTGTGTTGGTCTGAGGAACACCACTCAACCCTGATGACTCACTGAGAACCTACCTCATCAACTCAAGTACCGCAGAAGCTGGTTCAGTAGCTGAGCCCATCAGCGGGCCAGCAGTTGGAGGCAGGCAAGGTGGGTCTCAGGATGGTGATCACTAGGGGAAAGGGGGTGCGGGAGGTAGAAGAGAGTAAAGGGGAATAAATGGTGATGGAAGGAGGCGTGACTTTTGTTGTAAACACACAATAGAATATACAGATGATGCATTATAGAATTGTACACCTGAAACATACAATTTTATTAACCAACTAGAGGCCCGGTGCACGAATTTGTGCCCAGGTGGGGTCCCTCAGTCTGGCCGGTGATCGAGGCCTATTGGGGGAGCTGGCTGGCTGGGGGGTGGGACCCCGGGATGTTTGCCAGCTGGCCAGGGGGAGGGGCCTTGGGAGGTTGGCTGTGGGAGCACACTGACCACCAGGGGGCAGCTCCCGTGTTGAGTGTCTGCCCCCTCGTGGTCAGTGTGCATCATAGCAACAGGTCAACTGGTCGTTACAGTCGTTCAGTCATAACGGTCACTTAGGCTTTTATAAATATAGAAGATGTCACCCCAATAAATCCAATAACTTTTTTTAAAATAAATTGTCACTTTATTCATGGCATTTGTTTCTAAC
>NW_006300367.1:4911902-4926140 GCF_000327345.1 Myotis davidii
GGATAAAACCCCTTAACTAAGTGCCAGGCGGGTAGTTAATCACTTTAACTACAAACAATCACGCTTAAGCTACATAATCTTTACTCCTGGAATGGAGATAAGAAACGACCTAACCTTTGCAATAGAAACTGACAGGATTAAAATCAACTGGTATAAATACAGATGTAACAAGACAATAAACACCAGAACTTGGCTGGAGATCCTGGCTAGGCTGCTTATCAACTGAACCTGTCTCCGTGTCATTCCTTCTTCGCCAACTCTGTCTACACCTTTGGGAACCCCTAGACCTGCTGGGGTTGGACCCCAGCAATCATTGGCAAACCGGTAAATTATATTTATTTAATTTTTTACTTTTAAGTGTGAGCTGAGTGAGTTTGACAAGTGCAGCCAGCACCACGATGAAGATACAGACCCCTTCCCCTGCGGGCAGTGCTCCCTTCCCACTGCTGGTCTCCGCCCCCAGCCCTGTGCCCGCAACCAGGGACCTCATTTCTGAAGGCAGGCTCTCCCGGGCTGTAATTTCACATGAGTGGAGTCATACAGCATGTACTCGTCTTGTTTTTTTCACAGAATGTAATGCCTTCAAGATCATTCGTGTGCCCGTGGTCTGTCCTTTTCATTGCTGCGTGGTGTCCCGCTGTGGGTGAAGCATAGATTATGCTCTCAGAACTGATGGGAGTTTGGATTGTTTCCATTCTTATACCGTCATTCATAAAGCTTCTAAACATTGCTGTACCAGGCTTCGGTGGAAATACCTGGTGGTGGAATCTCTGGGTTATGTGATGTGCATTTTAATTTTATAGGAACCTGCCAAACTGTTTTATCTTTCCAACAGCAAATCCCTGCCCATGCTTGGTACAGACCGTCTTTGCAATTGCAGTCATTCTAGTGGATGTTTAGAGATAGCTCACTGGTTTTAATGTCTGCCCCTTGTTTTCATAAGAGAATTCGAAGGAGGGTCAGAGCTTAACATGATGCACTCATGGTCGCATCCGAAGGCTGAGCTGCCCAAGTCAAAACCTGGGAGAAAAGCCTACCTTTTGGAGGACAGACCTCACGTCCTGGTTGGTTTGAAAACACAGTTTACTAGGAAACCCACTGCTCACCTGCACTGTTGCCGAGGTTAATGTCACCAAGTCTAAATGTGCAGCTGCTCTGCTTTGGGAAGAGGAGGGCTGGCTCCACTCTACTCACTGGCCGTAGTCATGACCTCCACCCCCTGAAGCCCCTGGGCATCTATCTCTTCAGACCCCTGACCACAGAAGAGACATTGTAACAGTGTGACAGGCACTGTCTTAGGCACTGGGCACCAGCCCTCACAGGGCCTACTGCCTAGTGGAAAAGACAGGTACCAACAAGCAATTATGCAAGTAACGTGTTCCGAAAGGCAAGCACAGTAACCCATGCGCCTAACAGTGCCAGGGGCCAGAAAGGTGCCCAGGCATTCCAGGAGAGAAAGAAAGCGGGCACAGCTCTGAGGAGGCTCCAGCAGGGTGAGTGTGGTGAAACAAGTGAAGTCCAACATGGCCAGCGCCTATAAGAGATCAGGCCCTGCTCACTGCAGTAGGACAGGGCTTGGCCTCTGTCTTTGCCAAGTTCCCCAGGCTGTGCTGATGCCACTGGACTGGCCAGCCACAGCCTTAGAAGAAGAATAGGCAGGACCACCTCCCACACCATGCCGGTCACAGCCTGGCTTCAGGGGAGCGCAACTCGTAACAGATCTGCTCTCGGTTTTCATTGTTGACTCTATTACAGATGCCCCTCATCTCCCTGCCCCTTGCCTCCCTCCACCCTGCCCTCCTAGGCCTTCACTGCATTATTGTCTGGGTCCATGGGCCCTTGTTTATTTTTAAAATCAACTTTACTCATGTATTTTCTACAGCAGCTTTTACTAATTTAAAAAAAAAATCAATGAGTTTCAGCAAATATACAGCTATAAAACCACCATCACCCCCAAAAGTTCTCTTGTACCCCTCTTCCCTTGCCCCGACTCTGGGCCCTGAGCAACCACTGATCGGCTTTCTGAAATACTAGAGGCCCAGTGCACGAAATCACGCATGGGTAGGGTCCCTAGCGCTTGCTGGCCAGGGTCACCTCCCTAACCCTGCTCTCCCCACCGCCTGCCGCCACCACCGCCGCCAGCCCCGCCCCCTGGTCAAACTCCTGGTTGAACTTCCGGTCGAGGGGACAATTTTCATGTTAGGCTTTTATTATAGAGGATAATTTCATATAAATGAAATCATGCAGTATGGAGTCTTCAGTGTATAGCTTCTCATTTAGCATAATGCTTCTGAGTTTCATATATGCCGTGTGTATCAGTAATTCATTTAATTTAATTACTAAGTGGTATTCCTTTGTCTAGATTACTACACTTTGTTCACCAGGTGATGGGAATTTGAGTTGTTTCCACTGTTTGTCTATTATAAATAAAACTTTATGAAAAAAAAAGACTTTATGAAAAACAAGTCTGTTTTTATTTTATTTTTCTTGGGTAAGAAGTGGAATTGCAGGGTTTATGCCAACGTATGTTTAACTTTTTTTAAAAATATATTTTATTGATTTTTTACAGAGAGAAAGGGAGAGAGATAGAAAGTTAGAAACATCGATGAGAGAGAAACATCAACCAGCCGCCTCCCGCACATCTCCCACTGGGGATGTGCCCGCAACCAAGGTACATGCCCTTGACCGGAATCGAACCTGGGACCTTTCAGTCCGCAGGCCGATGCTCTATCGACTGAGCCAAACCAGTTTCGGCCATCATAAATCTTTTTTAGAATGAATCAGGAGAATGGATGGGCAATTACTAACCGACAGAATTATGCATGTCATATGTATAATTGTACATGTCATATGTACAATGAAAGGGTCTGCCTACTCTCATTTGTGAGGAACTCATTTCAGCACACGCCCCCGACCGGAATCGCCCCGGGACCCCCCAGTCCGCAGGCCGACGCTCTATCCACTGAGCCGTATGTTTAACTTTTAAGTAACTGCCAAACTGTTTCCCAACGTGACTGAACCATTTTGCATTCCCACCAAAATGTAGGGGCGTTCCTGTCCCTCCCCATCTGTGCCAGCACCGGCATGTCGGCATGTCGGCATGTCGGTCTTTTTAACTCAGGTTGATTGTTAATAAAATCGGTCTTCCTGCAGAAAGGAAATGGGTTGAAAGGGACAGAAGACTGATTAGGGGGCTGCTTAGGCAGATGGCTTTGAGAGGCAGTTGGAAAACCTCTGGCCTGCCTTCACCGCAGCAGAATCTGCAGGAAGAAGATAAAGGAAGTTTGCCTTAAACGCGCCGAGGCCAGAGTGCACAGAGGAAATGAGACCCTGACCAGGTAGGACTGATCAAGGCACAGGAAACTCTTGACCCGCCAAAGACACGCTCCTCCCTGCTTTGGGGAGTGGAACTGCGTCAGTGGAGGAGGAGGGGCAGGGCCAAGAGATGGTTCTTATCTCCTAGGCGGGAAAGAAAAAATAAATCTTCACAGGAAGGAAGTAATAAGTCGTGACTTAGATTATTGATTGATTGATTGATTGATTGATTTTTAATCCTCACCTGAGGATATGTTATTGATTTTAGAGCGAGAGGAAGAGAGAGAGAAACAGCCGTGTGAGAGAGAAACATTGACCGGCTGCCTCCTGATGGAGGTTGGACCCACATCCTTGGTATGGAATCAAACCCACAGCCTTTCAGTGCACAGGACAATGTCTAACCAACGGAACCGCACTGGTCCGGGCGGGTTATCTTTTGAAATAACACTTAATTAGTGTTAATTTACAAAGTAGCTCATCCTGAGGGCACAGGACTTCCCCTCACGTCCTCACAGCTTAGTAACTAAGTGAAGGGAACTGACCATCTTTCCTAATATTGTTTCCGCCAGAAGCTGCATTTCTCGGACTCTCCGTCTCTAACCTGTTTGTTTGCAGCCTCTCCTGAGCAGGCCTAGCCACTGACAGAGCAGCCACATAACTAGCATCACTGCAGCCTTGGCCAGGGGGATACCTTGGCAAGGGCCAGCTAGCATGCCTGTGCTCTTCCAGGATTCCAGCAGGGGGCGCTGCGGAGGCGCTTGCCCTGGGGAGCTGCGTCCTCAGCGCTGTTTCCCTGAAGCCACACAGGCACCTGTTTTCAGGCCCACTCTCGGAGCGGATTGAAATGGGGGTCGGCCACAGGAAGTCGCTATGAAGACGGAGTGGCTGTGAAAGACGCCAATCGGCCGCACGGCTCCCAGCTCCCAGGTGTGTCACAGGTCAACCTGCTCTACGCGCTCCCTTAGAGAAAAGCGCTCCTGTCGGAGGACAGGAGTGGGGCTTTGGCTGAAACGCTGTGCCTTCAACGGCAACTCTTCAATCCCTGTGTCTGGTGCGTGAACTCAGCTGCCAGAACACAGGTTATTAATAACGGTAGGACTTTTCCCCAGTCTCCAGATCAGTTAGCAGAGGCCTCCGGTTACTTCCTTCCGGATGCTTCTATTATTTAGAGCGGGAAGTGGCCTTTTCATTGAAACCTGTACAGTTTTCACCCGCTTGGGAATTGCACAGCGCCCCCCACCCCCAAACTGAATCCACCAGGAGGTCTTGCCCACCCTTGCAGCCCCCGAGCTGGCTCGGCCTGGCGGGCACCTTTGCTCCTGCTGAGCTGCTCCTGCTGACCCCGGGGGAGCGCAGTGTCCGCCGCTCCTTTCCACGGCTCCTCGCTGCCGGGTGCAGTCCCACGTGCTGGCCGGGACCGGAGGACCGGCCCGATTTAGAACGAGGTCACTCTGCGCTGACTCTTCTCCTGCTGGAGGCCCCAGAATCAGCTGCTGGGCAGGTGCTAAGTCGGGCCCAGGTCTTAATTTGGGGACACTGGGGTGGACACTGCAGGAGGACCTCCGAGGGCAGCAGCTGCCTCAGCAGGGGAGGGGGCGGGTGTCTTGACTGTAGGTCTGCCTCCAGGCTTGCCCTCAGCTCTCCTCTTCCCGGTTCACCCGTTCCAGGGACCTTGCCACGCCTGGATCTCAACTCCGGAAACTCGCTCCTCTGACTCTAACCTTCCAATATGCCACCCGCCGCCTGTGGCCACGTTGTCAGAGATGGCATGCTGACATCCTCAGCCCAGCTGGGCACGCTGGGGAGGACAGGCCTGGGGTCCCCTCCCTGCCCCAGGCCTGTCCTCACCTGCAAAGAAGCTACAACGAGACCACCTGCCTCCTGAGGATTAGTGACGGTGGGCGCACCTCCCACGCCAGCGCACAGTAGGCACACACGAAGTGACCGCCAAGAGCTGCCTTCATCTTCCCCAGCCCTGCTCCTCCTCTATTTCCCGCCCTTTAGTCACTCAGACTGGATGACACAGCAGCATTCTTTTTCTTTCAGGAAATGTGGCTGAGACAATGGTGTAAAAGCAAGATCATCTGCTGTAGCCTCCGTCTGCCTCCTGCCTGTGGTCTCCGTTCTTCTTACTCAGAAAGACCCGTGGAGACCCACATCCCCAGTAAGGTTGCCTAGCGCTGCTCCGGAAGCGTCCTGCTGGGGCATGTGCCCCTGAGTCCATGCCCCTGGAGCGAGCTTCCTCTCACTACAGCAGGACGGCTGCTGGCAGCTCTCCTCGGATCGGTTGCTTCTGCCCACAAAGCAGTATTCTTGTACGTCTTTCATTCATTTTTTTTCTTTTGTGATAAAATACACCTAACGTAAAATTTAGCATTTTAACCATTTTTAAATGTACAATTAAGTGGCATTAAGTACATTTACATTATTGTGCTACCACCATCCATCTCCAGAACATTCCCATCTTCTCAAACTGAAACTCTCTCTCCTTTAAATGGCAATTCTCTATCCCCCTCCCACCCACCCCTGCACCCACCTTCCGTCTTTAGGAATGTGACTGCTCTAGGTGTCTCCTACAAGTGGAATTACACAAGTGTGTGTGTGTGTGTGTGTGTGTGTGTGCGCGTGCGTGAGTGTGACTAGCTTATTTCATTTAGCCTCGTGTTCTCAGGGTATTCCATGTGTAATATGTGCCGATTTTTTTCTTTTTAAGGCCAAATGATAGTTTTTTGTATGTATATAGCACATTTTAAAAATCCATTTATTGGCCTACTTTGTAAAAGGATTTATAGAGAGGAAATTAGGGAACAGTCTTAAACCCACAAATCACAGAGGAGCGTACAGTGAAGCTTGTCTCCTCCTGGCCGAGGATGGGGCACCCAGCCCCCTGATTGTCCCTCAGGCAGGACCCGGCCATTCCCCTCCTTTCTGTGCCACTGCCCAGCCCTGGTTTCCACCCCAAACCTTCCAGTCTGGTTTCTCCAACCCAGACCCCATCTTGAAGGCATCCCACTTGCCTGTCCTAAAGAGAGGCCCCCTCGCCACCCCTGGCCTTCCAGGCGGCCCCACTGCCATGACCGACCATGATGGTGCCTGGACCCCCAGTGGGGACAGCTTCCTCGCCAAATGCCTGGAGAGATCTTCTCACAGGTGTCAGCACAAGTATCTCCTTCCTTAGAAAGGCCTCAGAAGTGCCCGGCCAGTGTGGCTCAGGGGACAAAAAAGCTGCGATACATTTACACAATGGAATACTATGCAGCTGTGAAAAAGAAGGAGCTTTTACCCTTTGCGACAGCATGGATGGATCTGGAGACTACAGGAAACCCTTGATTTTGTGAATCTCAATTTAACTGACTTCAGATTCAATGGATTAATCTCCGGTCTGTATGTCATATGTGAAAATCAACACCCTGTTAATTTTAAAATGCTTTGACCAAGATTTCTTATAACAGTGATGGCGAACCTTTGAGCTCGGCGTGTCAGCATTTTGAAAATCCCTAACTTAACTCTGGTGCTGTGTCACATCTAGAAATTTTTTGATATTTGCAACCATAGTAAAACAAAGACTTATCTACACAACCCCTATTGGGGATTGAGCCCACAGCCAGGGCATGTGCTCTGACTGGGAATTGAACCGTGACCTCCTGGTTTATAGTAGACACTCAATCACTGAGCTACACTGGCTGGGCAATTCACTGTTCTTTTTAACAAATTTTAGCAAATAGGCCACATATTGGAAAAAACACTGTAGTAATTTCACCAACATAGATAAATATTACAAATCTACAACTATAGCCCACACCTTTAAATCTAAGAGTCACTATTCAGAAACAATGTTCAGCGAAAGACTAGCACCTGACCAACCACATCACTCAGGTCATTGGCTCTGTTATCATGTGCGTGATTTTCTGCAGCGGTTTTTTCTAATGTATCTTTATTGTTGAAAGTATTACAAATGTCCCATTTTTCCCCATTGACCCCCTTCCCCGCCTTCACCCCCCACAACCCCCTCCCCCATGCCTTCACTGCACTGTCTGTGTCCCTGGGTGCATATCCTATATAATAAAAGCCCAGCGACCATAACGGCAGAATGACCAGAATGACCACTCGACCAGTCACTATGAGGTGCACTGACCACCTCTCGGTGCCTTTCCCCAGCCGGCAGGCTCCCATCACCAGGTGGCGAACAGGGACCCGGGGGTGGGTGGTGGCGGTGTGTAGGACTGGTGAGCAGACAGAATGGCCAACCTCTTGGTCCCTCACCCCAGATGGCAGGCTCCAATCACTGGATGGCGAACAGGGAATCAGGCTGGGTGGCGGGGTTGCGGGCAGCACCAGGCCAAGGCCCCCGCCCCGCGGGTCGCCCCCCCCCCAGAGGACTGGCAGCTCCCATCGCCCAATGGCAAACTGGGAACCCGAGTGGGTGGTGGCAGGGGTCGTGGGGTGAGGCTGGCTGCCAGCAGCCAGGGAAGATGGCCCTGATTGCAGGCTAGGCCTAGAGCCTGTAGCCGCACAGGATTCCATGCACTGGCCTCTCGTATGCATATAAATTCTTTGTTTAATCTCTTCCAACCTCCAGCCCCACCCCTAAAATTCCCTCTGAGATTTGTCAGTCTGTCCCATGCCTCTGCCCCTGTCTCATGCCCCTATCCCTGCTACTTGCTTCTATAATGAGATCTGGCTGATGCTCCTAGGCGCACTAAGCCATGCCTCAAATTTGTGCATTTGTGTACTTGCATTACTGGTGAAAGCATGAATTTAAGCTAAGTAAGCCAGTTAGAGAAAGACAAATATCACATGATCTCATTTTTATGTGGAATCTCTTTTGTTTTTGTTAATCCTCACCTGAGGATATTTTTCTGTTGAGTTTTAGAGAGAGTGGAAGGGAAGGGGGAAAGACACAGAGAAAAGAACATCAATGTGAGAGAGACACATTGATTGGTTGCCTCCCGCACGTGCCCTGACCAGGACTGGAGCTTGAGCCTAAAACCGAGGTTTCTGTCCTTGACCAGAATCAAAACTGGGACCCTTCAGTCTGCAGACTGATGCTCTATCCACTGAGCCAAACTGCCCAGGGCTATGTGGAATCTAATGAACAAAATACATTGATGAATAAAATAGGTCCAGAGGCATGGATGCATGGAACAGAATAACAGATCTCAGTGGGGAGGGTGGTGAAGGGGTTGGGAAGAGATTAACCAAAGATCATACATGCATATATGCATGACCCATGGACACAGACAATAGTGTGGGGAAGGCCAGGGTGTGTGGGGCAGGGCAAAAAGGGAGAAAGTGGGGCACATCTCTTATACTGACACTGATTTAAAAAATGCAAAAAAAAAAAGTGACAACTCTGCATGTGTATGTGTGCAGGACATGTGTGGATATGTTGTGGGCCAGGTGTGTGGGTTGCCGAGAGCTAGTGGCTCCCTGAGAAGCCAGGGCCCGGTCCGAGGTCGAGGCTTTGAGAAACAAGGCTGCCGGGTTCTAGGCCCCAGCAAGGAGCTGTCACAGAAGCAGCGTAGCCTTGGGTCTTGAAGGGAACTTGCAGCCTGAGACGCGGTTGGTTCTAGGAATCTCTCTGAGCTAGTGCCCATGAAGAGAAAGGGCCTCACGTATGTAACAGACAAATCGCCACTCGCAAGAGCATGTCCTGCACTGCACGCTGTGTTTCGCGGCGACTGGGGCCAATCAGTTAAAGTGGATAAAGGATCCTGAACTTGGAGTGACCCCTGGCCCTGCAGGCCAGGACCTCTCTGACCAACAGGCGGCAGGACGCGTTTCAGACACCTGTGTGCAGACTTGCGGACTTAGTCTTGTCCAGAGTGCTAGTTTCAGAGTTTACCCACCATAACGCTCTAGTCCTTAAACACCCCAACTTTTCTTTCTCAGGGGCTGACTCTGAGCTCCTTCACTGGTGGGGTTCTCTTGCGTGGCGTGCTAATGGACTCAGCTTTGTAATCCTCACCTCCATTAGTCCTCACAGTGTTTTGTTCTCTGATTATCTGGAGATCCTACCGAAATTGCCCTGACAAACCTTTCTCTCTGGGGCCAGGATTGCAGACTTCTGAACCCACGTGCACTATGGGAGCCCTGTGGTGCTCCCCTGTGGTCTTGCGGGGCCCCACTCCGTGCTGACAGCTCTGCTTGCTCCACCGGAGCTTTCCCGTGAGGCAGGACAGCAAGAAGCTGGAAAAATGCCTGGGCACGTGGAATGGGGAAACTGACACAGAGAGCTGAACAACTGGCCTCACCCAGCTCCCAACTCACCTGCCTTTTCCCTTGCACGTCCACTCCCTTAGTCAGCCCGCAGGACAACGAGGTTCTGATTGGCATCAGAAAATGTCTTGTAAACCCACAGAGACAGAGTTTTGGCCAAACTAGAGCTAACATGTAGGCCTCAGTTCTGTTTGAACTCCAGGCCCAAAACCAGTTGGAGCGAGGCCATGGCTGACACCAGGACCAGATGCAATGGCCAGTGACCCCTGCCCAAGGGCAGAACAATCATTAGAGACCGTGACCCTGACCCTAAATGCTCATTTTGCTGAATCAGCATATTATAGGACACAGCTGGAAAGCTGATGCGTTCTATTGAGATCCTCACTGACACCCCCCTAAAATTCCTGCCTTTAGAAACAGATAAAAACCCTTAAGACAAAGGACCTGGTGCACACTCTCTGTCTCTAAAGAATGCCCACGTCTTCGTTCTTCAAGCATGCACCGTCTCTGCTTTCTTCTAAGCTCCGAGGGTTCCCCTGAGACCTACAACCAGGGAGAGGGGGCAGCAGCTTGTGCCAGGCTAACCCCCAGAACCTGTCTCCAAGGGCCCTCCTTTTGCCTCTGCAGCTCCTTTCCTGAGTCCACGCAGCCCAGCTGGCTCATTTCTTCTGCCTCTGTGACTCTCTTCCTAAAAGGCTAAATAAATTTTCTCTTGTGCTAGAGTTCTTGGCTCTGAATTTATTATTTTTATTGTTTGTTAATCCTTACCAGAGGATTTTATTCCCATTGCTTTTAGGAGAGTGGAAGGGAAAGATGGAGGGAGAGATAGAGACAGAGGCAGAAACAGAGAGACAGAGAAAGAGAAACATGACGTGAGAGAGGCACATGGATTGATTGCCTCCTACACGAGACCTGACCGGGGGCTGGGAGCAAACCCATGACCGGGGTATGTGCCCTTGACTGAGAATCAAACCCGAGACCCTTCGGTGTGAGGGCTGATGCTCTAGCCACTGAGTGACTTTTAAATAATTCCCGGCAGTTTCCGGAGACTGCACTTTGGGAGCCCTCTCAA
Organism: Myotis davidii; assembly: GCF_000327345.1. Classification (NCBI taxonomy): domain Eukaryota; kingdom Metazoa; phylum Chordata; class Mammalia; order Chiroptera; family Vespertilionidae; genus Myotis; species Myotis davidii. Next base: position 4,922,509 of record NW_006300367.1, read on the forward strand.
GTGTTTAACTCTCAAGTGTTGATTTGTTGTCTGTGATTGATTTAGGAGGGAAGTACCAGCCACAGCCTTTCCCTGCGCTTGTTTAAGGGGCTGCTGTAGAAGGAACCCTTCTGTCCGTTCTGTGTGGAAGTGAGGGCTGCTACGGTGGGAGCCCTCAGCATCCCTACCTCGTAGGGAAGTGTGAGTCCTCTGGTCGCAGCCCATCGGGTGGGTGGTGCAGGCTGTCATCATGTGTGCTCCAGGATCAAGGAGTGCTGGCAGTCAGCCAGAACATTTAGGAGAAGAAACTTCATGAATTAGGTTACCAGGTTTCTTAAATTCTATGGAAACTCTTGTGCTAATTGGTTCATTGAACTTATGAAACTTTATATTAATCTAATGGCCCAGTGCACGAAATTCGTGCATGTGGGTGTCCCTCAGCCTGGCCTGCACCCTCTCCAATCTGGGACCCCTCAGGGCATGTCCACTGCCAATTTAGGTGCAATTCGCAATTGGACATCCCTTTCACAGTCCTGGGCCACAGGCTCCTGACCACTAGATTGCCTGCCTGATTGCCCCTAACTGCTTCTGCCTGCCAGCCTGATTGCCCCCTAACTGCTCCCCTGCCGGCCCGATTGCCCCCAACTGCCCTCCCCTGCCTCGACCCACCACCTCCACTCAAGGTGGCAGAGACGCCAGGACCAGCCTCCTCTGTGCCATGTGGACCCACAGGACCCACAGGCCTTATTGTATGGAGCGGCGCCAGGCCCCGCTTCCATTGTGCGTGTGGCCATCTTGTGGTGGCCATCTTGTGATGACTTCGCACCTGAGGGTCACCGAAGTTTTTATTAGTATAGATTATTTATTTAATTATTTATTTATTTATTTATTTATTATTTTTAATTGATTTCAGAGAGGAACGGAGAGGGAGAGAGATAAAAACATCATCGATGAGAGAGAATCATTGGTCAGCTGCCTCCTGCACGCCTCACACTGGGGATTGAACCCAGAACCCATGCACATGCCCTGACTGGGAATCGAACCCTCTGGTTCATAGATCAATGCTCAACCACTGAGCCATACCAGGCTATATATTACATTTTTTAAACTCTCAAGAATTTCTAAAGGAAAAACACTTATTTCCAATGTGTCAAATATTTTGGGTCTTGAAAAGAGTTCTTATTAACTCAGCAGCTCAAAAGAGAAATGAGGGTTTGGGTTAAAGACCTTAGATATTATGTTACAATTAAAAGATTATTATGTTACAAACAACTCAATGCTTTCAACAATTTAAAGTGTTGATAGTTGTTATGAAAGTGTAAAAAGAGGACATTTTCAAACTTTTTAATCAAGGTAAATCCTTGGAAAATACTTTTACATGCTGCCCCATTGCTTTTATCAAAGTATAAAAATAATGTTAGTGCCCAGTGGGTGTGGCTCAGCGGTTGAGCACTGACCCAGGAACCAAGAGGTCACCAGTTCAATTCCTGATCAGGGCATATGCCTGGGTTGTGGGCTCAATCCCCGGTGTGGGGCGTGCAGGAGGCAGCCAATCAATGATTTTCTCTCATCATTGATGTTTCTATCTCTCTCTCCCTCTCCCTTCCTCTCTGAAATCAATAAAAAAAATATTTTTTTAAAAAAGAGCAACTGGACTTAAAATTCTTTTAAAAAATAATGTTAGCATATGTTCTACTTTATGGAAGATTTGATTTATTTTTTTCATAGTTTAACCAATCTTAACTCTATGTGTTTTATATATTGGTTTTATTGCTTTCAAACTAACATGGTTTTCATAAATGTTTGAGAATATGAAAACATAAACATTTGTGTCCAATCATAATCTTCAAGAAAGAGATTGATTCTTGGGATTTTGACATGCTGCAAATTATGTGAATCTACAGAGGTACTCTAATCAAAGTATGTAAATTCTAAAAATGTATTTTTTTCTGATAATTTTAACGTTTATAGTGATTGCTGCTTCTTTAAGATGCTTAAATTTAATTTCTAAGATTTTTTATTGACCTTAATATTTGAAAGTAATATGTAATTTTTATTTTAAAATTTCCTAAGAAAATCAGAATTCTTTAAACAGAGGAAAAAATAATTTATTGAATCACTATGCTGTAGTTTTTTTATCCAATCGTTTTTTACTTATATTCTTGACTATATATCAATATATTTGTTCTTTAGAAAACAAATAAATCAAAATGGTAAAATAATGTCATACATACATTGTTTTATATATATAGGATTAATTATTTAAAATTTAAATTTATAGTTTCCAGTATAATTGTTATTAAACATTGAATATTACATATATGTATGTTTAAACACATAAAATGGTATGATAATATCAATAAGTAAAACACTGAGCTATACTAGAACAAGGGCACTGACAGCTAAGGGGAAATTACGGCCTGGGAGCATGCAGTCTGCTCTCTCCAGGAGGAAATGTGGAACTACTCCTGGCCTGCTGTGCACCTGAGAAGATAGCTGTACGTTGCCTCATTGATACGTAACTTTCAACCCTCAAGTGTCTACTGCTTTGCTTTTATGCCACATTTTACAATGTTCCTACGCTGTTTTAATAAGCAACAAGAATTCTTTACTTCAAGAACAACTTATAAACTTAATAATTAATAATTATTATTTTCACATCTCTTTATTTTAAATATTTTATTGTCGCTGATTAATCACACAGGCAGAGAACAACTAACTATTCCTTACTTTTGCGAACAACCTATTCTGATGCCTGTTTTTGTTAGTGCGTTTTCCCAAAGTCAGAAACCAAATTCATGAATCATGAAACTGTTAAGATGTTTTATAGCTGAAATATCTTTGGAGTTCCCCAGACAGCCACGGGAGACACAAGATTTGGTCCTTCGTCTTACAAAGGAGAGTTAGTAAATATAACTACATTTGGTCGGCATTGTCTAGGTCAGCACTGTCCAGAGCGTGTCCTGAGACTGCGGCAATGCTCCAGGTCTGCCGGAGCAGCACTACAGCCACTGCTACCTGTGGCAACTGAGCACTTGAAGTGTGGCTAGTGTGTCTGAAGAACTAAAATTTTAATCTCATCTAATTTTAATAATTTAAATTTAAATAACTACATGTGGCTATTGGCTAGCACAAATTTTAAAAATGGAAAACTCACATGATGGCTATTTTGTTTACCAAACCCAAAATATTAAAATCTGAAATATTCAAAGAAGAGTTTAGTCTTTTTGTTGAATTAGAGGCCCAGTGCATGAATTTGTGCATGGGTGGGGTCCGGCCAGCCTGGCCCCAATTGGCGGATTGGCATTCAGACTGTCAGGAGGAGGAGATGGAGGGAGGTTGGCCAGCCAGCCAGCCAGCCCTGATTAGGGCCCAATCAGGGCCAGGCCCACTGGGGGGAGGGGCAACAGGTGATTGGCGGGGGTGGGGCCCACCCCCAATTGGGTTTGGGGGCCGATTGGGGGCGGGACCAGCCATGGGGAGAGCCTGTGGGCAGTGAGCAGCCAGAGGGGCTGTGGGGAGTGGACTGACTGGCCCCATCCCCGAATGGGGTAGAGGGGGCGATCGTGGGGCCAGTGACTAGGAGAAGGGCCATGGGTGGTTGGCCAGCGGGCCCTGGCCCTGATCAGAGGATGGCGGGGGCCGACTGGGGG
>NW_006300367.1:4926166-4931404 GCF_000327345.1 Myotis davidii
GCCATGTGATTTTTTACAGAGAGGAAGGGAGAGGGATAGAGAGTTAGAAACATCGATGAGAGAGAAACATCAATTAGCTGCCTCCTGCACACCTCCTACTGGGGATGTGCCCGCAACCCAGGTACATGCCCTTAACCGGAATCGAACCTGGGACCCTTCAGTCCACAGGCCGATACTCTATCCACTGAGCCAAACTGGCTTCGGCCTGTCACTGGCTTTTTATATATATAGATTATAGATAAGTCACTTGTTACATAAATTTGTTTCCATTGTTATATACTTTTCAGGTTGAGAAGAAATATACTCTTAGACCCTCACACATTGAATAAACTGATAAATATTATATCTTATTTATTTATTTATTTATTTTTAGAGAGAGAGGAAGGGAGAGAGAAAGAGAGTTGGAAACATTGATTTGCTATTCCACTTATTTATGCATTCATTGGTTGAACTTTTATGTGCCCTAACCAGGGATTGAACCTGAAACCTTGGTGTATGGACAATGCTCTCACCAGGGCCCATCCAGCCAGGGCCTATAAGTATTATATCTTTTTATTTTTAAGTTTTATTTATTTATTTTTATTTTTTTAAATATTACAGGCTGATGCTCTATCTACTGAGCCAAACCGGTTAGGGCTTTAAGTAACAATTGGTTGTCAATTAGGAAAAAAAGACAAATAGTTTCCTACCGGACACAACACACAAAAGTAAATTCTAAGTTTGTAAAAGGCTGAAAAGTGATAAAAAATTAGAGGGAGAAAGCATTTTGAGTTCTTTTCCCTCAGCATATGTTGGCAGTGTGGTTTAAATGAACTCTTATGAAAACTGTCTACAGGTTCAGATGTCCTTATGGCATGTAGGTCAGAAGTCTGGTGTGAGTCTCACTGGGCTAAAGCCAGTGTCCTTCATTCGGGAAGCTCTCGGGGACAATTCGTTTCCTTGCCTTTTCAGGTTGCCCAAATTCCACGGCCCTGTTCCTCTCTGTTCCTCCATATTCAAAGCAAGTAACGCCATTTGTCTGGTTCTCTGGCTGCGACCTTGACAGGTTCTCTCCCTCTGAGGACTCATATAATTAGCTTGGGCCCACTGAGATAGCCAGGATAATACCCCCATCTCAGGGTCGTTAACTTTAGTCACATCTGTGAAATCCATTTTGCCAGGTAAGGCAACATATTCACAGGCTCTGGGGATTAGGATGTGGACATCTTTGTCTCCCTGAAAAGGAGGGCTCTGTGCCTTCTGCTCTGTGGTTCCCTAACCCAGGTAAGTGGGCCTCCATATTAATGTACTTTCACACTTTTATACCCCTGCCGTAACTGTTACACAGCTGCATTTGACATGTCATTCCTTGGCCAGGCACTCAGCTCAGTCCATAGTGGGGTCCTTAGTCACCCCTTCTCATCCTGGTCTTGCACAAGAACTTCGTGTTCTGGTCGGATGAGTTTACTTGCCACAGCCCTTGGTCCACTGTTCTGTTCTGCACATTCCTGACTACACGTCTTTGCCTGGGTTGTTCCTGCTAAACCAGAACCTCTTCCCTGATTCTGCACATCCTTCCTGAGAAGTCCTGTGAGACTATATTTACTCACATGCAGAGTTATCTTAATTATCTAGTGCGGTGCTGAACTTTTATGTGACTGTATCTGATGTTTCCACCTAGACCAGCCGTGGGCAAACTACGGCCCGCGGGCCGGATCCGGCTGTTTGAAATGAATAAAACTAAAAAAAAAAAAAAAGACCGTACCCTTTTATGTAATGATGTTTACTTTGAATTTATATTAGTTCACACAAACACTCCATCCATGCTTTTGTTCCGGCCTCCGGTCCAGTTTAAGAACCCACCCCTGGGCTAGACCCCAACGTGCTTGTTAAAAAGCAGAGTCCTGGGCTTCACCCTCAGGGAGATTAACAGAAGAAAAAGAAAACTCAAGGGAAATGGAGGAGAATATTTACGACTTTGGAGTGGGGAGAGATTGTCTTTAAAAGAAGAAACAATTAGTATAAATAAAAGCAGAAAAGGCTGATAAATATGATCATAAAGACACCACTGTAAAAAAGTGAAGAACCAAGTTCTAGCCTGGGAGAAGATAGACATTGGCTTCATATGACTAATGAAGAATTTAGATACTGACTATAGAAAAGTTTCTAAAATTAAAATATAAAAAGACAAGCAGTCTATCTGAAAAGTGGCCCAGGCAGAAAAAAAGATCCAACTGCTAGTGAAGAGAGAGAAATCTGAAAAATGCAAAATAACACCGTAAGAAAATACCATTTTATACTCTTCAAATTAGTAAAAAGTTAAAATACACATATAGTGCTAGTGTTGGACACTTTCATATTCTGCTGGTAATTTTTGATATTTTTGTCAAGTTGAAGATATGCAAACACTAATACCTCATAAATGTCACTAGAGAAACTTGTGAACATGCATTAGAAGTGGGTTTTATAAAAATGTTTATATTGCAAGGTTGAAAAAAATAGCAAACAAAACTAAACAAAAATCCCTTGGAACTCACTAGATGTCCATTAATTGGAGATTAGAAAATGTTAACACATTCATACAGTGGAATAACATAGAATACTAACACAAATTAACTGGAGCTATCCGATTTATCCTCCATTGGAAAAGTCTCAAAAACAATATTGAACAACAACAATAAAAAAGAGCCAGTTGCAGAAAGATATATACAATAAAACTTATATAAATACAATGTATATAATAAATATATACACAATGTATAGTACAAATACTAGGTATACATTAAATATATACACTATATGCAATAAAACTTAAAGTATACAAATAATACTAAACATCACTTACAAATACATTCATATGTAGGAAAAACATAAGAGGTATGGAAATATAAGCACCAAACTCAGGAGGGAGGGAGGGATATGGGATCAGGTGGAGCTACATAGGAGTTCATCAGTTTCTATGCTTTTTTATATTCCTGAGATGCTACATCAAAAGCAAGTAAACAAAACTAAAATAGCTCCAGTGTGGTGAGACAGCACCCAATTCAACTTCCTGTAAACGCTTTTATTCAGGTCTAATCTCGGCCGACTGCTTCCAGAAAAGTTGCCTGCTCTCAGCCTGGTGACTCAATCGGTTTTTAACTTTAATCTCATGACTAGGACACTCCTTCGTCTTGGGGAACACAAATACTTGCTTCCAGCTAGCAAGTCTGTACCGGAATTTCTTCCCAATTTATAGCCAGTGTTCTCTTTTCACATTATTCCAACCTGCTTGTCTCATTTTCAGAGAAAGGGCATTCATGAGCTGGACAAAGGATATTTTGGAGGCATGGGTTCAGGTGTGGGTTGTCAAATCTGTTAGCCAGCTTTAAGGCTACTGAAATGGAGTCAGGATTGCCTAGTTCTAGTTCTGAATCTGTCCTGAACTGGGAGTGCAAGACCTTGGGTGAACGAATCCCTTAACTGCTTTGGCCTTCAGTTTTCCCACAGTCAAATGAGGGTGGTGATGAAATAATCCATAAGGTACCATCCTTTTATATTTGTATTTATTTATTTTTTAATTTTATTTATTTATTTATTTAATATATTCTATTGACTTTTCTACAGAGAGGAAGGGAGAGGGACAGAGAGTCAGAAACATCGATGGAGAGAAACATCAATCAGCTGCCTCCTGCACACTCCCCACTGGGGATGTGCCCGCAACCAAGGTACACGCCCCGACCGGAACCAAACCTGGGACCCCTCAGTCCACAGGCCGACGCTCCATCCACTGAGCCAGACCGCTCAGGGCTATTTTTTAAAATAGACTTTTTATTCCAGAGAGGAAGGGAGAAGGAGAGAGAAACATCAATGGTGAGAGAGAAACATTGATCGGCTTCCTCCTGCACGCACCCCCTACTAAGGACAAGCTCGCAACCTGGGTTGTGCTTTGACTGGCAATCCAATCTGTGACCTCCTGGTTCATAGGTCAACGCTTAACCACTGAGCCATGCAGGTCGGGCTAAGGTACCATCTTGATGTAACTTTCCATGTTTCTAAGGCAGAATTTTAGGCTCTTTTTTGTTGTTAATTTTTACCCAAGGTTATTTTTTCCATTGGCTTTTAGAGAGAGTAGAAGGGAGGGAGGGGATGGGAGAGAGGGAAGGAGAAGGAGAGAGAGAGAGAGAGAGAGAGAGAGAGAGAGAGAGAGAGAGAGAGAGAAAACACACTGTTCAGGTGCCTCCCTCATACACTGGGACTGGGCTGGGGTTTAAACCTGAAACCCAGGTACATGTCCGTGACCAGGCATCTAACCTGGGACACTTCAATGTGTGGGCCGATGCTCTAATCACTCAGACACACCAGCCAGGGCTAGAGGCTCTTTCAAAAAAAAAAAAAATCCCTAGGCTCTGAAGTGTCTCTTTTCTATAATTTTCATCAAACTGGTTTGATAAATACTGATCACAAATCTCTGTACAGCTTTTAGGGATGCTATTATTTTTCATAAGTCCAAGTTGAAAGTGCAAAGAGTCAAATTTGCTCCACCTGTCATAATGCTAAATGTCCTGGCTGCTCAGGTAGGCACAGATTAGCATTGTCTTTGTAGTTTATACCAGCAGTGGTCTGGCAAGTCCCTTAAAGTGGTTGGTAGTCTCTTTGCAGTAACTTTCCCCCCACTTTTCTCCTACTTGTCCCTAAGAGGAATCTAATTTATTTTCTGAGATAGGGTACAAATGCTTTTTGTTTAAATCGAGATATTGTGTTATCAATGGACAAAGAGGGCCCACTAATAAGAAAGAATAAACTATTAAATTCAGTGGGAATCAGAACTGCCGGCTTCTAGTCAAACCTGTGAGTTTCTAGAGTTCAGAACTACCTGTTGCAGTCAGGAATTGCAGCTTGCAACCAACTAAGGTCAGTTTAATTCAAACAAATGTGTCTGAATTCAAAAGAAAGGAGATGGGCAGTGGAGTTTGAATATTACTGTGTAAATAGCAGGGAGGGTGCGCAATTCCAGGTGACTCAGAATGCAGTGCAGTGTGGGAGACAACGCAGAGAAATGCACTGGGGCCCAGTTCATGAGAGAAGATAGTTACATAGCTACATCATGCATGAGCAAAGGCACGTTTTGGGAATTAACAAAACACATTTGAAGATACTCATTTAAAGACTGTGAACAGATTAATATCATGTATGTTATGACTCACTAAAAACTAGATGAAGCAATAAGGAGAGCTCAGAAGCATGACACTAAATCAGTGATGGCGAACCTTTTGAGCT
>NW_006300367.1:4931711-4956481 GCF_000327345.1 Myotis davidii
ACTAGATGATCTGAAAAGAAGAAAAAGAATTTGAGTTACTGTGAACAGCAGAAGGCAAGAGAATTTCATCCAGGAATGGGACACTCTGAATAAACACGACTACCTGGGAAATAAGACAAATACAAATCTTATAATTTTAAAATATGCTGATTTCTTAATGTATCCTTTAACGTTTAAGCTGCAGGCTGGCAGAGTAAGAGCCTCTGCCTCCATTTCAAGTCCTACATGATATGATTAATGTGACAAAACCAGAGAGGAGAAATGCAACAGTGCCGCTCTGGAGCAGCCAAGATTGCCCTGCACGACAAGCGGGCAGTACCCTTAGATTTAGGAGATACTTGGAAGTATTTTATCCTTAAGATGGTGAACAAACAGACCAGATCTGTTACCTTTCCTAAGGTAACAAAGTAGGGCAGTTTCACTTACAGATTCTAATCTAGCTAATGCACTCCTCTCTGACTCTGCTCTGATTCTGAAGTGTGTGTGCATGTGATAATGGTCTACATGCCAAAATATGCCAATATTTGTAAATATTGTCTGTGAAATTCTAAATGACCTTGTTAAAATGGAAAGAGTTAGACTTGCTCAAGAGTATTAGAATAAACCTTGCCCCAAACCTATTCTAAAACGCCATTCTAGTTCTGAGAGTCTAAATATGTCATAATGGCTTCAATGTTTTATTGGGTTTAGCTCAAGAAACATTCTTGTCACTCCTCAGCTTTTGACCCACCCCCACCTGCGGAGTGTCCCCTTTTAGGTTCCACCATTATAACAACTGTATAGTCTAGTAACTTCTGCCCTACACGGGCTATCTTGTGTGTAAAAACTGTACTTTTTCAGCTGTGCATACTCAGGAGCAGGCCAAGTTCTGGCAAAGGAGAGGCTATAGATAACATATAAATGAACGCAAATTGCCCCTTCACTTGGTTTTGGATGTTTCCAAATGGCTCTCTGCATTTGGATGGGCTGATCGGTCCACTGGCGCAAGAGTCCATCTGAGAATTGGCAGGGATCAATGTTGCTGGAGAGACCTCACTGATGGCGGTTCAAAAGGAAAACTCTATGTCCGGTTACCTACTTGTTGGCATTTGCCCGTTGACTTTACTAGGTAAGGACTGCTCCTCTGAAAGCCTGAACAGGTCCGGATTATGACACACTGGCAACAGGGAATGTTTAAAGGGATACTTGGTCATTTGCTTTGCATCAGAGCTGTCCACAGACCACATGGATTTGTCATGCTTCTTAAGGTAAGAACACTGACTTTCACTCTGCCATGGTTACTGACAAGTGGATTTTGTAGCATCAATTTCACTAGTTGTGACAACACTGGCAACTGGAACTATCCTCTCCACTGAAGTGAACTTAATGCTTCTGACTAGACTAAGTGACTTCTTTGGGACTCATAGTGAATTGATGGCCATGAGGGCACCCCCGAATCTGTAACAGTTCTCTGGTAACTACCACTGTAGTGTTTAAAGAGGGTCACACTGGCAGCATAAGACAACTCATGAGAGGTAAGCCAGACACCTGCATTGTCCTTCAGTGGGTGATACTTACCATGCAAACTAAATAATGAGAGTAATTGCACTCCAGGGAGTGGTTACAAACATGAACTAGCAAACTACTTTCTAATCTGTTTCTATCACGTATAAAAGACACACCCTGCTTTTGCCCACACATTTCTGTGACACACATTACTTCTCTAGCAGAGACTACCTGTTCCCCAAGTAGTGCAAAGCCAGACTCCATGTGGACTATTACACAGATGTTGATATATGAATTGCTGAATTTAAATTTCTATAGGCATACTTTTTTTCTTTTTACTTTAATTTTTATAAGAGTTTATTTGAGCCGAAACCGGTTTGGCTCAGTGGATAGAGCGTCGGCTTGCGGACTGAAAGGTCCCAGGTTCGATTCCGGTCAAGGGCATGTACCTGGGCTGCGGGCACATCCCCAATGGGAGATGTGCAGGAGGCAGCTGATCGATGTTTCTCTCTCATCGATGTTTCTAACTCTCTATCTCTCTCCCTTCCTATCTGTAAAAAAATCAATAAAATGTATTTAAAAAAAAAAAGTTTATTTGAGCCAAACTGGCAAATATGCTAGGGAGCAATATCTCAAATTCTCCTCATATTTTCATATATATTTCAGAGAGGAAGGGAGAGGGAAGGAAAGATTGAAACAACAATGATGAGATTGATCAGCTCTCCTGCACGTCCCATCAAGCCTATATCCCGGCCATGTACCCTAGACCAGAATCAAACCGGGACCCTTCAGTCTGCATGCAGGCTGATGCTCTATCCACTGAGCCAAACCAGTAGGGCCATACTTTCTTTTTCCCTGAGATTATTGAAGAGGGTTACTAAAGTATTTTGGCTACCCTAGACTGGAAGATACTGCTTAACTGAATCACAGGGGGGGAAATCCTCTTACCCAGAGTTTAGCAATTTCTGTTTGTTAGGGCATTCCATCAAATTCTTTAGGAATGACTTTTAAAAATTATAAAAAATATGTTTGTAGAATAAAGCAAAGAATATGGCATAAGTTTAAAAATAATCAATAATCTTACCACCCTGAGATGATCACTTGCTCATATTTTGATCTAGCAAGTTTTCTATGACCAAGCTGCAGTTACTTTTTAAATATATTTTTTATTGATTTTTACAGAGTGGAAGGGAGAGGGATAGAGAGTTAGAAACACCGATAAGAGAGAAATATCGACCAACTGCCTCCTGCACAACCCCTACTGGGGATCGAGTCTGCAACCAAGATACATACCCTTGATCGGAATTGAACTCGGGACCCTTCAGTCCGTGGGCCAAGGCTCTACCCACTGAGCCAAACTGGTTAGGGCTAAGCTGCACTTCTTTTTTTTTTGTCCTTTTTTTTTAAAAATTTTTATTTTATTTATTTATTTATTTTTTATTACAAAGGGTGTTACATATGTGTCCATTTTTCCCCCCTCCCAAGACAGTCCCCTAGCCTCCCCTATCCCCCAGTGTCTTATGTCCATTGGTTATGCTTATATGCATTAAGCTGCACTTCTTATAGGAACTGATACCTGGAGGCCAGGTATCTATAAATCAGTTGCTGAGTAAAACATAATCAGAAAGCAGAGAAAAACAGGAAGAGCCGATGACATTAATAAAAATTGTCATCCTCAAAATTGTAATGATAATAAAAAGGCATAAAATCATAAAGCTTGTGTGCCTTTAGAAACCATTAGTGCAATATTTTACTCTGTGGATAAGACCCTGAGAATGTGACCAGCTGAGAGAAGGCACAGCCAAGAATTACAATTTAGGAGTCAAGGCTTTTGGCATAATCTCCCTGTTCTCACAATGCTTTTAACTTATTGGATTTAATGATTGATGATAAATTTGGCTTTGGAATGAACATTATTGCATGAGATGGGAAGAATAATAAAATGGGTAGTGACTCCTAATGGGTATAGATCTTCTTTGTGGGGTGATGAAAATGTTCTAAAATGGATTGTGGTGGTGACTGCACAACTCTGAATGTACTAAAGACTACTGAACTGTATACTTTACATGGGCAAATTATATGTATGAATTATATCTCAATAAATCTGGTAGCAAAAACGTATGAGACAGGAAAATTTAAAGATTGACAGGGTAGATGATACTAGAAATTCATTAAGTTGTATACTTTAAATGAGCTAATTGTATGGTATTTGAATTATATCTCAGTAAATCTGGTAGCAAAAATAAACATTTAAGGAGATCTAACATGATAAATGTTTTTTAGAATTATTTTTAGGTGAGATAGTGGTATTGAGGTTATATTTATAAAAATTTTTACTAGTAACTTAGAAATACTGTATTTATGGGTGACATAAAAATTACTTTCTTGACCTTGAAGTATGTGGGGGCCCTGTCCAGATGTTCAAGACCAACGTGAGTGTGGGAGCCCGTCAGTCAGTGGGATGTTCAAGGCCAATTTGCCACATGCAGAGATGCAGAAGCAAGGACACGGCAGTCTTCCTGCACACACTGCGCAGGTGCACCTTTCTATAACCCAAATGCTGACGCCGCTGTTTGGCAAGAAGCCTCTGTTGCCTGAGTTGGTATAAAGATGTGCTGTTGACGGCCGCTTGCTGGACTGCTTTATTAGCGGCTGCTATGCGGGCTCCTGTTTGCTGCGGCTGCTTTGTGGAGCTGCTTTGAAGAACTGTTTTGTCTGATGGCTCCTTGTTAGCAACGGTTACTTGATCTACAATAAAGTTTCTCCTATATGTCTACGGCTTCTCATTCCTTCTCCATCTAATACCCAGTCTCCCAGGACCAGTGCTCCCACAAAGCATCACCCCACTTTATTGCTCCCCTAATCTTAAAACTAAATTCCTCCTTCAAATTACCTATCTTCCCTCTCTCCAGTTCTGTTTCTACCCCTTTTTAAAAAAATATTTTGATTTTTTTACAAAGGAGATAGTTAGAAACATCCATGAGAAACATCGATCACCTGCCTCCTGCATCCCTCCCCACCCCCCCACTGGGGATGTGCCTGCAACCAAGGTACATGTCCTTGACTGGAATCGAACCCGGGACCTTTCAGTCTGCAGGCCGACGCTCTATCCACTGAGCCAAACCAGTCAGGCTCTACCCTTTTTTCTGAAGCCGTTCCCATCAGGCTTTCATCCTCACTACTCCAATGTGAGAGCCAAAGGTCAATATAGCCTCTTGGCAATTGACTTGGTTGCTTGTCCTGATTTCCTTCCATGGCTTCCTCGTATTTCAGTGGCTGCCGTCTCCTTTGGTTTCATAACCATCTCAATCCCTGAAATGCTTGAGTGCTCCAAGGATCCTCACATAACTTTTATGTCTCCCAGACTTAGATTCAGCTTGTACCTTTATTCTGAACTTGATTCATATGACCTTCTTGATATTTCCACATTAATAGGCATTTCAACCTTAACACCTCCAAAATTAATCTATTCCCATTCTTTCCCATTTTAGTAAATGGCAACTCTATTCTTCAAGTGGCTCAGGCATCTAACTCTTCTTTTTCTCACACCCTTCATGCATTAATCAATCAAATCTTGTGTATCGTTTTATTTGGATATACCCAGATATCTCACCCCTCCAATGCTTGCACTTTGCCCAAGCCACCTACCAGTCTCTCACTTGGTCTACAGCAGCATTCTGTCCCCGCCCCTGATCCCTTACAATGTATTCTCAAACAAAAGCTAAAGTGATTCTTTTATTTTTATTGCTTTCAGAGAGGAAGGAAGGGGAGAGAAACATCAATGATGAGAGAGAACCACTGATTAGCTGCCTCACGTACGAGCCCTACTGGGGATCGAACCTTTGACAGGAATGGAACATGTGACCCTTCAGTCCACAGGCCTGTGCTCTATCAACTGAGCCAAATTTGCTACGACCTAAAGTGATTCTTTTATTTAATAAAAGTGATTCTTTAAAAGGCTTCCTCTCACAATGCCCTAGTCCCTATACAACTTGGCATCCTGCTACCTATGACCTCATTTCCTCCTTTTCCTCTCCCATGCTCTGCTCTGTCTCCCTGGCCTCTTTTCTGTTCTTAGAATGTAGTAGACATCCCCCGCCTCAGAATAATTTGTGCACTTTCCATTCTTCCTACCTGGAATGCTTTTCCCAAATAAAGAACATTGCTTGTTCCCTCGCTTCCTTCAGGTCTTTGCTGTTTTCTTCTCAGTGAGCCTCCCTCCCCTCTTGAAGCAACTAAACAAATCGTTCCTCAGCATTCTCCATTACTGCCTCACCGCTTCATTTTTCCCACAAAACTTACCCTACCCGATATATTTTTCTTTTTAAGAAGAATATATTTTATTGATTTTTTCTTACAGAGAGGGAGAGGGATAGAGTTAGAAACATCGATGAGAGAAACATCGATCAGCTGCCTCCTGCACACCCCCTACTGGGAATGTGCCCACAAGGAAGGTACATGCCCTTGACTGGAATCGAATCTGGGACCCTCAGGTCCGCAGGCTGATTCTCTATTCACTGAGCCAAACCGGTTAGGGCTATTTTATTATTTTTCTATCTCTTCTAAGAATAGTAATTTTTCCCCTGCTTTGCCAAGTGTCTGGCACACAATCTTCTTGAGTGTATGAATGCTGTTCATAATGCAGTTTAAACAGCACTGGCTTCATGCACTCCTGAGGAAGGTGACACTGACTGCTATCTATCTTTGCAAGGGAGCCCACAGCACAGAGGGGACTCCAGGGGTTCAGCTCTCAGTGGCAGTCTTGGTACCAATCAGCCATATGACATTGGGTAAATAACTTCCCTTTCTGGCCCTCAATTTCCTCACCTGCCAAAGGAAATTATTGCTTTAAATGATCTCACAGGATTTTTTAGAATGCAAAATGAAAGATGAAGTGTTAACTAGAAAGTGGTGTTTTTATATTACCTACAAAGATATTCTTACCTGACATTTTGTGTTTTTTAAAGGCAATAAACATACCTGGAGTTAACTCCCATACTCGTTTAGGGACTTCAGAAGATGCAGTTTTGGTGTTTGAGCTCCAGTCATTTGACAGGGAAAGCTCTTGATGCCAGCCTGTCCTTTCTTCTGGGAATATTCACTCTTGACATGTGAATACTTTCTCTCAACATTCTTGTCCAAACTAGTGAGTGGTCAGTGGCCCTGGTGCTGGGCTCCCATGGGAGTTTTGTTTCATAATCACTTGTGGGTATGTGGTCGGTTAGCCTCCTCTCAGCCCATCGGTAACTCCAAAACCTAATTTTTGCAGCTACAAGATGTGGTAAATAACAATTGGCTCACATGTACTAGTATCTTGATGTTTAATGATATATCAACAATTTATCCAAAGTAGTACTCAATGTATGGCATATCTCAAAACCTCCATAAATGCTTTACATAAAGGGAGTGTGTATTAAGCTTCCAGTTTCTAAGTTTTTTCACCATGTTCTTACCCCAAGCGAAGGACCTGAAACTGTATAGGTTTCTCCCCTTGGTTTCAAAATCTTCCCCATCCTATTGAGAGCAGAGTTATGCACTGCCCCGATCACAACAGCATCATTCACAACAGCCAAAGGGTGCAAGGAACCAAAGTGTCCACCTGGCGAACAATGGAACAGTATTCAGTCTTAAAAAGTCAGGAAATTCTGACACATGTTGCAACATGCGTGAACATTAAAGATGCTACGTTCGGTGAAATAAGCCAGTCACACGCAAAACCCCCCCAATATGTTTGTGGGGTTCCACTTACATGAGGCTCCCGAGTAATCACATTTAGACAGAAAGTAGGAGGGTGGTCGCAGGAGCTGGGGGAACGGGGCCTCGGCACGGAATTCATTTAATGGGAGGAAGAGTTCAGGGGATGCTGCATCCCACGGCGAGTGTCCTGACCTCCGCTGTGCACTCAGAAATGGTTCAGACGGTCCGTTTTATGCTGCTGACCACACCCCCCATTCCATTCATCACACCCTCCTTCCCCCCGTCCCGTGTGCGCTCTGCTCTCACTTCACTCCCGGCGCAACACGCACTCGGGGCCCGCGCCCCGCGGCGCCTCTGCCCCGGAGCGCTTTCCCCATCGCCCGCCCGTTTTCACAGGGCTGCTCGCGCTTTCGCCCTGGAGATGTCACCTCTTCCAGGTCCCAGGAGCCAAACCCCCATGACACCCTATTCCTGCGGCCCACGGTGCTCGCTGCCGCACTGCAGAGGGGCCCACACAGGTCTCTACTGTTTGAGCCGTCTCCCCAGCCCGACGTGTGTGCCCGGAGGCCGGGGCGTTACCTGCCGTCCTCCCGCGCCCCTCCCCAACCGGACACAACCCCCAGCACGGCGTGCGGCGCACAAGAGCTGCCCGGGAGCACGCAACGCACAGGACTCCGCCATGCGCTGGCGATGGAGGGAGCCAACTCGGACCGAGGGGTTTCCGCGAGGCGGTGTGGGGTCGACACGAAGCTGACAATGTCGTACGGGCGAGCGCAGGCTCCTGCTCGGCAAACCCTAGGTGCAGCCTCACAACGCGCCCTCTGGCTCCGCAGCACTGTCCTAGAGGGAAACGCGACGGGGGCAGCGCGGCGTGGAGACGCTCGTCCCACCAAACAGGCTCCGCTCCAAACAGGTCAAAGAACCGTTAAAAAGTGTGCTTCCGGCGCAAGTGCCGCCCCAACTCCAGAAAGGAAGGAAAAGGGACGCGGTACGGAAAGTCGGAGGGTCCGCGGGCGGGGGAGCGCGCAACCCCGAAGGGAAAGGCCGGCTCCTTCAGGGCCAGAAGCCGGCCCGAGGCGGGTCCTCCTGGACCCTTTGCACCGCACGGCCTGCTCTCCGGAGCCCTGCCGTCTGGCCGCTTAGACCCGACCCTCCTGGTTTAGCCTAGTTTTGCAGCCAGTTTCCCGGCAGCCATTCTGCACCCTGGCCACGACTCCTTAGGGAACCTGCCCTCTACGGGTCCCCGTCAGGGTCATCCGACGTGCTCCGAGGGCGAAAGCTCGCGGAATTCCAGCTTCCACGTCCGGCGCCGCCAAGCCTGCGCTTGCGCGGGGCGTGACCATAGAGACGCAGCCGCCTCTCTGGCCTCGGTTTACACTCTCTATGGTCCCGCTGGGTCGGTGGCGGTAAGGAGAAAAAGGGAGAGCGCAGTGCGCAGGCGCTCTCGGCTTTTTTTTTTTTTTTTTTTTAATCCCAGCACCAAGCACTTAACCTCATTAGGGTGGAGGAGAAGGCGGCGGCGATCTGGTAAGGCAGCGGCAACTCGAGCGAATAATGCGGCTGCAAGTGTGCGGTGAGGGCGAGGGGAGGTAGAGCCCAGCCCGCCCAGGCCCCCGCGCCTCCCCGCGGTGGAGGGCGCCGGGACGGGGTGGGGGCGATGCCAGTGGATCGCCGGTCCCAGGCTGCTTTGCAGAGGCTGGGGGAGGGTGCCGGCTGTGAGGTCAGCTTGCTTTGTGTGCCCCTTTCTCCTTTCCTCTCCCAGACCCCACCCCTGACCAGACTCAACCCGGCCGGTGGGAGAAGCCAGCGAACCCCAATCGTATTGGGAAAGACCCCCCGGAATCGCACGGGGAGGGGGCAAGGGAGAGAAACCCACCACAGCTAGTCGGCGAGTGATGGGTGTGGAGAGATCCAGAGGGAAGGGGTGCCGGGGAGGCGGGCGGCGAGGCTCCCGGCCCGGCCAGACAAAAGCTGAGCTGGCGGCGGGCGGGATGCGGGGTCCCCTCGATCCCTGGGGCGCGGGGAGCTTTCGGGAGCTGGGCAGGCGAGTGCTGAGTGAAGCCGGTGTAGCCTCCTCTACTTGCCTTTGTTGTTGTTCGTGTTGGCAGAGGCGCCCTGCCGAGGAGTGTGCGATCTTGCCCCTTAGCCTGGCTGGGTACAACGGAGCTAATCGAATTGTGCTTTCCGTGTTCTGAGCCGCTCCGCTGGGTATGGGGTTTTCTAGCTTTGAACTTATTACATAACTAGTGGCCCGGTGCACGAAATTCGTGCACAGGAGTGGGGGGGGGGGAGAGGGGGTGTCCCTCAGCCCGGCCTCCGCCCTCTCCAATTTGGGACCTCCCAGGGAATTACCTCAGTCGGACATCCCTCTCATAATCTAGAACCTGTCTCCTAACCGCTTGCCTGCCTGATTGCCCCTAACTGCTTCTGCCTGCCAGCCTGATCATCCCTAACTGCTCCCCTGCTGGCTTGATTGCCCCTAACCATCTCTGCATCAGCCCTACACCCAGGACCTGGGACCTGGGCTTCCCTCCCTGTGGTCAGCCACAGGCACATGGAACCCAGGCCGGCTTTTCCCAAGCTGGTTGCAGCTGCAGGGGATGGTGGGCAGGTGGCTTTGCCCGAGCTGCAGCCGCAGGTGCTGGCACCTGGGACCACAGGGTGGGCGGCTTCTCCATCTCCCAGGCCACAGCTAGCTGTAGGCACTGGTGCCCGGGACTGCTGGCAGGTGGCTTTGCCCGGCCCTGCTTTGTCAGGAAGGATGTGCGGATGGTCGTGCAGAAGAAGTGCCGTCTAATTAGCATATTACCCTTTTATTAGAATAGATCATGGTGTGTGTTTTTTTTTGGCTATCATTAACCATAGTAACTGTTGCTTATGTATTAAAGTTCTATTCCTGCTAAGTCTAGTCTAGAAGCAGCCTCAGAATCCTTCTCACCATTCATCTCAAGTCTGATGCTTAGTTGACCAGAATTAATACCTGAGGTGAAGCCTCTTACTGCAGATGTATCCCAGAATGTATGGCATCCTCTCTGCTTTGTGATCCAGCTAATAATGCATTGCCTCGATCATGTTGATTGAGGTCATTCTTCCCCTTGCAGTTTCTAGTAGATTACCATCTACTGCCTAGGAAGTAAAATTGACTGTCTCCATGTAGATCGCAAAATAAGGCATTTTTCTCATCGATAAAATTTCATTCTTTCAGCATGAGTAATTTTGTCAACAACGTTTTGAGGCAGTAACAGTTTGTAACAAATTGAATTATTGTTTCAGGTACTGTGCTGTGTCATACACAGATTTCATTTTATCTTTGCAACAACTCTATACAGTAGATACTATAATGACAGAAGAGAACACTGAGGTATAGAGAGATCAGGTAACTTGACCAGTAAAACCTGAAAGTGGCTGAGTCTCATTTCAAATCCATGAGCCATGCCATTTAACCATTACACTCCACTCAGCATTGTGCTAGGGCAGTGATGGCGAACGTATGACACGTGTGTCAGAGTTAAATGGCATTTAAATATATAAAATAAATATCAAAAATATGTCTTTGTTTTACTATGGTTGCAAATATCAAAAAATTTCTATATGTGACACGGCACCAGAGTTAAGTTAGGGTTTTTCAAAATGCTGACACGCCGAGCTCAAAGGGTTCGCCATCACTGTGCTAGAGTGTGCTCTTACTGGCTCACAAATTTTCAGGGATTTTGTAAGCTGGTTGTTAAACATGTTTATTATTAAAAATTAAATTATATAATCTTAAAAGTGAATAAATTATATTAAAACCAAAGGTAATAAATACTCTAAATTCATCACTTCTCAATTATTTACTACACTGTTCTGACTCTTGACATTATTTATATCTTTTGGGTCTTTCTGGTAGAATATAATAGTGTATTACTGCATGTTCCTCCTCAGCTCTACATCTAGTGGCATCACATTAGCAGCTGAAATCAGCCATGGATGGAGAATTTATGCCACAGAAATTGGCCGATAGTATATGTCAGAGTTTTGTTTTCTTTGGTTGAGAGCCAGTTGTTAAACATTTATCAGCACAACACTGACCACATTGGTGGTGGTGGTCTTGTCAGAATGTGTTATATTATGCAGATGAAAATCTATTTAAACAGACTTGATATGGATATAATATGTCTTGCCCTCTCCCTGCCCCTTCCCTTTGTAGCCTTTGTTACCTTAAGGACTCTAGTTTTCCACTTATATGTTTAAATACCAACCTTACCGGCTTAAAAATGTAAGCTTTTAACACTGCTCTCTCTGTTCCGTATCCTTCAGATGAAAAGTGGAGTTGGGTTGCGGCGCAGGAGAGAAATTTGGAAGGGGAATATTGGAGTAATGACTGCAGTAGGAGAAGAGGGAACCCTTTCCTTGGACCACAGGGGTTGCAGCTTCTCCGGGTGGCTGCAGCCTGGGACCTCGGGGCGGGTGGCTTGTCTGGCGCCTGGACCACAGGTGCGCGGCTTCTCTGTGTCCCCTGTGATGCAGTGTGGGGAGCTTCTCTGGCCAGCTGTGGTCTGGGATCACCGGGCAGGCGGCTTCTTCATCTCCGGGGCGGAAGCCAGCCTCAGGCGCTGGAGCCGGACTTCTGTCTCCCCTGACTTCTGTGTCTCCAACAGGCCTGGAGCGGCCAGAGCTGGGATGCTTGCATGGTAGCTGTGGCTGCAATGCAAGTATCCCGGCTCCAGCCTCTGCCATCTTTGTTGGGTTAATGTGCATATCACTCTAGATTGGCTGGTGGGCGTGGCTTAGCATAGCAGAGGGATGGCTAATTTGCATGTTTGTCTATTATTATATGTCTATTATTGTATAGGATGTTTTAAAAACAATTATGCATGTTCCTAAAATTTTAAAAAAAAGTTAGGTAGAGCCTTGAAAGCATGTTTCGTTGCATCTGGACCAGTTTCTGTCTTGGGGTTCGTTCATGAATACGGACCGATCACAGAACCCGTGAGCTCTTTGATCGCGATCCTTTAATAGTGGATGTGGCAGTGAGCGCTGCAGACCTAGTCCTTCGGGAGGCGGTGATGCAGAAGCGTCAGGGGGAGAAGTAGTTGCATGCTGTCATGTGCCTTGCACCGAATGCGGGTGCCTCGGTCTGCTATAAATTCTGGCTTTAAAAGTTGCTTCTATTCCTGTTAGTTGTCACATACACTGAGCACTTGCTACGAAGCCTCCTGGACAGTGGGCTCCTTTTGGAGGAGTGGGAGAATAGTAACATTGATGCACGCAGACCATATAAATAACAAAAATAACACCATGATGTCCCAGTGTGACTCCATATTATTTATTTCCTCTATTTGCTAAGAAGGATTTAAATTTTGGTGTGCTGTTTGCTTATTCATCTTTGTAAACTTACGTAAGTTTTTCTTTTTAGCAATTGTTACTCAAATCTCCCTTTCCGTAATTCATAGTTTATTAGCTAACCTATAGCCCTGTTTTAGATTTTTAAAGTTTCACTTTTTATTGAGGAGTTTTCAGCCATAGCTTTATATTTTCTTAAGTAAGTCAGAAATCTTTTGAAGAGACTGTTGGTGGTGGAGGTGTCAGAAACTATCACCATATAATCTTAGTGGCAGATAAAGCAAAGGCCTTTTGCTAAACTGACATTTTAGTGTTAGAGCTGAAAACCAGATCTCCTAGTGTGTCAGGATTTTGGCCACAGACTCAACTTTATGTAAAAGGGATAAGCATTTTTTTTGGACTAATAGGAAACAAAAGTTTGAAACGTGGCGTGTGCTTCCGTAACTGCTGTGATAGAACCTCGGGTAGTTCAGATGATGGGAACTTGCTTTTTATAGAGCAAGATTTCAGACCCTGAAAATAGTTTGACAGGGATGTTGAGAAATGATTGGCTAGAAGAACATTAAGTTTATTGTTCAAATGTGATATATTTTGTTCACTGGTTTTGGATTTAGATATTTTGCTTCAGTCTTTTGTTAATTCTATTTTCTTAAGTGACAGTCTCATGATTTATAAGTTGGGTAATATAGTTTATTGGATCAGATACTTAAATTTGTTTTTTTGAGACTCCATATAGTCTTAATAGTCTTCTACTTAAAGTCATAGTTTTTAGATTATTCCATAATACATTTTATTTTGTAGTACTATTAGTAAATATTATAACCATTGAAGGGATTATAACTATTACACTTAGAGCTGAATTATTAAAACTGTCAGTTTATTTTAATAACTGCAAGTCGTTGTCATATTGAATAGTGGAAAGAGTAGACAATAGTAAAAAATAACAAATGTTTAAAAACAATCATCTAAAAGATTTCCTAGAAAATAAGAGAAGGATCATTAGTCTTAAACAAGAAGCTAAGTTAAGAAGAAATCATTGCCTAGCCGGCGTGGCTCAGGCTATAAGCCAGGAGGTCACAGTTCGGTTCCGGTCAGGGCACATGCCTGGGTTTCCGGCTCCATCCCTAATTGGGGTTGTGCAGGAGGCAGCCAATCAATGATTCTCTCTCATCATTGATGTTTCTATCTCTCTCTCCCTCTCTATTTCTCTCCAAAATCAATAAAAAATATTTTTTTTTAAAAAAGAAATCATTGATGAAGTAGTTTTTGGTTTGTAAAATGTAATTTAAGAAATTAATCGAACTTTTTTTTTTTTTTACCCAGTGCAATCAGGGTAAAAAATGTATGTGTGTTACTAAATGATTGTGTCAGCACCAGAATTTAGTGATTGTTTTACTACCATAGGGCTACTCCTCTTCTGTTTTTTTTTTTTAGCTTTGATAACTGAAAGTTTACTCCTTACCACTCTGATACAAATTTGTGCTGTTCATTTTTTTTGAAAGGGCTCTATATTTTTACATCATGCTTAATTATTGTTTCCCTATGCATTCTCTCTTGGCATTGCATTGGCCAGAATATAAGTCCAAAACTGATAAAAGATTCCTGGGTCCGTGTAGCAATTTTTGGTCAATTTTATTATGAAATTTTCAAACCTCTGTAGTTGCAGTGCTTCCACTCAGCCAGCTTTCCCGTGGTTCTGGATGACAGTTGTTCTGTATTTTAGTTGTAATTTTGATGTGGCTGTGGGAGGCGGTTACCTATGCCGCCGCCTTGGTTCTGCTCTTCTCCTTTATGCTCAGACATAAAGGCCATAGGGAATGCTCTCCTCCCCAGGTTCTGTGGCGGTCCTCAGATCCGGTGGCAGTCCGCGTCTACATCTCCTTATGGTTCTCTGAAGACTTAGCTCAAATAGCAGCCTTTCTTCCTCTACATTTTTGTTGACTTTCTTCCTGCCTCTCGCCTGGAAGTCTCCACTCCTTGCTGTTTCCTACTGTGTGTATTCATTACGTGCTTCCTTGGAAGATCACGCCTGTGCATTTACTCTTGTCTAGATCCTTGACGGCCCTGCGAGTTTGTAGAACACTTAGTGGTAGCCTCTGTTGCTTACTCCTGGGACATGTGTAACTGCAGAATGTATGAAAGAATAAATCAACATGTCATTACTTAGAACAGTAGAATTTGAGCCTTGGAAAAGTTCTTAGAGGACAACCCCCAGTCGAATATCCTGCCTTCTGTTTACTGTAGTCTGATCTTCGGCCTCAGACTGCAGGCATGCTTCACTGTTCCTGGACAGGTCTGGTTGCTAGAAAGGTATTTTAGACTGTACGACAACCTCCCCCTCCCCTGCTGATTTTAGTTATACCCTGTGCAGCAACATGAGTTAAGTCTGCTGCTTCGCCTGTAGTAGCTTCTCATCTCCTAGGACAGTCATCAGGCCTTTTCTAGGTTTATTGATGAATTCATCTATTAAACCTTTCTTTCGTTAGGCACCAGGTACCATGAGGGTACAGTTGAAGACATACATGGTCCTCACACTTCAGGGTCTGACAATTTAGGGGCTGAGAGATGAAATGGTATGAATTGATGCCGGTTATGCTGGAAGTGTGTAAATCCTTCCTGGTTTAATATGATTTCAGCATGCTTTCTTTAGACAACTCTGGTTTTGCTAGTGTCCCTTATATGTGTTTAAAATAAAACCATTTGATATTGTGACTTGAGCAGCATCTACAACTATTGTCTTAGGTTAGGAAGCTGTATCAGTGATTTCAAACTTCATTGTGCATTTGGCTCTGCCACTATACTAGCTCTGTGACGTTATCACGTTAAATCATCTCTGTATTTTAATGTTTTCATCTATAAAATGAGGGTGAAAGGAGGATGGTGGTAATAGTAGTGCTTACTTACAGGGTTGTTGTAAGGATTAAATGAGATAATATATGTAAAGTGCTGAGAATAGTGGCTGGCATACAATGAATGGATGAATATATAACATGTACCGTTAATATTAATAATAATGTAGGACTAGTAGCAGTAATCAAGTCACTAGACTCAATGGGGAGCTTGTTAAAATATAAATGGCCAGGCCTTATTTATTTACTAGAGGCCTGATGCACGAAATTCATGCAAGAGTAGGTTCTCACAGCCCCTGCTTTGTCCTCATAGCCCTGGCTTTGTCCGGACAGTTGTCTGGACACTCGTTCTGCTGTTCGACTGTTTGGTCAATTTGCATATTACACTTTTATTATTATAGATTATTATAGAATATCTGTCTACCTAGAGATTTGGTCAGAAAGTCTGAGTGGAGACTGGGCAGCCACAGTTTTAACACTCCCCAGGTGATTCTTAAAATCCCCCAAATATGAGAATCCTGCACTCCATATTAATATTGTCAGTGATTGCATTGGCTTTTACAAATTTAAAAACTTACCAGGTAATAGGAGAATAGGTTTTCCTAAAAGATTCAAACAGAGCAGATAAAGTGAAATGCATGGCCCTGGGTCCCAGGCCCCTTGGGAAGCATTATGCACTTAGTATCAGTTTGGAACTTACTCTTCTAAACACTTACCCTTTTTTGTAGCTACATATATATGAATATCTTCATAATAATGGGCAGATTTAACGGTAAAAGGTTTTTTTAAATAACTTATATTCATAATGTTGTTTGCTTCCTTACAAGTCCTGGGACGTAGATAGGGGAGATATTCTGTCAATTTACAGATGAGAAACCAAGTTAAATCCAGTATGTGATAGAGCCAGATGAGAACTGGGCCTTCTGTTTCTCAGCTTAATGTTCTTTTCGTGTGCGCTGTCTCTTAGCTACATCATTTTGTTGGCTTATATTGAAGTTATAGTTCATGAAGCCTTCTGATCTTTTGCCATGTGAATAGTTGCCAAACCAGATCTCCTATCTTTTAGTTTGCTTATACTTGCTTTTTAAAAAATGTACATTCAAGGTTTAATAGTTACATATATCTGTTAAGATTTATCTTTTTGTGGAAAAAAATCTAGAACTGGCATGGCATATTTTGGTGAGGTTATCTTAATTCAGGATAGCTGAGGTCAATGAATGTACTTTCAACCTGCTTCTGTAACTGTTGTTCATCTAACTTGCCAAGCAGGATCAGTAAAATTTATTTATAGTCTTATTAAAATAATATAGCAATAATACAGAAAGTGCAGAGACCAGAGGAAGAAAACCCACATGAAACCATTCTAACACAGCTGTTATTTGTTAATGTATCACCCTTTGAGGCTGTCCACATGTCCATACTTTGTAGAAAGTAATTTTAGGTGTTGCATGTTTTATGAATAGTTTCTGTGTAATGACATAGTATGCATCATTTTAATGCCTAATAGTTCTGTCATATTTGAATTAATATGGCAAATTTGGTAAACTGGGATCCTTGACATGCAAGTATCTTTTATTTTTTTGTATTACATATACTACAACAGTGACTATTTTTTGAATATAGTTTGTTTCTTTTGTGTTGTTTTAGGATAAATTCAAAGTGAGATTATTGGATGACTTTTATGCATATTGCCTGACTCAAAAGGTGTACCAGTTAATAATTTTCCTAGCAATTTAAGGACATACCAATTTCACAAAATTTTTACCGACTTCTGGTAATATAATTTAAGTATATTTTTTGTTATTGTGAAGAGTGTAGAATGTACATTATTTTTATTTTTCATGTCTTAGTGTGTATTTATTTTTAAAAAGAATAAGCAATAATGACAGACTTTTATATGAACCCACTGTATGCAGTTTTTAAAAAAAAATAGATTTTATTGATTTTTTACAGAGAGGAAGGGAGAGGGACAGAGAGTTAGAAACATCGATGTGAGAGAAACATGGACCAGCTGCCTCCTGCACACTCTCCCTCCTGGGGATGTGCCCGCAACCAAGGTACATGCCCTTGACCGGAATCGAACCTGGGACCCTTGAGTCCGCAGGCCGACGCTCTAACCACTGAGCCAAACCGGTTAGGGCCCCACTATATGCAGTTTTTATTGGATGTTCTGTGCAGGTGTTCTCTCGGCCATCCTTGGTTTCCATTCCTGTCCTGCATTGCTAGGTAGGTGTGGAGGAAACTGCACCTCTTGCTTTGGGTGGCAGACTGTTCTAGTTGTCAGTATCAGAATGTAATCTAACATTTTTGTGGCCTACCTTCAAGTGTTTCTACAGTTATGCCCAAGACCCTACCCGAAATACAGGCTGGGGCAAAAGTAGGTTTACAGCTGTGAGTTCGTGAAACACTGTATTATTTATTAATTATTGTATTATTTTCCATATGAACAACTACAATCTGCTTTTATCCTATCCTGTGTTTAGTAATCAGAATGTCGTGGTGGCGGCGAGGCATCTGCTTTTTTAAGTTTCCCAGGTGATTCTGAGGCCATTTGAACTTGAGTGCTGCCGCAGGCCCACCTTCTAGCTAATTTTCTGCTCAGTTTCTTCAGTGCCTTGTGAGTAGAGGCAGACTCCTGTGAAGGGTTGCTCAGACGTGCTAACAGAGGCCTGTTGTATAGAGAATGAATAGCAGAGTGGTGCCCTTCCTAATGTAGAGTAGCTGGTTCATTCTAGGAACAATAAGCCAGTCTTTCCACGAGTAGTTGAACTGTATAAAAACAGCTCCTTCTCTGAAGTCCTCTCCTGCGGCTGTGGCTGTTGTTTTATTGACGTTCCCATAAGTCCTCAGCTGTTCAGTGTTAGGGTGGCACATAGACCTATTACAACAGCAGTAGCCACCATAGACTGAACACCCAGCATTTGCCAGGCACTAGCCTGGGTGCTATAGGTACACTTTATATATATATAAAGAGAGAGAGAGAGAGAGAGAGAATGATTGATTTCAGAGCAGAAGGGTGAGGGAGAGAGAGAGAGAAACATCAGTGATGAGAGACAGTCATTGATCAGCTGCCTCCTGCACACCCCCTACTGGAGATTGAGCCCACAATCTGGGCATGTGCCCTGACCAGGAATTGAACTGTGACTTCCTGCTCAACCACTGAGCTACACCAGCCGGGCTATAGATATACTTTGCCACTTCTTTTAGCAACATTTAAAGGCAGATACTATTTTATTTTTTTAACTAGAGGTTCGGTGCACCGGTGGGGTCCCTCGACTTGGCCTGTGCCCTCTCGCAATCTGGGATCCCTCAGGAGATGTTGGACTGGGGGTTTCGGCCCAATCCCCACAGCCAGGCCGAGGGACCCCCCCAGTACATGGGCCTCTAGTATGCATATAAGATCTTTGGTTTGCCGAAACCGGTTTGGCTCAGTGGATAGAGCGTCGGCCTGCGGACTGAAAGGTCCCAGGTTCGATTCCGGTCAAGGGCATGTACCTGGGTTGCGGGCACATCCCCAGTGGGAGATGTGCAGGAGGCAGCCGATCGGTGTTTCTCATCGATGTTTCTGACTCTCTGTCTCTTTCCTTTCCTCTCTGTAAAAAATCAATAAAATATATTTTTTAAAAAAAATATCTTTGGTTATCTCTCCCAGCCCTCCCCCCTCCCCTCTTCCCTCTGAGATTCATCAGTCTGGTCCATGTTTTGATGCATGTGCGTTGAGCGTCTGCCCCCTGGTGGTCAGTGCGCATCATAGCTACTGGTCAAACGGTCGAACCATTGCTTAGGCTTTTATATATATAGATGCAGGGAAACTGAGGCTTAGAAGAGAAGTTGAATAATTTGGTCGTGATCACACAGCAGCAAAGTAGCAGAGTTTGGCTCTCGGACTCTTCCTGTTCCTTTTCATTTATTTCTGTTCTTTCCCAGAATGAAAGGTCATTGGGCTGTCTTGGGAGAAAATGCTCCCAGCATCCAGCTGCAGCTGGAGATGCCTCCTCATTCATTGGGAAGAACATGGAGATGCATGTTTCTCACTAGGGTTTCTATAAAGGGGTAGATAAGGTATCTACAGACATTTTTAGACTTAAGTCCCTGATTGAAATCTATCCTTGGACAGTCCAAATCACTAAAGACCTATATAAGCTTTTTTTTTTTTTAACATTGGGCACCAGTAGTTTTATTGCTAGCTTTACCCAGTGGCCACATAAGTTTCTATTGAACGAGTACAAAAAATGTTTTACAAAGTATCATACTTTAAAAAGATACTAGCTTGTAAGAACATGTAATAAATAACTTCAAAATGCAATGGGTATTTAATTTTAAGGCTTGCCTTTAACATTTATGTCAAACACTGTGTAATATGAAAACACGAGAATGCTTGTGATCTGCCTACAATGTGTTAATTTAAGATTTTATTGTAAAATATAACAATATGCAATTTAAGCCATATTTAAGTATATAATTCAGTAGAATTAAGTACATTCACACTGTTGTGCAACCATCACCACAGTCTAAATCGTTTCCATCACTCCAAACAGAAATGTAACTATTAAGCAGTAAATCCCCATTCCTTCCTCTCCTGCAGCCACTGGTAACTTCTGATCTGCTTTCTGTCTCTGAATTGGCCGATTCTACATATTTAATATAAGTGGGATCATATAATATTTGTCCTTTTGCCACTGGTTTATTCCACTTAGCATATTTTCAAGGTTCATTTATGTTGTAGCATGTTTTAGAATGTTATTCCTTTTTTAAAAAAAATATTTTTATTGATTTCAGAGAGGAAGAGAGGGAGAGAAAGAAACAGCAATGATGAGAGAGAATCATTGATTGGCTGCCTCCTCCACGCTCCACACTGGGGATCTAGCCTGCAAACCAGGCATGTGCCTGGACCGGGGATTGAACCCATGACCTCCTGGTTCATAGGTCGCTGCTCAACCACTGAGCCACACTGTTGGGGCAGAATGTTATTCCTTCTTAATTGCTGAATAGTATTCCATTGTATGGATATACTACATTTTGTTAATCCTTTCATCTGTTGACGGATATTGGATTGTTTCCACTTTTTGACTATTGTGAACAATGCTACGATGTACATTGTTTTACAAATTCGTATTTGAGTCTCTGTTTTCAGTTCTTTTGGGTGCATACCTAGGGGTAGACAACCTGGGTTGGCTGGTAATTCTTTGCTTAGCTTTTTGAGAAGCTGCCAAACGTTTCCCCAGTGGCTGTATCATTTTACACTCCCAGCAGCACCATGTGAAGGTTTCAGTTTCTCTACATCCTTGCCAGCACTTGTTATTTTCTTTCTTTCTTTTGCCTTTTTAAAATTTAAAGCCATCCTAGTAAGTGTGAAGTAGTATCTCATTGTGGTTTTGATTTGTATTTTCCTAATGATGAAGCAGTTGAGCATCTTTTCATGTATTTATTGGCCATTTGTATATTCTTTTTAAAAATACGTATTTTTATTGATTTCAGAGAGGATGGGAGAGGGAGAGAGACATAGAAACATCAATGATGAGAGAATGATCGATCGGCTGCCTCCTGCATGTGCCCTGACCGGGAATTGAACCGTGACCTCTTGGTTCATAGGTCGATGCTCAACCATTGAGCAACACTGGCTGGGTCATTTGTGTATTCTTATTTGGAGAACTATCTATTCAAGGTCTTTGCCCATTTTTAAATTGGATAGTGTGTTTTTCTGTTGTTGAGTTTTACAAGTTCTTAAATATTCTGGATGTTAAACCCTTGTCAGATACATGATTTGCAAATACTTTTTCCCAGTTATTCTGTAGATTGTCATTTCACTTTCTTAAAATGTCTGTTGAGAAACAAAAATTTTTAATATTGATGAAGTCCAATTAATCTGTTTTTTGTTTGTTTCTTTCTTTTTGCTGTGCCTGCTTTTGGTATGATATCTAAGAATCTGTTGCCAAATCCAGGGTCATAAAGATTTATTCCTATGTTTTCTTAGAGTTTTATAGTTTTAGCTCTGATATTTAGGTTATTGATCCGTTTTAAGTTAATTTTTGTATATAGTGTGAAGTTGGGATCCAACTTCATTGTTTTGCATGTTGGTTCCAGTTGTTCCAGCACCATTTGTTGAAGACTGATATAACTTTTTTTTTTTTACACCAAGCAACCTACAGGGCTGCTTCTTCTGATATAATTTTTTATTTACTTATTTTCTGTATCACTCACTGGTGTTTATATTTTGCTCTGAGTTTTTTTACTTTACTACTTACTCTCCTCAACCGAACCCCGCCTCTGCCCTGTTGTCTTTCTTTAAAGGAGCATACATGGATATTTTGTGTGTATTACAGCTTTGCTGCTTGACATGTAATAGAGACACTAACAAGTCTGAGTTCCTTCCCTTTCATTCAGTTTTGTGTTCTTACTTTTGCGTTGTTTGTTTTCCAGAATAGATTGTAAGGACCTTCAAGATAAGTTTGTATTATATTTCTTTGTTTTCCATTTTCCAATTCTTTCTTGTCCCCCCATCACTCTGGTGCCCAGTCTAGTATCATGCAAGTCATGTGCTTAACTTTTATTGACTGAATTATGAAGCTAAAATACTATTTTGAGTTCGTGCAATGTATAATATACAGATGATGTATTATAGAATTGCACACCTGAAATCTGGGCAATTTTATTTTATTGTTTTATAGTTTTTATTTCTTTTTAATCCTCACCCGAGAATACTTTTTCATTGATTTTCAGAAAGAGTGGAAGAGAGAGAGACAAAGACAGAGAGAGATATTGATGTGGGAGAAACACATCGATTGGTTGCCTCCTGTACGTGCCCCGACCAGGGCCCCTTGCTGGGGTGGAGCCTGCAACCAAAGTATGTGCCCTTGACGGTAATCGAACTGGGACCCTCTGGTCTGCAGTCTGATGCTCTATCCACTGAGCCAAACTGGCTAGGGCCAATTTTATTAAAAAAAACCCCACATTCTTTTGAGTTTGTGTAATGAATGTATATTATTTTTCTAACATAAAATTAAAAATCATTAGGAATTCTCCCTTTGCCTAGAAATCCCAAAAGCTAACTAGTGAAGAAGTATCTGGTTTCCTGTCTGGATCTGTATTGTCAGGTTGTCCTTCATCACACTCGTTCGTGCTTAGTGGGGTCTAATGTCCGTGTCCTAAGTGACCGCCCTCGGGAGTGCATTCTGTCACCTCCGTCCCG
Source organism: Myotis davidii (assembly GCF_000327345.1). Taxonomy (NCBI): domain Eukaryota; kingdom Metazoa; phylum Chordata; class Mammalia; order Chiroptera; family Vespertilionidae; genus Myotis; species Myotis davidii. The sequence goes on from NW_006300367.1 coordinate 4,954,254, forward strand.
ATGTCAGTGCAGGGGAGGCTCAACCTGAAGGTTGGCCCTCGGTGTTTCATGCTCCAGTAGGTTTACTCCTAAGCAGGCATTTCTTAGTATTTTGTTATATAAGCACTTTTATCATGTGAAATACTGGTTATTCATCCATTGCTTTTTTTTAGTAGGTCATTATTATTAATAGTGGAAACAAAGAATTACTTTATTATTTTATTTTCTAGTTCCAAGCAACGTAAGAATATCAGAGAGGCCAGAGCAAATCCAGTATTTTATTTAGAAAGACCTAGGTAATATTATCAATCCTCACATTTGGGAAAATGACAAAAGGACCTGAGTTAAAAATTTTGAAAAACTTATAAAATACTGATTATTAATCTTGTAAGGAAATGTTCTGCCTAATGCTGATTGAATTTATCTATTGGTAGTAATTGGCATGCCAGGTAGATTTCCTGTGGCCTGTGACTATGTTTTAAAAGTAAACATGATGGAAAAAGCTTTTAATTACTTGGGAACTTTCAAAGGAATACTTGTTTGGACAAAGTAACAGTATTTAGATAAATTGTACAGTAATGATTTTTCGGAAACATGAAAGAATGACCAAGCTCTGGAAGGTAAGGAACATCTCCTAACCATTTGATTGTAGACCTCTTGGGGGGTGGAATGTGGTGAGTGGATGGGATGCCGAAAGGCTGCACTTAAGGTGTTAATGAGAAATGGCCCAAAACACAGTCTTAACATGTTAAGTGCCATGTCAGTCACTGGTGACTGACACTGTACTTTCCGTCCGGACCAGTCAGTCACTGGTGCCGCCAGCATATTGGTGAAATCGGATATCACGGGCCAAACGGAAAGGAAGACAAAACAGGCTTGGCGCTCAACGTGTTAAGAAAACTGTTGCTATTTATCTATTTACTAGAGGTCTGGTGCACGAAAATTGTGCATGGGTGGGGTCCCTAGGCCACCATGTGGTTCCCCGCTTCCCCCCCCCGCCCCTTCCCTCGCCACCATTCCACAGGCCGATTGGGAGGGATGGGGCACGGGAGGTTGACTGCTAGCCCCAAGGAGAGAGCTAGCTCTTGGTCCCCTGGGAAAGGGGTCGTGTCCGCCACCACCCACCCCCGGTTCCCTGTCCCAGCCGGGGCCTGCTGGCCGGGGGGAAGGACTTCAGGAAATTGGCCAGCTTGGGGAGGTTGGCTGTGGGAGCGTACCGACCACCAGGCGGCAGCTCCTGCGTTGAGTGTCTGCCCCCTGGTGGTCAGTGCACATCATAGCGACCAGTCATTCCAGTTGTTTGGTCGTAACAGTTGCTTAGGCTTTTATAAATATAGATTTATTTACTAGAGGCCCGATGCACGAAATTCATGCAAGAGTAGGCCTTCCTACCCCTGGCTGCCAGCACCAGCTTCCCTCTGGCACCCAGGACCCGGGTTTCCCTCTGGCCGCAGGCAGGCACCCAGGACCCGGGCTTCCCTCGCAGCCCCAGCATTGTCCAGAAGGACATCTGGTATGCTTTTATTATTATAGATATTGTTGCCATGTAAATAAGAGAGCCTAGAGTACATCCTGGGAAGACAGAAGAAGGATAGGTTCCTAATCTGGGGGTGGGAGAGAGATGTACCCCCTTTTTATTTTGTCCTGAGGGATATGAGGCCCTGAACCAGGTACACACTCACCTGGTTGGCCATGCTGGGGGCTGCTTGTTGCCTTCTTTATATGCTGGCTAGGCAGCTAGCCTGTGACCATGGGACCAGGAGCCTGACTCTTGGCTCTATGAATGCCATGGTCTAATTTTGTGAAGTGGCCACAGACAAGAGCCAAGAAAGCACTGCTCTTGCTGAGAGAAGGCTGTTTGAAAGTGACATCTTGCAGAGGACCCTCGGTCTTGGGAAAATCAGGACTCTTTTTTTTTTCTTTTTTAAATTAAACCTTTATTGTTCAGAGTATTACAGGTGTTCCTCTTTTTCCCGCCATAGCTCCCCTCCACCTGCTTCTTACCTCAACCTCTGCCCTTACCACCCCCCCACCCACTGTCCTCATCCATAGATGTATGATTTTTGTCCAATCTCTTCCTGCACCCCCCACACCCCTTTCCCCCTGAGGACTGTCAGTCCACTCGCTTTCTATGCCCCTGATTCTGTTATATTCACCAGTTTATTCTCTTTCATCAGATTATTTATTCACTTGATTTTTAGATTCACTTGTTAAGAGATATGTATTTGTTGTTCATATGTTTTATCTTT
>NW_006300367.1:4957790-4963694 GCF_000327345.1 Myotis davidii
AGAAAACCGCCCTCGAGTTCTGCCTGCTGCCAGACAGTCCAGTTTCTCCCCGTATGAGTCTGGTTCCCTAGAGACTCGCCCGGAACTGGAGTTCAGAGCAGTCGGGAGCTCTTCTCCCTCCAGATTGAAAAAGACAACTACGCCCTCAGTTGCCAGCCATTTCTGCGCGCGCGCGCCTCTGGACCTCTGCACTTTACTTCCGCAGCTCCTCTGAGTCTCAGTGTGCTTTTCTCTTTCCTTCTAGTTGTAGAATTTCCACTCAGCCAGCCTTCCTGTGGTTCTGGATGATGTCCGTTTTGTCTTTTAGTTGTATTTTTGAAGTGGTTGTGGGAGGCAGCAATTTCAGGTGTTTACCTATGCTGCCATCTTGGTTTCTCCTCATTTTTTTTTAAAGATACTTAGGGGCCCTGGCTGTGTGGCTTAGTTGGTTGGAGCGTTTTCCCCTACACCAAAAGGTTGCTTGTTCGCTTCCTGGTAAGGACACATACCTAGTTTTCGGGTTTGGTCCCTACTGGGGGTGTGTAGGAGGCAACCAGTCCATGTTTCTCACATTCTCTCTCTCCCTTCCTCTCTCTGAACATGTCGTCAGGTGAGGATTGAAAAAAAGAAGGATACCTAGGAGATATTCTTATGTCCCTTTTTATTATGAGCAAGTTTGAATCTCTGGTAGTTGTATAAGAAGATTCTTTTCATCTTGTTTAGACTACTTAGAAAGGAGAACTGTTAGTTAAATGCATTAATTTTTTAAAGATATAAAATATTAGTTTTGAACAGATAATACATACACATGATTTAAAACTTAAGTTTTCCTCCTATCCTATCTGCCACTATCCAGTAGACTTTAATGTTATTAATTACATGTATGAAAAAATGCGTATATGTACCCATACCTATCTTCCCTCCCCTGCTCTGTTTTTGTACAGGTGTTAGCCTATTACAGACTATTCTTTTTTCCCTTTTCCCCCTAATGTATCTTGGAAATCATTTATGTAAGCATTTGAAGGCTTCCTCATTTTTTTTTTTTTTTTTAATGAGGAGTATAGCTGAATAGTTTGGCATTGTGTGACATACCATAATTCACTTAGCCCCCTAATGAGGAACATTTAGTTCTTTCCAGTCTTCTGAGTTTATAAACAATGCTACAAAGAATAATTCTATAATAATTGATTTTGCCCACATACGAACATATAAATTCCCATAAGTTGTTAGTTTGGATTTGAAAGTTATATGCCTTTAAAAATTTTTTTTAAAAATATATTTTATTGATTTTTTACAGAGAGGAAGGGAGAGAGAGAGCCAGAAACATCAATAAGAGAAACATTGACCAGCTGCCTCCTGCACATCCCCCACTGGGGAAATGCCCGCAACCCAGGTACATGCCCTTGACTGGAATCGAACCCGGGACCCTTCAGTCCGCAGGCCCATGCTCTATCCACTGAGCCAAACCGGTTTTGGCAAAATTTTTGAGAGATATTGCTAAATTATTCACCCTAGTGTGTTTTTTAAAAAAAGTTTTTTAAGTAAGCCCTAGCCAGCTTGGCTCAGTGGATAAGGCGTCAGCCTGCGAACTGAAGGGTCCCAGGTTTGATTCCAGCGAAGGGCACATGCCTGGGTCGCAGGCTCAATCCCCAGTAGGGCACATGCAGGAGGCAGCCGATCAATGCTTCTCTCTCATCATTGCTGTTTCTATCTCTCCTCCCTTCCTCTCTGAAACCAATAAAGAAATATATTTAAAAAAATTAAAAAAAACATATTTGTATTGATTTCAGAGAGGAAGGGGGAAGGAGAGAGAAATATCAATGATGAGAGAGAATCACTGATCAGCTGTCCCCTGCACGCCCCCTACTGGGATCAAGCATGTGCCCTGACTGGGAATTGAGTTGATGCTCAACCACTGAGCACACTGGCCGGGCTGAAGTAATTTTTTCTTTGTCATTGCTCAGTTGGTTTTCTAAGCTATTGTTGGAAGCTAAACCTAGTAAGATCCGATTTGTCAGTGAATAAATGAATCCCTGAGGCCTCCTTGCAGGTCTCTTTCCTCAGCAAGCACAGGACTCCCTTACATTGAAGCCTCCGTGACTGTGTAGGTTCTCGGTATGACTCTTGCTGGGAGCAAGGATTGGAAGCCAGGGAAATGATTTGGAGGGTGAGAGACCAAAGCATGTGTAATCATGACATCGCACACCTCAGGCAGTGTTGCCAGAGCAGTTGGTTCACTCTTTGTAGTCTTTCCTTACTCCCTGCTTACTAAGGAGTCATCAGAAAAGTAGACAGTCTTACAGGAAAGTGCCTTATACTGTGTTGGAATAGATTGTTCAGTGTCTGTGTCTCCCCAGTGAACCAGGAGCTCATTGAAGGCCACGCCTGGCAGGTTGGCTGCCACTTGCGCCATTCAGTGAACTTAGGAAGCCAGTTCATTGACCAGAGCCCATCCACATCATGTGTATCTTTTCACTTTTTCGTCTTTGATTTTGGAATAATTTTAGATTCACAAGAAGTTACAAAAATAGTACAGAGAGCTCCTGTTACCTTCCCTCAGTTTCCCCATGCTTATGTGCTACCCTTTTCTCTCTCTCTTTTTCTGGTTTTGATCATGCCTTTGGCTTGCCATTGGCATCTGAACTACACATGGCTGATACGTTCCCAGGGTCACTTGTGCTGCTGCATGTTTGGTTCTTTCTCTTCCTTTGTTCTCTATGGGCACTTGCTTAGTATGTGGTGCTGGGCCAGGTGCTAGTTGCTCCTCTCTATTCAGGCTCTTATTTAGGAACAGGAAGTACAGTGGGGCCTTGACTTACGAGTTTAATTCCTTCTGAGACCGAGCTCGTTAAGGAGCTCGTTAACTCAAATTACTCTATCAACTCAATGCAAAAAATCGGTGGAGAGACAGCTGGTATCTCAAAAAACTCGTTAGTCGGGACACTCCTAAGTCAAGGCCCCACTGTATGGTGGACTATTCCTAAATTACATATCCTATCCATGTCTACAATACTTAGAGACCCATGCCCATTGTTGGAGGGAAGCTATGACTTGGTGGAAAGAGCCCTGGGTTTGGAGTTAGAAGCCCAGTTCAAATCCTGATTGTTTCCTACTTGCTGTGTGATCCTGGAAGTCATGTTGCTTCTGAATCTGTACCTCTTCTGTAAATGGGCGTGATAATAATACTCTTGCAGAGGCTTCAGTGCGGGGAGGTAAAGAAAGTATCATTTGTATAATCCTTTAGTGAATTGGAAATTGTTTCAAATGTTATGTAGCTCTGCTTATTTTACTTATTAATTTTTGCTATGCTTAGTTTAAATTGTTAAAATGAAAGCCAGATTTTAAACTATTGCTCATTAGCTTGACTTTTACTCAGTAACAGAAAAAAACTCTCTGCTTTTATATCCCAAGCCTTACACCTTCTGCCTTCACATTAAATAACCAGTACTTAATAGGGTTTTCTTTTTGTCAACTGGTTGTAACCTGCTCCCTTGGGAAATTTGGGATGGTCATGTCAGCTGTTCTGCTATCAAGTGACATATCAAATGCCCTCCTCTCTTCTTATTCACCTAATCTGGGGATTTCATGTTCCAGAAACCTCTTAGAAAATCGTAGATGATCTTTTTAGCTTACCTTTTAAACAGGTGTCACTCGTAGAAACCAATTCTTAAAATGGTGCTAGAAACTAACATTTTTATTTTTAAAGAAGACTTGATTTTTATATATAAATGAAATAAGTAGTCAGCATAAAAAGTGGGGGAAAAACATGAAAAATTTAAGATTTAGATAATTGACATTTTTAAAAATGGTCTAGATGCAGACACATGCTTTTATTTTCTATTTTTTAAAGATATATGTGTATATATATATATTTAAATATGTTTGTATTGATTTCAGAGAGGAAGGGAAAGGGAGAAAGAGATAGAAAAATCAATGATGAGAGTAGAATACACATTGTTCTCAAGTGCATGGGGGACATTCCCTAGGATAGATCATACATTATGCCATAAAACAGGACTCACTACATTTAAACCTTTAAATAGGAAATATACAAAATATGTGCTCTGACCACAATGGAATGAAATTAGATATCAGTAACAGTGGGAAATTTGGGAAACTCACAGATATGTGGTAATTAAGCAATATACTAAGTCACCAGTGGGTAAAGAAGAAATCACAAGGAAAAGTAGAAAATATTCGGAGGTGATTAATAAAAACATAAAACAACCAACATACCATGTGATACAGGTAGCACAACAGTGTGAATGTACTTAATGCCAATAAACTGTACACTTAGAAGTGGTTAAAATGTAAATTAATGTATGTTTTACCACAATTAAAAGAAAGCTGCCACTCATTCAGTGTTCAACAATAAATGTTCATTGAGTACCTATTATGCTTCATGCAGAAAAAAATCATACCATAACTTTAGGGTAATTAGTAAAAGCATTGCTTGGAAATTTATAGGAGGAAACACCTATATTAAAAAAAGAGAAAGATCTTAAGTCAGTAACCATTGCCAGAAACTAGTAAGAGAAGAACAAACTATAGCAAAGGAGCAAATGCATGCTCAGGAGGAGGAAGTGCTCCCCGTTTCTCCTTGAGGCCGCCCTTACTCTGCTTCCAAAACCACACAGCCGATGCGGGTATCCTGACCTGGAACGCGCGGCGTTCCCCTGGTCAGGATGGCTTTTCCCGGGCTCTTTGTCGTTGGAGTCGAAGAACGAGAGAAACCACAGACAGAAGATGGTATAGTAAAGGCGGAAATTTACGGAAGAACAAGCACAGACTCCTGCGTGGGGCGGGGGTCGGGGGGGAAAGGGTCCCACTGAGTCCCTTTTCCCTGCAGTTTTAAAGGCTGCAGATCTTTGTGCCTTGATATCCCCTCTGATTGGTCGCTATTCCCCTTTGATTTGGTCACTGAAGTAACTCCTGAGCTCAAAGGTCTAACTTCACAAGGGACATGTGAGGCCCTCCTTGTTATCTTATTCCCTCGTTTTCCCCCTTCCCTTTATTCTGTAAATGTGTACCTTTTGCTACTCCCAGTTCCCTTATCTTATGGAAATGTAACTGTTGCCTCTCCCAACTCCCTTGTCTTATAGAAATGTAACTTCTGCCCCCCCACCCCCCCCAACTCCCTTGTTTTACGGAAATGTAACTTTTTGCAGCTCGGTAGCCTGTGCTTTTTCCATGGACCCCCTTAATTTAAAAAATTCCCTAAACCTGCCTATTTTACCCATAAAAATTCCTATTGCATAGAGATATCACAAGCAAATTACAGACCAGTATCTTTTATGAATATAGATGCAAAAAAATTCTCAACAGAATACTGGCAAATTGAATCTAGCATCATATTATATTTATACACTGGTCAAGCAGGATTTATCCCAGGAATGCAAGTGTTAACGTAAAAAAAAAACCATTGAAACCTGTAAAGAATTTTTGTGAGTTTGTTTGAGCCAAACTGTTGACATATGCCGGGAAGCAGAACCTCAATGAATTGAGATAATGCTCCGGAGAATGGCGGGGTTACATCTGTATTTATACATGGCAATCAAAGGAAAGGGACATAGGTGGGTTACATGAAATCCATTGGTGATAGAGAAGAGAGGCGGGAGAAAGCAAAGCAGGGAAACCCCTGGGATTGGATAAAAAGTAAAATGATGGACACACACTTAGGTGGGTGCAGGATCAATTAACATGACAATGAAGGAATTTGTGGTCCCTGTTCTGGCGCCAGCACTTTAGGTTGTGCCCCCAAGGGATCCAGAAGAAGGGAAGTTACAAGTTACCCAGACATTTCAAGGGTGTGTTATCATAGGTGCAAAAAGACAGATAGGCTCAGTTAAGGTAAAGGTTGACCTTGTCAGTGAAGATACTGGCCTAGGATGTAACTCCCCACCATAACTACTTTTAAAGTTTAAT
>NW_006300367.1:4963732-4967026 GCF_000327345.1 Myotis davidii
TCCAGCCCCAGTGGGGGTGCGTGCGGGAGGCAACCAGTCAATGTGTTTCTCTCATATCGATGTTTCTCTCTGTCTCTCCCTCTCCCTTCCACTCCCTAAAAATCAATGGAAAAAGATCCTTGGGTAAGGATTAATATCAACAAAATCCAATATTATGTGATAAAAATACTCAACAAACTAGGAATAGAAGGAAACTTTATCAGTGTGATACAGGCCATTGTGAAAACCAACTCATGTCATACTTAGTGATAAAAGAATGCATACATTCTTCCCAAGATCAGGAACAAGACAAGGATTTTCTTAAAAAATTAAATTTATTGGGGTGCACTCAGGAAAATCAAAGGAGATAGGAAGGTGGGTGGTTGCATAAGTACCTGGTGAAAGCCAGGGATGTATCTGCCTGGTTGCATCTTTGACATTCCTGGCTGAATTCCTTCAGGCAGCATTTTATATTCCTTTCTCTGCCATCTACACAACACCTCTACCACCATCTGGTTTAGGACTTGTCCCAGTACTATTGCAACTGTTTGCATTTTGGTCTCTTTCCAGGCAACCACCTCCTTTGGGACCTTGACCAAGTCTTACATTCTGTGACTTCTAGTAGTTAGCATAGTGTGTACATAACTTGGCACAGAGTAAATGTTTGTTGACTGAGTGAGTGTGTGAGCTTGAAAGTGATTTGGGCTGTGGGAGGGAGAGGAAAGAGAAGGAAAGAACAGAAGTATCAGGTAGAATAAGAACAGAGACTTATTGCTGGCAGGGCAAGGCGATGTCTTTTTAAAATTTCAGACTGTATTATAATTATAAAAATCATTGTAATGTGGAGAGTCTTTTTTTTGTTTGTTTTTTTTATTATTTTTTAAAATATATTTTATTGATTTTTCACAGAGAAGGAGAGAGAGGGATAGAGAGTTAGAAACATCGATGAGAGAGAAATATCCATCAGCTGCCTCTTGCACACCTCCTACTGGGGATGTGCCCGCAACCAAGGTACATGCCCTTGACCGGAATCGAACCTGGGACCTTTCAGTCCGCAGGCCGATGCTCTATCCACTGAGCCAAACCGGTTAGGGCTGGAGAGTCTTATTGATAGAAACACACCACTTTTGACTTACTGGCCAGAGCTATGCACTGATTGTTTAGTCGAGACAATGGTGGCTCAAGCAATTTCCTGACCAGATAGTCTCAGAGTAAATCTTTACTAATATTTACTGACCTTTAAGATAGTCTGTCTGTCACCAGAATTGCCTGACTAAGGGCTAGATGTCTGGTCTCTGTCATTTGCGCGTAGCCCTTCTCCAGATCCCGAATCCTGAACCATGTGGGACATGGTTCACACAGGCTGGCACAGTGCAGGCAGGCAGCTTAGCATAGAGACCTGTAGTTCAGTGCAGGCTTGTCCCTGAAGTATAGTTGCATGAAAGGTTCCCGTGTAGAAATGGCTGCTAGGCTCAGTTTTTCTTTTTTTAAAAGGTATCCACCAGAGCTCTTTTTGGTAGGGTCTTCTTTCTCAGGGTTCTCATTTTAATCCCCTACTTCTCATGTTCCATGTACTACATATAGCTCTTTAACATTTTCATTATGCCTGACTTCTCCATAATTTCTAGGGAGATTTTTGATGTAGTCATTGATTAACTGGTGCTGGTAATTTAAATTGTACTTCTTGTAAATATGTTTTTATTGATTTCAGAGAGGAAGGGAGAGGGAGAGATAGCAACATCATTGATGAGAGGGAATCATTGATCGGCTGCCTCCTGCATGCCCCACACTGGGGATTGAGCCCACAACCTGAGCATATGCCCTGACCGGGAATTGAACCATGACCTTCTGGTTCATAGGTTGACACTCAACCGCTGAGCCATGCCAACCCTTCAACATTTTCATTTTTATTTATTGAGTGCCCATGCTTTGGACTTCAATGAGGCAGTAGTAGAGTGATGTAGAATTGTGGAAAGAATACAAACTTTGGGGCAGGTTGATCTGGTTTTTAATAACTGCCTGATAATAACTAGCTTTAAAACCCTGGGTAGTGTTCTTTTTAAAACCTAACCTTTCTGAGATTTATTTCCTTATGTTCAAAATAGGAGTGCTAATGCCTACTTATCTCACTGGTATTTCATTGTCTCTGCCTTACCACACTTCTTCCCTCAATCATTCACAAGGTCCCACCTCCCTTGTTAAGTGCCATTAACTAATGGGTGCACATTCTATCCACATTTTAAGACAGAGTTCAAACTGAGTCTTGTTTACTGGTATATAGTTTTGACTTGGTCATTCCAGATCTTCTTGATCCATCCCTTCTCCGATATGACCACAGTATGTACTTAGTACCCCTTATTAGGCAGGTGCAACATTCTTCATGGAATCAGCAACCTATGTTTGTGTTGAGTTCATATATGACAACCTTTCTGTATGTTGTCTCCAAGTAAGTTGGAAGCACTTTCATGTTAAGTCATAGACTATAGTACTTCTTTAAAACTTGTTTTTTTCCTTTTAATAATGGGTCTGAACATTCTGTGACAGATTTTTGGTCAAGTTGTTTTAATTAAAAAGTACTGATTTTAAAAACTAGTAACTTAAAAACTGCCACACACACAGAAGAACCAAATGGTCCACAAGACAATCTCCTTTCCTCCTGAAGGCTTTACCATGAGTGCAGTCATTAACCAGCCTTGTACTATTAAACTTAAATGGCCAATTGAGACAAACAGTTCTAAGACCATTCTCCCACCACCGAGTAAGACGGGGTGGCCGCTATGGGGATGACATCATTCGTCCTTCTGAGCTTTCTGGGCAGACTTGGTGCTTTGCCAGCTCCAGCTGCCTTCTAGTCCACTGCTTTGATGACTCCCACAGCAACTGTCTGTCTCATGTCACGAACACTGACACGGCCCACAGGAGGGTAGTCAGAGAAGCTCTCAACACACTTGAGCTTGCCAGGAACCATGTCGATAAGGGCGGCATCACCAGATTTCAAAAACTTAGGGCCATCCATCTTCCAGCTTTTCCCCAGAACGATGATCAATCTTCTCCTTCAGCTCAGCAAATTTACAAGCAACATGAGCTGTGTGACCGTCCAGCACTGGTGCATATCTGGCCCGGATGGCTCAGGTGCTTCCGTTGGTGGGTCATTTTTGCTGTCACCAGCCACCTTGCCTCGGCGAACATCTTTGACAGACACGTTCTTGACGTTGAAGCCCACATGGTCCTCAGGAAGAGCTTCACTCAATGCTTCATGGTGCATTTCAGCAGACTTCCCTTCAGTTGTAACGTTGACTGGAGCAAAGGTGACAA
>NW_006300367.1:4967268-4971825 GCF_000327345.1 Myotis davidii
TCTTAGTCCAAGTTCTTCATAAGTAGTACATGGTATTTCTGTAACACTAGGGGGTTTCACTGATTTATTCTCTTCCTTAGTACTATTAATCCCTACCTCCAGGGAAAAATCCTCACCTGGGGAAACAACCTTTCTTGGGGAGGTGGTCCTGTTTAAAACACATAGCGCTAAGAGGGGGAGCAAACATATGCCATATACACCAGGTCCTTTGAAACATAGCTGTGCAGATGTTTTTTCCCTGGAGCGACTGTGTCAAGCAGCAAGGGTGGACCGTCTTCCGGCAGAGCACCAGTCTCCACTCAGTTCTGTCACAGGGACAGGACCAATACTGCCAATTAGGTAGACATCCTGGGGGGCCAGACGCATGGCCTGGTCAGTTGGATGAGTTGGTGGCAGGACGCTATCCAGAGCTTCAAGCCATCTTTATGGGTGACTTTCCATCCCTTGAACCAAGGCTTATTAATACTTGGCTCCAGCATGTTGTCATCATTCCAATGAGAAATTGGCACAAATGCTACTGTGTGACAACTGTAGCCAATTTTCTTAATGTGGGTGCTGACTTCTTTAACAATTTCCTCATCTTTTCTGGCTGTAGAGTAGCTCAGTGGAATCCATTTTGCTAACATCAACCATCAGTTGTTTCACACTCACTATGTAAGCCAGAGGGGCATGCTCATGGGTCTGCCCATTCTTGGAGATACCTGCTTCAAATTCACCAACACCAGCAACAGCAATCCGGACAGCACAGGTAGCTTGAGATGTGCCTGTAACCATGTTTTGATGAAGTCTCTGTGTCCTGGGCCATCAATGATGTTCACATAATACTTGCTGGTCTCGAATTTCCACAGGAGATATCAATGGTGAAACCTCACTCACGTTCAGCTTTCAGTTTATCCAAGACTCAGGCGTACTTGAAGGAGCCCTTCTGAATCTCTGCACTCTCCTCAAATTTTTCAGTGGTTCTTTTGTCGATCCCACCACATTTATAGATCAGATGGCCAGTAGTGGTAGACTTGCTGGAATGTTTGTGTCTAATGACAGTGATGTTGATATGAGTCTTTTCCCATTTTGGGTTTGAGTTAGTGGTGGTTTTCATGACACCTGTGTTCTGGTGGCAAACCTGTGGTGAAAAACCTATAGTTATTTCTTTTGTAGCTTCCTCAGTGAGGTGTGGTGTATGATGAGGGACTTCCCTCGACCAATGGAATGTAGCAGGAGTGATTTACAAGTTGTGGATCCTAGGTCTTGGCAGTCCTGGCAGCTTCCCCCTTTGTTGTTTTGGAGTGTTCCACCCACTATGTGGTGAACGTGTGCTGTACTCCCGGATGGTTACAGATCATGCATGGCAGGGTGTCCAGCCAGCAGCCAATACCAATGCCTCAGACATGTGAATGATGCCACTGTAACGTCTTCGGCCCCCATCAAGCTGGCAGATGACAGCAGCTGCGTAAAGGTTCTAAGGAAGATTAGTAGAATCTCCCATCTGAGCCCAACCAACCCACAGATCTTTGAGAAATATTAATTTCTTAAGCCACCAAATGAAAACAGTCCTACTTTTAACTTGTAACTTATCGAGAAGTATACAGTAGACTAAGAAGTTGCAGAGCTTGCGGTTGCTTCCGTTCTCCCCATTCGCCACCTTTAATACTCCATAGTTGTGTACCTGAGTGCCACAGAGTGGTTATGAGTCAGGGCTAGAGATAGGAGCTATTAAAAATGCCTTCTGCAACCTCTTCCCATCCTTACTCTTGGTTAGTGTATGTGGAGCCAGTATTCCCCAGAGTGCAATGCAGAGGTAGCAGTCAAGACTAGAGGGCAGGATTCTCAACCTTATTGCTCTTTTCATGACATCAGACTGTCTTATTCATTCTTGTTGAAGATAGTACTTTTTAACTTCTGCCTCTTAGCCTGCAGCAGAGTTAGGCTATTGTTCTGGTTTAGGTTCTAATCTATATATACTAGTGGACCGGTGCACAAAATTCGTGCATGGAGGAGGAGGTGTTCCTCAGCCCGGCCTGCACCCTCTCCAATCTGGGACCCCTCGAACGATGTCCTATTTCCAGTTTATAGGGATCGGGCCTAAACCAGCAGTCGGACATCCCTCTCGCAATCCGGGACTGCTGGCTCCTAACTGCTCGCCTGCCTGATTGCCCCTAACTGTTCCCCTGTCGGCCTGATCTCCCACAACTGCCCTCCCATGCTGCAACCTGACTCCTCCGCTCGAGGCAGCAGAGATGCCGGGACAGGCCTCCTCCACACTGCGCAGAGCTGCGGGACCCTCAGGTCTTACTGCACAGAGCGGCCGCGGGGCCCGACCTTCGCTGTGCATGTGGCCATCTTGGGGCGGCCATCTTGTGATGACATCACGTGCGAGGGCGTGAGGACCACCTAGGCTTTCATTATATAGGATGTTAGTAATCAGAAAACCTATTAGGGCCTCTCTGTGCATGTGTGTGCGGGATGTGGGGCGGCCTGGGTGAGGGGCCTGTGGTGGTTTTCAGACCTGCCATGCTCCCATGGGGTGAGGGTCCCCGCTGGGGGGCATAGCCAGCCTGGGTGAGGGGCTGAGGGCTGTTTTCAAGCTGGCCACACCCCCTTCAGGGTGGGGGTCCCTGCTGGGGTGCCTGGCCAGCCTAGATGAGGGGCTGATGACTGCAGGCTGACCAAACCCCCAGCGGGGATCCTCACCCCATGAGGGTGTGGCCAGCCTGGGTGCGGGGCTGATGGCTGTTTTTAGGCTGGCCACGACCCTGGGCAACCCAGGCTCCCAGACCCTCCTTGAGTGGAGGCCATGCCAGCTGGAAGCAGGTATCTGGGATTTATTTGTCGTCTGTAATTGAAACTGTAGCCTTGAGCAGAGCACAGGGCGGCAGGGCAGGCAGGAACCTTGGCTTCCTCCATTGCCAGGGGCAACCCAAGCCTCCTGTTTGCACCAGCTCCCTGGCCACTGCCATCTTGGTTGGGTTTATTTGCATACTCGCTACTGATTGGCTGGTGGGCGTGGCTGGTGGGCGTGGCGTATGAGTGTAGCAGAGGTATGATCAATTTGCATGTCTCTTTTTTAAATTTTTTTTTAGATTAAATCTTTATTGTTTGCATGTTTCTCTTTTATTAGATAAGATAAAAACCTAAGTGACGGAATGACTGGCCCGACCGGCTGACTGGCTGGTAGCTATGACGTGCACTGACCACCAGGGGGCAGATGCTCAATGCAGGGGCTGCCCACTGATGGTCAGTGTGCTACCATAGCCAACCTCCCGTGACCAGCCAACCTCCCACAATCCCTCCCCCTGGCCGGCCAGGTCCAATCGGCCCTGATTGCTGGCTAGGCCGGGACCCCACCCGTGAATGAACTAGTCCAGAAGCTCACCTTGGGCCCTGGCTGTGTCCTGTTTGTTCTTGTGTCCCTGGGCCTTTCAGTAATGCCTTACATATAACATACCTCATTTTTATTTAGCTCACCCATAGGTAACTGCTGTGGTTCCTGGTTCCAGGTGAACTTTAGACCTTAGTTTCCTTTTTGCACTCTTCCCTAGTAGAGAACCCGGGTAGGATGTCCTATAGGGGGCCTGGGCAGGATGTGGGTGGAAGGAAAAGATTTTTCCTTCCTCCTCCTGGGTCATCTTCCAGATCCTCCTGCACCTCCTTTTCTAAGTCCTCCACATCCTCTCCTGTTTACTTTCTAAGTTTTCTGAATTATTTAAAATATAAAGTCTTTATGTAATTTTGTTGCTGTATGAAGTTTTGCCTATATGTTTGTCAGTTTGCTTTCGATCTCTTTTTTAAAAAAAATATATTTTTATTGATTTCAGAGAAGAAGGGAGAAGGAGAGGGAAAGATAGAAACATCAGTGATGAGAGAGAATCATTGATCGGCTGCCTCCTGCTCGCCACCCCCACCCCCCACTGGGGCTGGAGCCTGCAACCTGGGCATGTGCCCTGACCGGGAACCGAACCGTGACCTCCTGGTTCATAGGTCAGTGCTCAGCCACTAAGGCAGGCCGGCTGGGCTGTAATTTCTACTCTTTTATGCACCCTGCACCTCCTGCTTGGATTTTTATTTCCTGACATACATCTAGGGGTGAGAAGCTCTGCTGGTCTTCCTCTGTCTGAAAATGTTTCCTTTTGCCCTCACTACAGAAATAGCCCGGCTGGTGTAGCATTTAGAGTGACTCCCTTTCCCTCAGTACTTCGTCCTGTATCTTCCCCTTGTAGAAAAGCCGCCTGTGTATGCTGTATCTCTTAAAGGTGACGTGCCTTACTCCCAGGTAGCTTTTAGGTTGCTTCTTTCCAACCATCACAATGTCTCTGATGTAGATTCACTTTTCTTGCATCGACTGGATTTAGGGTGAATTTACAGTCTGAGTATTCACAGATTCAACTGTAGGAAACTGTCAGCTTCTCTTTTCTCTCTCTCTCTCTTGTTGCTTTTCTGCCAATCCCTCCTTTTCCTTCTTCTGGAGCTTTTCTTCTCTCTTAAATGTTCCTATTTTTGAAAGTCATTTTGTTTCTTTGTACTTCAGTATAAGACAGTTTTCTAGACGACCATCTCATTCAC
>NW_006300367.1:4972480-4978507 GCF_000327345.1 Myotis davidii
CTCTCTCGTCAATCCATGTCTATGGTCTTTAAGATAACTTGTTATGTAAACTTATTTATTTATCTAAGATGCACCTACACTGAATTTATCTGAAAAATAAAAAAACTCGATATTAAGAAAAAAATTGTAAATGGAAGCTTATAAGAGAGGGTTTTGCGTGCCAGCAAAAGTTAGTGGCGTGCCATGTTTGGCATGCGTGCCAGGGGTTGCCCACCCTAGACTAGGTGGATTTGGTGCTGGTCTCCTTAGATTTATTTATTTATTAGCCTACAGTCCGATGAATGGCTGCCCGGTTCCGACTGTCCTCGCTCAGGCCTGACCGTTGCTGCTGGAAGTGGGCTGGAGAACATGGCCTCTCGCGTTTTGGAAGCTAGAGCATCTTCCTGGTAGCATGGCAGCCTCAGGCGGCATTCTGAGGGGGCTCCAGTGCTTGCTGTCAAACCTCTGCTTGCTTTGCAGTTGCTGATTTCCAGCTGGCCACAGCAAGTCTCAGGACCAGTTCTAGAGTCACTGTGGGTGTGGCAGACTACGCCTTGGTGGGGGAGGAGTAGCAAAGAATTTGTGGCCATTTCACAAGCCCAACCTTGCTTGCTCTGCTTCTTGGGCTAATACTGGGCCTGGAAAGAAAAGGTTCTGTTGGTTGCTCCTGTTTCCTGTATCACTGATACCTTCTGTAGTCCAACTTATGAGCTGTTAAGGAATTAGAGATATTTTTGTTTGAATTAAAAATTGGAGAGAAGGGTAATAGCTGCTTTTATCTATCTGAGATCCTTCTTGTGAGGGAGGGACTGGTTCCCGGGTGTGGAAAATGACGGGAGAGCAGATGCTCCTCCCTTTGAGGAAGGCTTGCCATGTGAGATGGTGAGTTTTACTCCCCGTCCCCAGCCTGCTGCGTTGTTAGAAGCAGTAAAGCAGGAGTCGGGCAAGCACACACCTGGGGCTTTGAGGGAGCATTTTTCTTACTGACTCACATGATTCCTGTGGGTATAAAAAATCTCTGATTCTGGAACTCGGAAAGTCCATTGTGCTTCGTGTACGGAGAGAGGGGATGAGGCTGGGTGATGCTAGGGAAGGAAGTACTGTGGGCAGAGTGGAAGAGCTGCCACGCACAGCCTTTGAACTTACTTGGTGTAATAGCTCAGCTTTCCCTGCTGGAGCCCTGAGAGCTGGTGCAGGGTTGCTGTGCAGAACGTCTCTCTTTAGCAGTGTCAGGGGGTGCTGCACCTGGAAGGCAGGCTTTCTATGGGTCTTCTTAGGTTAGATTGAAAGGAATTGACGTAGGAAGTACGTGTGTACAATTGCTTCAGCAGCTGTAGATTAAATGGTCAGCTTTTTCACTTAATGAAAAGGATTGTGGTACTTTTCCTGTATCATGTGTTTTGCCCTACCCCAAACATGATTTTGAGGTCTCCTGCTTTTATAACAGTACCAGGCCCATGTGGAGCGATTGTCTGCCAGTGGAGAGCTCCATGTCAGTAACTGATCGGAATATGAGCCAATTTCCTTCTTTCCTTCATTACTTTCTTTGTTGTGGAGGGGATGTGTAAAGGCTACCGCTCAACTGTTGTAAAGCTGCTAAGCAAGAAGTTTGATGTAGGGACTGGCTTTGACTTCTAATGTTACCAGACTGACCACTTTGGTCAATGGTGTTTCTATGGAGCCCACCCCATATCCAGCCCTTGGTTTTTTGGAAAACTGAGAGGAAGGCAATAAGACACAGAATGGTGTTAAGTTTTTGGTGGGAAACAACATTTAAGCTACAAATAAACAAGCCAGCTAAAGCAGAGAGTGCTTTGCTGACTGGTACATTTATAAGCTGGAAAATTGTGACAAACCTCAACCCACCAACTGTGTAGCCCATTGGCTCTGCTTGGGCCTTCAGTGTTCTTCCTGATAACAGTAGTAACCATGGCCCTGGCCCGTGTGCTGGTTGGTTGGGTGAATGGTCGCTGGTTAGATTCCTGATTGGGGCACATGCCCAAGTTGTGGGCTTGATCCCCAGTAGGGAGTGTGCAGGAGGCAGCCGATCCATGTTTCGCTCTTAATGGATGTTTCTCTCTCCCTCCCTCTCCCTCTCCCTCTAAAAAATCAATTAAAAAAATCTTAAAAAAATAATGATTATGTTTTTCTGATATGATTGCCGAGCATTCCTGATTCTCATTTCCACTTGCCATTATAAATGATTCTGCAGCATGAACTGCTTTGTCTTTGATTCAGTGTTTTATAACATTTGAGTGTTACATTATCTGTGCTGATTTGTCGTTTTCTTACTTTTCAGAATGACTGCTGAATTATGAAGTATTTCAGACCCAATACCAGGACTGCACTCTGCCATTCACTCCTTTATCGTCTACTAGTTATTTAAATTGAACTTTTAATATCCTGCCAGCTGCTCTTCAGACACACATGGTGCATTGTTGCCATTCCCCGGATTGCATCTTTGAAACACAGGCTCTTAGTAACCCTCAGCGAACAAAGAGGCAACCTCCCGGGTACACTAACTGGGAGGGTGTCACCCTGACTGCCCTCTAGCTTTTGCTGCATCTCAATTTGAATTCACCATGGAGCCTCGCATGGAGTCCTGCCTGGCACAGGTGTTGCAGAAGGATGTGGGGAAACGACTGCAGGTTGGCCAAGAACTCATAGACTATTTCTCAGACAAACAGAAGTCTGCTGACCTTGAGCATGACCAGACCATGTTAGATAAACTTGTGGATGGACTCGCTACCTCTTGGGTGAACTCTAGCAATTACAAGGTAAGCTGTGCATTAGAAGGCACTCCAGGTGGTTGGGCTGCCTTCGTGGATCCGAATTGGTCCTTAGGAAAAAAATCTTTGTGAGCAATCAGCATGATTCCTTGGCTTCCAGTAAGACACCTGGTCAGGTTATGGCTCCTAGACATATCATTATAGAAGAAGGAGAGTTTCCTTTGATTTTTGTTTGAGATCAAGAATTATTATCTTTCAGCACTTTGAGAGAAGGCCAAGTGAACCGGTAAAGAGAAGGTCTTAATGTTGGAAAGCATTTGCAGCGTTAGGGTAGAAGTGAATGTTGTGCCCTGCACCGGGTGGGTCATGATACCTTGGTGAGTGGTCCTTCCTGAATGAGGAATGTCTTCCTGATTTTCTCGGGGACTGTTCTGTGTGATGGCCTGGAGCTTATACTTCAGTTCTAAAAACCAAGGCTTTCCGTGCCCTTGCCCGGTGGAAGGTGCAGGCAGGGTCCTCTGACCAGCTGAGTTGTGAAGGTTGACCATATATACCAAGGACTGAGTTTTTGTGAATAAAAACTGGACTGGACTTGAAGTGCAGAAGGGGTGTCTTGCTCTCTCTGCCTCCCCCCTCCCATGAAATGCTTTTAGTTTGAAAAGAGGGTGGCCTTTTTGGGTCAAGGTTGTATTGCCAATAGGTGCTGTAGTCATTGTGAAAGGGGCTTACAGAAACAGAATCTTTTGTGCTTTTTCATTGATCCAGTCTTCTGAGATTTATTTGGACTTGAAAACTAGTGCTTACAGTATTCCTTTGTTTACTTTAGTGAACTATGCACTGTTTTCCAAATACATTACACCTTGGTGTTGTCTAAGAGTCAGCAGGCTTATACTTATTAAGAGTGTTACATAGGAATTTAATATTTCACCTACAACTGGATATAAAATTTACTTAAAAGCTGGGCTTAAATTCTACTCCATCCATCTGTTTATTCACTTAGTTGAAGTTAACAAGTGCTCCTTCCCTGCAGGCATTGGTGCTGAAGATAGGAGTGTCAGAGTTGAGAGATCTGACTTGAGTCTTCACACTTTTGAGGGCTGTGAAGTCACCTGTGCATGTTGGAAGCATAGCCCACCTCTCTTTCTCTGTACGTGTTAGGGTGCTTCTAGCTGACCGTAACCAAAAGTGGACTCAGTTGACTTAGTTACTATTAGAGTAATTTCCTCTAAGAATTTAAGAAGTCCACAGTGTCAGGGAAGAAGAGTGCCTGCTGTGTCTTCACCTGAGACGAAATCTTTCTTAGACGCTCCCAGCAGACTGTACATCACAGAACGGCTTTGCGTGCTTCCCCCAGCATCACTAGAAAATGGGTGGTGTCCATGCTTGCTTTTGACTGTCATGCTTAACCTCCTGTGTTAAGAAGGCGGCCGGCCTCCGCTGAATGAAGCCCTGGCCGTGTGAAAGGGGAGTTTGTGAACAGTGTCAGACTCCTGTGAGGAAGGTTAGGCAGGGCACCTAGGTACCGTGGGTGTTAACTGAGTAACCTGCAGTCGCTGCACTGCATGAGCTTTCTCAGCCTCTCCACGCTTTAGTGTCCTCGTCCATAATGTGGGATGATCGAGTTATTGTAAGCACTAAATGAGAGCATACACCATAACCTTATCACATGCCTGCCACGTAACACACACTCAGACATTAACAGTTGTTATCAAGACTGGTTCCTGTCTTCAAGGAGCTCAGAGTCTAGGTGGGGGTGAGCACTGATAAAGAAGCAAATGGTTACAGTATAGTGTGTGCAGTAATGGAGATTCCCAGGATTTGGTGGGAAGACAGAAGAGAGTAGTAGTGCTGCCAGGAGGAATCCAAGATTTTGAAGATTGACTAGTTTTTTCAGAATAGCACTTGCAAGTAGAGTTTCTCTTTAATTCACCTTGGAGCCTCGCATGGAGTCCTGCCTGGCACAGGTGTTGCAGAAGGATGTGGGGAAATGACTACTCGTTGGCCAAGAGTATTATACACTATTTCGCAGACAAACAAGGTGACATTTTCTGGGCTGTGGCAGCTCGAGGGAATGAGGGAAACTTTCCTACTTAATCTCGAAAACTTTTATTCAGGCAACACTGCAGTCACCTGCACACTTAGTGGGCCTTGTGCAAACAAACACCAGTGTTTTTTGTGAGTATAGTCCCATAGCCCTTTCTTCAGTTTTAGAATCCCCAAAGCTCTGGAGATTTAGTGTTTTTTACTTGTCATTTGATTTGAAGTGAACTGAGGTGCAACTGTTACAGTATAGTCTTTATTTGTTTAGAATGTATTTCACTGCAAAAGTATGAATATGTTTGATTGTGGGTTGCTGTCCCAAATTCTGTTCAAAGGTGTGCACACACACACATATGTATGTATGTGTGTGTGTGTATATATATGTGTGTGTGTGTGTATATATATATATATGTATTTCTATAGCTATGTGCACTGTTTTAACTTGAAAAATTCTGATCTTTAGTATTTTGGATCCATCATTGAGGACCTGTATTAACATTGTGGAATAATAATAATAATAGCCTAGATGGTTATGGGACATTTACTATGTACCCAGAAAGTGTGCTAAATATATGTTCCTTTTTAACTTATAATTACCACTAGTAGCCCGGTGCATGAAATTTGTGCACATTTGAAAAGGAATTAATTAGAGGAACATAATTTGGACTCACTATCTAGTATCAATAATATGTGAGTGTGAGGCAGTCCACGTTTCTGAAATTCAATGACATGAATTTTAGCTATTACTTTGCCAAAGAAATGGAATTTACAGATGTTATTTAAAAGAGCATTCAATTTAATATTAAAAACTCTGGCTACCAAGTCAGGTCTGTTTTTAATTTTTTGCCAGTGTTGTAAATTGTTTGCAATATCTGCCCATTTGGTGTTGCACGTCATGGATATGAATATATCAGGCTTGCCATACTTCGTTACATTTGTCATAGCCTCCTGATATCGCCGCTGCATATTTCTGGGACTAACCTCAGAAGATGATGGAAGTATTACCATTTTACCAATCGGCACCTTGTCATTTTCAGATCTAGAGTTGAGATAATCCATCAAACCAGTATATTTCTCAGCTCTCAACTTAGATTGGTTTGCTTTGATGAAATTCATCTCATTGGCCTCCATTTTTGAATATGAATCTATGATAAACTGTTGAGTTAATTTTCCTGCATTTAAAATAGGATTGAACGTGTCCCGCACAGAGAGATGAAATCCATAATACTGCATTTGTGTGACTCGTGTCCTTACATTTTGTCTAGTATTATTGTCAATG
>NW_006300367.1:4978846-5000737 GCF_000327345.1 Myotis davidii
ATGGAACGAGTATTTTCCAGGAAATTTTTACTCTCAGAATCTTCGTTTGTCATTAATCTTTTTAAATATGCCGGGTAATCTGGAAAATGTCTATCATTTGGACAGACTTTCCCTTTGCTACGACATCGAGTAAATTTCCCATCGGATGGTTTTTCATCCGAGAAATTGAGTGATAGGCAAAATTCACATTGAGCAGTCTTTCCATCACAACTGTGTTCGAGGATTGCATATTGGTAGTACTTGTTGATGACTGTTCTCTCAACATATTCTGTCGTTGCCACCACCTTCTTTCAACTTCAAAGGCACGCTGCTCTGCAGACATTTTCTGTTGATAACACTGGTGTTTTTCGGCATCAGAGCAATGTTTTTCCAGTAGCGGGTGTTCAGATACATCCTTTCGCAGGCGCTGCCTTCTTTCAAGATCAGATGCATGCTGCTCTGCAGACATTTTCTGTCGATAACGTTGGCATCTTTCGGCTGCAGAGCTACGTTGTACCAACAGGTGTTCTTTAGACATAGTCCCACCTCTCTACTGTCACGGTCTGAGATGCAGGTGAATGAGAGTCCTGGCTGTCAGGCCACTGAGAGCTGGTGGGCGTGGCTTGAGCATAGCAGAGGGACGGCTAATTTGCATGTTTCTCTTTTATTATATAGGATATAAGGTAGATATTGCTCTCCTCATTTTTTAAAATATATTTTCTTGATTTTTTTACAGAGAGGAAGGGAGAGAGATAGAGAGCCAGAAACATCTATGAGAGAGAAACATTGATCAGCTGCTTCCTGCACGCCCCCCACTGGGGATGTGCCTGCAACTAAGGTACATGCCCTTGACCGGAATCAAACCCGGGACCCTTGAGTCTGCAGGCCAACGCTCTATCCACTGAACCAAACCGGTTCTGGCTGCTCTCCTCATTTTACAGCTGAGACTGATGCTGAAATAAATCAATTAACTTGTTCAAGGTGACAGAGCCAGTAAATAAGGTTTTTGGACCTCGAACACTCCTCTCCCCAGGTGTTCATGCAGCCGGAGTGAATTAAGCACTTATTATGATGTGGCAGATACTGCACTGAGGGCTGGGTATCCAGAGGGGAAAAGATTGGCCTGGGCCCTGCTCTGACTGGGTGTGGTCACTGCTTGGCACTTGAACTCTGTTTCCGTCTAGTATGTCTGGACTTTATCCCTGGGCACTGTTGTCTCCAGGCCCATGCCATGCTGCCTTGTATTTGAAATTTGTAGTGTTCCTATTGACCTAAGGCTTCCTTTGCCTCTGCCCTAATGATCTTAATGGTCTAATTAATTGAGAGACAGGTAAGACAGATGAGAGGACAGTGCAAAATGCTGGATAGGAAATAATTCACTGTTAAATTGCATCATATCCGAAAGGCCTTGATGGAGAAGAATTAAATAAAGGCACAAGGATCAAGAGGAGGTAGTTGCATAGTGTTCAGAACAGCTCCTCTCCTCTTTCGTTCCTCGCTTTCTGGGTAGCACATTCTCTGTATAGACCAGTGGTTCTCAACCTTCCTAATGCTGCGACCCTTTAATACATTTCTCATGTTGTGGTGACCCCAACCATAAAATTATTTTTGTTGCTATTTCATAACTGTAATTTTGCTGCTGTTATGAATCGTAATGTAAATATCCGATATGCAGGATGTATTTAGACGACCCCTGTGAAAGGGTCGTTCGACCCGCAAATGGGTCACGACCCACAGGTTGAGAACCGCTGGTATAGACTGAAGATTTAGTCTGTCCTTAGGCTTGAGCAGTTAGCCCTGCCCAGGGGCAAGTGGGTGGAGGAGAGTGTGTTGGCAGATAAGGGAGGTTCCCCTCGTTTCCCTTGCCTATCTCTTGGAAAGATGGTTGGTTCAGATTAGCTGACTGCTGATTCTTTTTCTGGTGTTGCCACCGAGTGATGGGTCCTTTCAGCAGTTGTCCATCCTCCCAGGTTTTTCCTGCAGTGTTATCCTGTTGCTTGCACACAGTGTCATTTTTTGGTATAGTTTTAAAAGACAGTTGCCTCTCTTGTAAGTGGAGAAGCCATAGTGAGCAGTACTAACCAAAAGCAAAAAAAAACAAAAAACGCACACGCACAAAAAACAACCCTCAAGAAAAGTTACTTCAAGGAAATTTATGTGGATTGTCGATTAAAATAGTGTCCTTGATATATGTGGTTAATGGCATTTTCTCTACATGCTTGTTTACGCGTATGGACGGGCAGCAGAGTCTATTGGAAATAATTCAGATTTGAGTCTGACCAGTCTGATTTCTCTCCTGGCTCTGCCACTTAGACTTTTGAGCAGGTAATTTTCCTCATCTGTGAAGAATGTGATGATTCCCATTACATGGCGTTAGTATGAAGACTCAGTGAGCCAGTGCGCATAAGGCCCCAGCAGTGCCTCACATGCAGCCTGTGGTCAGTACAAGGAAGACAGTGAAGCTGTAATGTAGTTATTGGACCAACTGACAACGAGATCTGTAGAAAATTAACTTATTTTATATATGGGGCCAAAGTTGTATGCCTTCCTGTGACCCTTGTCAGTCCGTGTCCTGGGACAGAGCAGCACATCTTTTGCGATGATGTGAACTGTTCAGCTGTGCACTGTTGATGATCAAGTCCCTGGACAAAGTGGCAGCTGGCCGCACATTCTAAGGGTGAGTTTAAACCAATGTTCACTAAAAGCTAACATTCATACGCACTCATTATGTGCCAGGGACTGTTACATGCTTCAGATCATTGCCGCGTTTAGTCATGCTGTAAGTACTGTGTGATAAGCTCTATGATTGTACCCATTCTGCAGCTCAGGACACTGCCCGAGAGAAGAAAAATCTTACCCCAGATTACATAACTAGAAAGTGTAAGAGGCAGAATTCTAGTTGGATAGTCTGACTTTAGAGCCCACATCTGAGTCAATATGAAATACTACTTTCTTCATAACATTGCAACAATATTCATAACTTATTTGTCAGAGCATGAAGAAAAGAGTGTACGATACCCCACATTTAATAATGATTGCTTTAGGAGACCAGGTCTTGAGTGAGAGATAAGCAACTCATTTTGTACTTTAATTAAAAACAAACAAACAAACAAACAAAAATCTTTAAGATTAATGTATGTAAAACAGTGCTTTTACTGGTCCTAGTAGAATCATGACCATATGTACTTTTAACATTTTCTATTTTTGGAAAATATTAGACCTACAAGAAACTTTCAAAAACCAGTGCAAAAAAGAACTATTTACAAAAACCAAGAATTGGAAATAACCTAAGTATCTATCAGCGGATGAATGGATAAAGAAAATATATGAATATATTCAATGAAATATTATTTGGCCATAAAAAGGATGAAATCCTGCCATTTGTGACAACATGGATGGACCGTGAGGGCTTTATACTAAGTGAAAAAAGACAAAGGCAAATACTGTATGATCTCCCTTATATGTGGACTCTAAACAAATACCAAAACTCCTTCCATAAACCAAGCTCATAGATGCAGAGAGCAGATTGGTGTTGTCCGGGGTGGGGTTGGTATTGGGAAAAATGGATGAAGGGTGTTCAAATGGTGCAAACTTTCAGTTATGATACGTTAAGGGAATGTGATGTACGGCATGGAGACTATAGTTAGTAATACTGGATTGTACACTTGAAAGTTGTTCAGAGTATATCTTAAAAGTTCTCATTACAAGAAAAAACTTCTGTAATTATGTATGGTGATCGATGTGAAGTAGACAGACTTCCTGTGGTGATCATTTTGCAACACACACAAATATTGAATCATGTTGTACACTTGAAACTGATATAATGATAAAAACAAGGACATTCATTTATGTAATCTTAGTACAGTTACCTAAACCAGTATTAGGATTGATAGAGCACTAACATGTAGTCCATAAACCTTATTCACGTTCCACCTCTTCTTCTAATGCCCATTATAGGGAAAGGAAAATAGCTGCTTTCTGGTCCATGATCCAGTACAAGATCACAGGTTGCATTCAGTTCTCATCTGTATAGTCTTCCTTTAATCCAGAGTAGTTCATCACCTGCATTTCCTTGTCTTTCTTGACTTAATACTTTTGAAGAGGACAGGCCATTTATTTTGTATCGCCCTTCAGTTTGAGCTTGTTTGATGTTTCTCATGATTATTAAAGGCTGTGCATTTGTGGCAGGCATACCGCAGGGGTGATGTTCTGTCCTCAGTGTATCATTACAGTGCACCTCTTGTCCTCCCTGGTGCAAGAGGTGTTTGCCAGGTGGCTTCAAAAAGTTGCTATGTTTTCCTTTTATGATTAATAGGTATCTTGTGGGGAGATATTTTGAGACTATGTATAAATATCCTGTTTGTCATCTAATTTTCACCTACTAGCTATAGCATCCATTGATGATTCTTGCCTGAGAAAGCTATTACTATGTTGGCTGCCAAAGGGTGATTTAATAATTTCACTCTATGTACTTCTTTATTTATTATTTGACTCCATATATATATATATATATTTAAAAATTTATTGATTTTTTTACAGAGAGGAAGGGAGAAGGATAGAGAGTTAGAAACATTGATGTGAGAGAAATATTGACCAGCTGCCTTCTGTACACTCCCTACTGGGGATGTGCCTGCAACTAAGGTACATGCCCTTGACCGGAATCAAACCTGGGACTCTTCAGTCCACAGGCCGACGCTCTATCCACTGAGCCAAACCGGTTTGGCAAACTTCATATATTTTTGAGATATGTCTCCTATGTCTGTTTGTATAGCAGGAGGTAAGTGTGTATTTCATAGTTATCCCAAAGAGGATCGACTGTGAAGAAAGGAAAAACTGTTTAAAAATAGTCTTATTTAGGTACATTTATATTCATAAAGGTTTTAAGACAACCTATTAATTTATAAACATTTAATAAAATAATGCAATAAAGTTTGCATTGGGCTCTGGGCTTCCTACACTAGAAATGGAGAAATGGTCAGCTGTAAGTTTTTATAACAGTTGTGAAAGGAATATAGAAAGTCAGATAACAGCAAAATATCTTCCTGGAGTTAGCAAGGTACTCGACACTTTGCAGGAAGGGAAAAGCAGGGCATGGGAAATGGTGAAAGAAGACAGTACCGAGTGTGAGATCCAGATTATTCAGCTGTGCTTTTCCTGTAGACAGAGCTCACCAGCCCGAGCTTAGACTAGGCGGGCATTGTCAGATGGCATCCAGGTTGAAAAAAAACCAAGAGCTTGTAGTCCTCATTGAGCTATCTTTTTAACAAGTTGGGTAGAGGGAGAGCCTGGACAAGGAGCATGGCACAGAATCCAGATAATTGGGTAAAAGTGGCTTGAAATATAGAATGGGAGGTCAGCCTGGAGGAATAATCAGGTTACAGCTGCTTTTTACATGGGATTTTGGGTAGAGCAAAGATGGTTGTCCATTTTGGACCAGATAGACAGGGTGACAGATAAGGAGGAAGTGCTTTGTGCCAGGTTTGATGATGGGCAACCATCCTTAAAGGCTCTGTGGAAGAGATGGCTCAGTGGCCCCACGAAGGAGCATGTTGCCAGCCTCATTAGTAGAGTAATATTCTGAGGTAAGCAGACTGGTCATAGACCAGTGAAGCTGAGCAATATTCCCAGTTGGAGAAGCCTGGGAGGGGGGGGGGAGAAGGGCCTTGGGACCAACTTGTGGGCAACGGCAGCCATTGAAGGACCGTTGGGAGAGCACAGCATTGCAGCACAGGTGCTAACGACTGACTGAGGAGTTAGGGATCCGTGAAGGTCAAGTGGACTAGGGCCAAGGGGAAATGAGGGGGAAGCAAATTGGAGTACGAGGGTGGGTGGTCTTGGTGTGTTTGGATGAGTGAAGGACTGGGATGAATTTGAGAAGTTTTCAAGATTTCAGGCTTCAGGATACAGTTTATTGGCTGAGGGTAGCCTTATAAAAAAGGTGGTCAAGTTCTTCTCCAGCAGGATGCTTTTTTAAAATTATTTTTTTATTTGGAGAAGGCCTTGTTTTTGGTTTTGTTTTAATATATTTTTAATTGATTTCAGAAAGGAAGGGAGAGGAGAGATAGAAACATCACTGATGAGCTACTTCCTGCACGCCCCCTACTGGGGATCGAGCCCGAAACCTGGGCATGCGCCCTGACCAGGAATCGAACCATGACCTCCTGGTTCAGTTTCACTGAGCCATGCCAGCTGGGCTGGAGAAGGCCTTTTAAGAAAAAGAAAAAGAAAAAAAAAGCCAAATAATTTTGAGGAACAATTTAGAAAAGTGGAGAAAGTTTTCTTTGGCTTCTCACTTTGACTGAGGATCCTAAGCCTTGTGTATGTCAGCAGATGGTAGTTGGAGCCAATTCAATTCCAGTAGGAATCTCCAGTTTGGAGTGGTGAAGAAGGAAACTTTATTCAGTGCAAACAACTCAGTTGTGATGTAGCATGGCTGTGAGAACAGCATGGCTGTGGAACAGTTCACTCGATTGTGTTACATACACCTCAGTTATGAAGCAGCACAGCAGCCTGGCTGTGAGGAGGCCCTGGGGCCAGGCAGCCCTGGGCAAGGGTCCTCTACTGCCAGATAGCTCTGCTCTGCCTGCTCTGCTCCCTGCCAGTCTGTACTGTTTTGCCCTGTCTGTCCACTCCCTTCGGGGTTTTGTCTTTGGTACTTCAGTTCCAGCTAGGAAACACAACCTTCAGTGGAAAGGGAAAGTGCTCTCTGAGCTAGAGGGGAGCTGACTTATATAAAGAGAGGTCTCTGCCCTGGTTCCTGATTGGTCTGGTCTGTCCTCTTGCAACTGAGGATTCCAGATCCTCACAGTTTGATTGGTCTAAAAGGCTTTGTCCTCATTGGTCATAATGGAGCCACTCTGATTGGTCAGTGAAAATGCTGATGAGTGATATAGCTGCACAGCTATGATGGGATGGGGAGTCTCAGTCCTATTGGTTGAAATGCAATTTCAGGAACTCCTTTATAAGGGCTGGCTCAGATGTCAGGAACTCAATGCAGGCTTTTCCCTCAAGTGTGGTTGCATTTAAGTGAGAGGCTCTGGTTAAAAAACAGCTGGTAGGGTTTCTCTCTCTCTCTCTCTTTTTTTTATAGTGTATTTTTATTAATTTCAGAGAGGAAGGGAGAGGGAGAAAGATAGAAACATCAGTGATGAGAGAGAATCATCGATTGGCTGCCTTTTGCACACCCCGTACTGAGGATTACACCCCCTACTGAGAATTACGCCCCCTACTGGGGATTGAGCCTACAACCCAACAGGTGTGCTCTGACCAGGAATCGAACTGTGACCTTTTGGTTCATAGGTTGGCGCTCAGCTGCTGAGCCACAGTGGCTGGGCATAGGATCTGCTTTTAAATTTGAGTCCAGTTAACCACCAGGAGTTCTTGGTAGGTATATTCTTTTTCAGGCTCTACATGTGCTTTGTGATTTATATTTATACTAGAGGCCTGGTGCACAAAATTTGTGCACGGGTAGGGTCTCTAGGCCTGGCCGGCGATCAGGGCCGATCTGTGGGGTGACCGGTGAGGCAATGGGGAGGCCCGACTAGCACCTGCCTTGGCTGGTCTGGCACCGCCTGCTCGCTGGCCCCATCCCCTGCTGCCGGTCGCTTCCCTCTGCAGGGTGATCAGGGGACCCCTGCTGGCACCTGCCTTGGCTGGCACCTGCCTTGGCTGGCCTAGGGCCTGTGGGCTGGGGACAGCTCCTGCGTTGAGTGTCTACCCCCTGGTGATCAGTGGGCATCATAGCCATCAGTCGTTCTGCTGTTTGGCCCATTTGCATATTAGGTTTTTATTACAAAGGATCTTGGGAACAACCTTTTTAAACAAATTTCTTGAGGCTGCCCAATTGAAGTGTTTTTACAAGTGCTAATTTTAAAAAAGAAATTTGTTTTTATTACAGTAAAAGTGTTATGTGTACATTGTACAAATAAGAACAAACTAACACAACTTTTGACAAAATTATAATGGAAAATTGAAAATTGCTCATGGTTTTTGCCATGTGATAACTATTTTATTTATATGTCCATAGAAAAAAGATGGCGAGAATACTTATGTAAGACTGACCATACTGTTTTGTTAGCAATTTTCTTTTTAGGTCAAATGTATGTCATGATTATTTTCCCAAATCAATAAATTAGATCTCTTATGAGTTAGTACAATTTCAGTGTATTATTTTCTTCTGTGAGTGGTTAGCCGTTATTTTATTTTTTATTCATACTTGGTTGCCAACATCTAGGTCAGTGATTTTCAATCAGTGTTCCAAGGCACACTGGTGTGCCACAAGAATTTTTAAAACATGCAGTATTTGACTGTTAGAGGTTAGGGGTGCTGACCTCTTTTGTCTAAGATTGTCAAAGAAGAAGTGACAGCAGCCAACACAATAGCTGTCTGCTGTGAATGAATAAAAATTATATCTAATTTTTTTGTCAGATTGGCAAGAAATAGAGTGTTTTTTGGTATGCCACAGAATTTTAGTAATTAGTTTATGTGTGCCATGAGATGGAAAAGGTTGAACATTGCTGATTTAGGCAGTTCCCAGCTGTTTGGTCATAGCACCACTACACTGAGCATGCATATCTTTGTGCCCTCTGTGTCTGTGCTGAAAGTTCTGAACGGCTGAGTGGCTGAGTCGGAGGCCCGATTGCCCATCCATCAGTGGTGTGTGGCGTTAGCATTTCTCTTGGGGTGTTTCCTTTTGGATGGGCAAAAGCTATTTCTGTTGCTGGAAGCAGCATTGAAGAGTACTTCTGCTCTTAACCTTTCAGATAAGACCAAATCTGAGGAGGATACAAAGTAAATAATTTTATTTTTGTGATTGCTGAAAATATCTGTGCCCATGGTGTATAAAATATTAACAGAAGGGTATATCAGCAGTTAGGAGGGGGAAGTCCTGATATTGCAATCAAGCCCACTTTGAGGCGGATTAAAGAAGTTGGGTCTTGCCTTAACCGGTTTGGCTCAATGGCTAGAGCGTCGGCCTTCAGACTCAAGGGTCCCAGGTTCGATTCCAGTCAAGGGCATGTACCTGGGTTGCGGGCACATCCCCAGTGGGAGATGTGCAGGAGGCAGCTGATTGATGTTTCTCTCTCATCGATGTTTCTAACTCTCTAACCCTCACCCTTCTTCTCTGTAAAAAATCAATAAAACAGATTTTTTAAAAAGTTGGGTCTTTCCATTTGTTGTTCTTTAAGTCCATTAGCCTACTTTTTTTTTTTTTTAACACACTGAGAATAATACTGATTTATCTCCCAAGAGTTGTGAGGAAAAACCCCTCATAAGCTGTTATTTTGGAATGTTCCTTTCCCTTTCCCAGGTGCTTTCACAGCTTCTATTAACCTACATGTCAGCTCATCTTCACTGGCTGAGATGGGAGATGCTAAGTTAAGGAGATGGCAGTTTTGTTTGTGTTGGGCAGTGAGGGGTAGGTGTGTGATCTTAGTTGGTTCTTCAAAAGATTCCAGCCTAACCTAACAGATGTTTAAAAAAACCCACTCAGCTTTTTAAGAAAAATGATTGTTAACCTTTCTGATCATGGTTTGGACTTTGTATTGAACAAGATGGACTTTATATTGAACAAGAACTCAGTTCAAACCAGTTTGAACTGAAATGAACATTATTGGGGCAGATCACTGGCCAGGGTGGTGGTTGAGATGACCGCGGAGACGGTGCTGGGGATTGGGCGGGCGGGCTCTGCTTCTGTGTGGCCGGTGTCCACGATCTTGGACGAAGGCTTCTGTTTAGTGTTGACTCATGTCCACCTGCTATGACCCCTTGCTCACTAATTCCAGCTTGGAGTAAAACAAACACAAACCCTTAAAGAAATCCTTAAACCCTTCATCCGCTCCTTGTGGCCAGGGAGATGTGGCAGTGCAAGAACATGGTGGTCCCCTCAGAAAACCTGGTGTTCAAGGGAGGGAGTAAGGAGGGTGTGTTTTTCTGAAAAAAGAGGCGTGGCTGGGGCAAGTGGCTCAGGGGGAACCACTGGGGGAATTCTGCCGCCTTTGGAATGTGGTATTTTATTTTATTTTTTAAAAATACATTTTATTGACTTTTTACAGAGAGGAATAGAGAGTTAGAAACATCGATGAGAGAGAAACATCGATCAGCTGCTTCCTGCACACCCCCTACCAGGGATGTGCCGGCAACCAAGGTACATGCCCTTGACCGGAATCGAACCTGGGACCCCTCAGTCCGCAGGCCAACGCTCTATCCACCGAGCTAAACCTGCCAGGGCGAATGTGGTATTTTAGATTGCGAAGAGGCTGCAGGCTCTAGTGCAGTGGTTCTCAGCCTTGGCTGCACATTAGAATCACCTGGGAATCTTTTTAAAATCCTGATTTTTGGGCCTCATCCTCCGGAAATTCTGTGTCTTTGTTATGGGGTGGGGCCACAACATTTGTAACAAAGAAACAGAATTTCCGGAGGATGAGGCCCAGAAATCAGGATTTTAAAAAGATTCCCAGGTGATTCTAATGTGCAGCCAGGGTTGAGAACCACTGCTCTAGTGGGAGGCTCAGGGGTTGGGATCAGAGGCCTGGGTTTGCATGACGCTCTGTACTTGGCGGTGGGTGGACTTAGGCGCGCCATTGGACCTCTGCCTCCTGTGGTCAGGAGCGGTAGACCTGAGGAGTGGCCCCTGTGCCACAGTGCACGGCACGGGGCTATCTCTGTGTGTGCACCTCGTTTCACTGCTTTGTTTTCATTTGTCTTCGATGACCCTGTATTACTTGGATTTTAAATTCTGACCTCGGTGAGAGCTTTTCTAACCCAAACCCCTTTCACTGAGAATCCCAGCCTTAGTGATTATACTAGATTTTGGAGTCTTAGCACTAAAATGCCAGTGCGCTTATGGGTACAGTGCCATTCTTTCTGTGTTTTACAAATCTGAAATCTGAATCACTTGTGTGTTGATGTACACAGAGAGCAGATGCTGCTTTAGTGCTTCAGGTGTGCACTGACCTGCCTGTGCTGCGCTAAACCAGTCCTGGGTATCTTGTAACTAAGGCAGTGGGAGTTAAAACTAGGGAGCTTGAGCCTCTTATGTTTATTCATCGCTTATATTTTTCTGAGAGCCAGTTTGATCCCTTTACTTCTGCTGTAATTCCCAAATGGAGTAGTTTTAAAATCAGGGGAGGAGCTATTTGTTAAAGAAATGAAGCAGAGGCTATGGTAGGGGGTGAGGAAGTGGGAAGTCCCAGGCCCTGTTTCCAGCCCTCCTCCGGATCTGGGCCACTTTCTTCTTTGTAGGAGCTGGATTCCCTGTTCTCTTCTTTTTCTAGACATTTTCTTAGGGCCAAACCTTTCTTCCCTAGGATATCATGTTAGTCAGGCCAGCCTCTGGCTTAGTCATGCTGCTTTGAGAGAAGTAGCATGAGCAGGTGGGTGAAAGCCAGTGCTTTGCACAGGAAGGAATGCTTGGGGTTAAGTTCATACTACAACCCAGCCCCGAGGGCCACCCTGAGGGTTTCGGCTCACAGGGCCCCAACACAGGTGGATGGGTGTGTACGTGCACAGTGGAAACATGCATTCAGGGTGGGCAAAATTACAGTTGTTCGCACGGAAAGTAATGTAACAATTAATAAACAATAATACAAGAATAAACTCTGTTTCGTGTACTCAACACTGTAAACCTATTTTTGCCCCATCCTGTACATATTGGGACAGCTGGCAATAGGTGGACCTTTTATGATTGTTTTTAATACTATTAAGCATAGTTTAGTTGGAGAAAACTTTGTATGCATCACATATGGACCGATGTATGTAGGGAGTTATACGCTTTATCATTTATGCTTTAACTCTGTACATCAATCCATAAATGATTCAGACTTCACATTTTCAAAATACAGAAAGAGTGGCATTATGCCCACACAAACCCTGGCCTTTTGGTACTAGAATTCCAAGAAAAAAAATGTGGTATGGCATATGCCAACCTATTAAAAGATCACTTTTAAGATAAGGGGGTCTTTAGAGGGGAATGTTTTATTGTTGGGTTTTTCAAAATAATACAACTGGCATTTAAAAAAGATCTTTTTCTTTTTGAAGAATACTATAGGGTCTTCAAAAGTGGCATTTCTCTGTGCAGGTCAGTTTTATTTGAATTAGAAAGGTGTTTGCTTCCTGCCCAGGGCTGCTGCTGCTGCTGCTAACGGCGCAAGAAGAGCGAAGAGGGTGAAGGTGGCCAGACAGGAAGCCATCTGAACTCATCAGCTTTTCTTTGCTTCTGAAGAGAAGCACCTTGCTAGAAGGATTATTTTTATAGACTGAAGTCTTGTTTCCTTTCTGAGAAAAAATTGATCTGTTTCTTGTGCCACCTCCCAAAGTGGTACACCCTGCTTAGGCAGGCGTGCACCTCCGGCCACGGGAACACCGGCGACTCGAGTTGAAGAGCTCAGGGTCTGTGGAACCCTGTTCTAGAATCTTACTGTGGCGACTGCTTCCTCTCCTCTGAAGTCACAGCCGGCCTCTGCTGCTCCAGCGGTCGGATTTTGTAACTTGCCGGCAGGCGCTCCCTGGCTCCAGTGTAATGTTGGAGCGTCAACTCAGTTCCTAGTTGACACTCTTCTTTCCCATGGTTTCTTCAGAGGTGGCCTTGGCTCTGTAAAGCAGATGATTTATAATGGAAAAGTTAAGAGCTTGAGCTCTGGGACCAGACTACTTGGGTTAAAACCCATGTGCCTTCCCTATTCCTTCATTCATCTGTTGTGTGTAAACAATCTAGTTGCAGAGCAGCCTCCTTTCAAGGACTTGGCTGTGTCTTTGCAGGGTAGGAGGTGAAAGTTTACTGGCCCAAGTTTCTTCCTGCATTAAAATTCCTACGAGTATGCATTGTGGGGTGTATACTTTACTTTTCTTTCTTTCTTTCTAAACTATTTTAGACACAAATAAGCAGTCGTCTCTGGTGGGGCAGATCAGATCCACTGGGATCTTAACCTTCTCCCTCTGATGGAAACCACCAGTAGAGTGTGTCCAGGCTTCAGGAGTTGGTTTTCAGTGAGGCTGTAGTGAGGGAGAAGTTTAAAGGCAGTGTGCACACATTTGATGAGCTGTGTCAGTGAGCTGTGAGCACTGTAAAAGGTTTCAGTATTGGAAGAAATTGCACTCAAATGAGCATAAAGCTGATCATAGTGAAGAACAAAAGTGAATACATATGAGCAAGAATAGAAAAGGATTTGAGTGGGGAGCTACTCGCCTGGTGGACACAGTATGAAAAGAGGAGGAGGATGTTGTTTGAGTGAAGTCAAAAGTGAACTA
Source organism: Myotis davidii (assembly GCF_000327345.1). Lineage (NCBI taxonomy): Eukaryota > Metazoa > Chordata > Mammalia > Chiroptera > Vespertilionidae > Myotis > Myotis davidii. The sequence goes on from NW_006300367.1 coordinate 4,992,074, forward strand.
GAAGTGTTTGCTTTATGTATTTTGCCAAAATGTGATTAAATGGTGACAGAAATTGCAGAAAAGGAACTGTCTGAATATCATCAAGATATTTGATCTCCTGTGTCAGAAATAATAGTATGCTTCTGTATGCATTTTTATTTATTTTATTTTATTTTAAATTATTTAAAAGATATATTTTTCTTGATTTCAGAGAGGAAAGGAGGAGAGAGAGAAACATCATTGATGAGAGAGAATCATTAATTGGTTGCCTTCTACACACCCCCTACTGAACCTGTAACCAGGGCATGTGCCCTGTCCTGGAATTGGACTATGACCTCCTGGTCCATAGGTGGGTGCTCAACCACTAAGCCACGCCAGCCGGGCTGTATACATGACTTTTAAATCTTACCCCACTTCCCTGAGGTTCACCCTGAGACTCTTGAAGGTTCTGTAATGTTCTCTAGGGCACATGCATTGGACTGGACTTGGATGGGAACCTCTAGGCCTTTAGTTCTCTTGTTCAGCCAGACTCTGCTGCTAGAGAGAACTAGCTGCTTTGTGATCACCGTGTTTGGGGAGTAGGGTAAAAAAATAAAACCATCTTGGATTTCCTGCTGGGCTAATAGTGGTGGGTATGAGTTTAAATTTTCAGTGGAAAGAATAAAAACTTCATCAGAAGTTGGGAAGAACAGCAGTGTTGTAACAGTGACGGGAAAGTGGCTGGGTGTCTACAGGTGAAGAAGAAAAACCAACCCAGTGTTAGGATTTAAGTGGACTAGCATTCTGACAGCCAGATGAGCAATGTTGATGACCTTAGAACCAAGTTTAGAAAGAAAACATTTATTTCATACTAAGAACAAAAGGTCCTTCTGGGAGGGAGAGAAATGATTGTAGGTGTAAAGATCAGAAGGAAATAGCTTGATGATAGTGGAGCAGCAGATAAGATAAAGTAAATCTGCAATCTTATCTTTAAAATGAAAGATATGCCAGGATCCAATATATGTTATGTTTTGTTTTAATATTTGATTTAGACTCTGAAAGTTTTTGGCAGAAAAATTTGTTTTAACTTAATTTAAAAAAATCAATATGCTCTTGGACTGAGATGGAGAATTAGAAGTTTCTGCTTATATTTATTTGGCTGGGTAAGTAATTGAAAATGGGCCCTAAAATCTTCGGTTCTGCTTTGCATCCGGACATGGGTCCTTGTCCTGCACTGTTTGGCATCAGCCGTTTTTTCTGAGTGGATTCTTGGCCCTGCAGTCACCTTTGTGAGATGCTGGTCTGCCCAAGAAGGGAGTTTAAAGTAGAAATTCAAGGTCAGCTGTGCATGCTAGCCATTGCCAAAGTGACACACAGGCAAACAGAATGACTCTGTCTCCTCACAGTCTTGTTCTTAGAGGTCAGGGGAAGGATCTGATTGCAAGTTTAGGTTAGGAAAGAGGGATTTTTGACTTGTTAAGGCATGGCTTTTCATTTCTAAGTGCTTTAAAGAATTACGGTTCATTGTTCATTCCAGAGTCCTAATGATTTGGATATTTTTTCTCTGACAAGAATGTGGCTTTTGGCAGAGACTATGCATCACAATTGCTTAAAATAACCAAGTCCTTTAGAACCTGAATGAAAATGTGTGGCCTCTGTGCATGTGATGTGTTTATGAAAGAAATGTGTGTATGATGATTAAAAAATCATTTTAAATGGGAAATAGTGACGTTCAAATTGGCGAAATCTCAAATGTCCAGCATTAGGAGAATATAAAATATATGTAAGTGCCCTGGTTGGTGTGGCGTAGTTGGTTGGGCATCGTCCTGTGCACTGAAAGGTTGTCTGTTTGATTCTGCTCAGGCCACACACCGGGGTTGTGGCCTCAATCCCTGGTGGGTATGTGTGATCGATGTGTTTGTTGCTCTCACATTGATGTTTCTGTCTCTCTCTCCCCCTCTCTCTAAAATTCAATCTATATATGTAAAAGCCTAAGTGACTGTTAGGACCAGACAGCTGGATGACCGGCAGGTAACTGTGACGCACACTGACCATCAGGGGGCAAACACTCAATGCAGGAGCTGCCCCCTGGTGGTCAGTGCACTCCCACAGCCAACCTCCCACGGTTCCTCCCCCTGGCTGGCCAGCCCCGATTGGTCCCAATTGGGACTGGGCAAGACAGCCCGATCGCTGGCCAGGCTGAGGGACCCCACCTGTGCACGAATTTGTACACCAGGCCTCTAGTAAAACATAAAAATATACATGTAAGTATTTCTATATGTTTATCCAGAAGATGGTGTACTCTGCAGCAGCTATAGTTTATAAAGAGTTTTTAGTGACATGGGGAAATGCCAATGGAATAATATAAAATGATAAGGCTGGTGCAAAATTTATATATAGCAAGATCTCAGCTATATATAAATGTGTAGGAAAAATGATCTGGGAAGAGATATGTAAAAATTTTAATGCTTTTCATCCATATTCTGAAATAATAGCTGATAGGTTTTCTTCCTTTGTTCCTGTATTTTCTAAATTTTCCACAGTATGCATATATTGGTTTTTAAACAGGAATTTTAAAATTTCCCTCTACAACTGCTCTGAGAAGATACAGGTCAGGATATGATAGAGATGATGTTTAATCTGTATGGTCTGCTACATGAAGAAATAGAAGTTGGATTTACAGCATAAAGCAGCACCTTTGGTAGGTGCACAGTTGCATATTGAGATTAAGGGGATCACCAGTAATTAGTGATTTACAGTGATTCCTTAATTTTTCTCTGGGAATTATGGCAACAAGTAACTTTTCATATTGAAAATATGGATGATACCCAAGCAATATTGCAATTAGGATCAAGGCTCCACTAGACATATTCAACTGCTTCAGCCCCACTTTTTTTTCTCATAAATTTTCAACGGTTGGTCTAAAGTTCTTTTTTTTAAATCCTCAAGTTAGGAATGAGGATATTTTTCCCTTTGATATTGAGAGAGAGTGGAAAAGAAGGGGGAGGGGACAGAGAAAATGAGGGGAGAGGGAGAGAGAGAAACATCTATGTGAGAAAGACACATCGATTGGTTGCTCCAGTACTTGCTCCAACCTGGGGCAGGGAATGAAGCTGCAACCTAGGAATGTGCCCTTGACCAGGAATAGAACCCAAGACCCTCTGGTGTGCAGGCAGACACTCTAATCACCGTGCCACACCAGCCAGGGCTAAAAAGATTTTAAATAAATCTGTAGAAAATCTGTTACTGCACTGTTTTGATAAAGACTGTTTTGATAAGTTTGCCAGCTAAATGAGCAAACATTGGTTTGAATTTAGCTTATCTTAATGACTTAATATACTTCATTTTAAAATTTATCTTCCAGTGGTAACTGCTAGATTTTATTTTGTTGTTGTCTGAGAATTTTGAGATAGAAGATTGTGAAACATGCCGAAGCCAGATGCTCAGAATTGATTAACAGTGCAGTGGGAGTAATCCAGCTCTGGCTGTTGATTTGGTTTCTGCTTTATGTAGAAGGAGGATTAATCCAAGAGAGAAAAGGCTTCTTTATCCTCGCTAATGCATGATGGTACATGTGGATTTGAAGCATGCTCTTTATGTATTTCAAACCTTTAGAATGGAGATTTTTTTTTCTGTAACTATTTTTTTTTCTTTTTTGTCCACAACCCTTGTGTCAAGAGCTGACTTTGAATAGATTGCGGTGAGGGAATGGCTCCACTGAGTATGAAACCCCACCCAGAAGTGCCCTGTTTCTGGGAAGAGGGGCTCTCGCATCCTCCCAGTCCCAGTCCTGATGTTCTGCTGGGATGGCAGGGGACCTGGCTCTCCAAGCCCAACCTAGGCCATCTGAGGTCACCTGAGACCACCTCAGGCTATCCGAGGCCACCTGAGGTCACCTGAGGCCAATGGAAGTGCTCCAGGGCTGCCCTAACCTTCTGTCTGGGTGGGATTCTGACTTAGAGGCATTCAGTCATAATCCTGTAGGTGGTAGCTGTGTCCCATGGTAGAATGGAGATATCTCTCTTTTTAAAAATTTTTTACCTGAGGCCCTAGCTGGTTTGGCTCAGTGGATCAAGCGTTGGCCTGCAGACTGAAGGGTCCCAGGTTTGATTCCGGTCAAGGGCATGTACCTCTGTTGCAGGTTCCGTCCTGGCCCTGGCCTGGCTGTGTGTGGGAGGCAACCAATCCTTGTGCCTCTCTCACATCCATGTTCCTCTGTTTCTCCCCCTCCCTTCTACTCTGTCTAAAAAAAATCAATGGGAAAATATCCTCGGTTGAGGATTAACAAAACAAACGAACAAAAATTTTCATCTGAAGTTTTGTTTAGAGAGATGAAGGAAGGGAGGGAGGAGAGAGAGAGAGAGAGAGAGAGAGATGCCAGGGCTAGAATGGAACTCTTTGACATGAAGGAATGTGTTGAGTCTTCTTATCCCCTTCACTAACAAAGCAGTCTTAGTAAGAATTATAATTATAATTGCATTAGTGATTGCCAGAGGGAGAGAAATGGGAAGTTATAAAAAGACAATCTAAGGCAGCAGTTCTCAACCTGTGCGTCCCGACCCCTTTGGCGGTCGAACGACCCTTTCACAGGGGTTGCCTAAGACCGTTCTGCATGTCAGATATTTACATTACGATTCATAACAGTAGCAACATTACAGTTATGAAGTAGCAACGAAAATAATTTTATGGTTGGGTCACAACATGAGGAACTGTATTTAAATGGCCAGAAGGCCCTGATCGGTTTGGCTCAGTGGATAGAGCGTCGGCCTGTGGACTGAAGGGTCCTGGGTTTGATTCCGGTCAAGGGCATGTACCTTGGTTGCGGGCACATCCCCAGTGAGAGGTGTGCAGGAGGCAGCTGGTCGATGTTTCTCTCTCATCGATGTTTCTAACCTCTATCCCTCTCCCTTCCTCTCTGTAAAAAATCAATAAAAACTATATTTAAAAAAAAATAATAAAGAGCCAGAAGGTTGAGAACCACTGATCTAAGGAAACTGATAATACCATACAGTACTTTCAAAAGATCTGTTTCAAAAGAAACATTATAGGAATGTATTAATGAAGACTGAATTCTGTTTTAAACTTTAAAATAAAACATGTATCAACTAAATGAAGGAAGAGAAGGAAAGTATGTATATTTTGGACTCAAAGGAGTGTTTTTAAATTTTATTTATTGATTTTAGAGAGAGAAGGAGAGGAGAGAAACATCGATTTGTTGTTCCACTTACTTATGCATTCATTGGTTGATTCTGGTATATGCCCTGACTGGGTATCACACCCACAACCTTGGTATATCAGGATACTACTAGCCAACTCAACTACCCAGCCAGGGCTGTTTTGTTTATTTATTTATTTTTTTTAAAGAAGTGAGTGGTTTAATACAGCTTACAAATGTAGTAAAAAAAATAAAAAGAAGAGCTTTAACGTGTTTTGAATGTCTAGTTATATACCAGATCTTGTGATAATCGCTTTTAATATTTTATGCTACGTAAGCATCATAAGAATTGAATTTTCAACCCCTTTTTAAATTTGGGAAACAAAATAAATATTTACCATCTTCTCCTCCCTAAAAAGTTATTTGAGTGAAAGTCTTTTTAAGAAGTTCCCAACAGTCAGTGATGAAAGTAACTTGCTTAATGTGTGACTACCCAGAGGTGCCCACACCTTGGTGAGCATCTTTCTGGGCTTTTCCCTGTGTGTGTGCCACATTAGAATTACAGGATGTTTGCTTTGTTTTACTCAATATAAAAAAGTTTTTGGAATTTTTTAAATATTAAAATATAGTCATGTCTTTTGCCTCGTGATACTCCTTTTTATGCATGTTGTGACTTACCTACCTTATTTCCAATAGATTTAGGTTATTTGTTCATTTTGACCATTTAAATAACATTGTGACAATTATCCATGCATAATGGTTGTATGTTTCCCCCCCAACATTTTTATGGATTTTTTTCAAATATGCACAAAAGTAAAGAAAATACAACAATGAATCTCCACATGCCCATCACCTACTTCAGTTATTATTAGCATCCTGCCATTCATTTCATCTGTCCTCTCTCTGCTTTCCCCTGAAATATTTCAAAATACGTTCTGCATGTCATATAATTTTATCTGTAAGTATTCCTTATGTATCTCAGATGAGGACTTTAAAAATAACCTCAGTCACCTCAATCACCCTCAACAAAATTACCATAAATTAAAATAATCTAATGTTCAGTTATCTGCAGTTGTTTCAAAAATGCCTTTTTACAGTTGATTTTTTGAATCTGGATCCAGCTGCTGTCCCATGTTTCACCTTTTTTTCTCATATAATTTATTTGTTGAAGAAATTGTATAATTTGTACTGTAGAATCTCCCTCAGTCTGGATTTAACTGATTGCATTTTTTGTGTCATTGAGCATGTTCTGTGTCTTTAAACTGGTAATTGGATCTGAGTCTTGGAGGCTTGATTAGCTTCAGCTTTCCTTTTGTAACTAATGCCTCTTAGGTGCTGGTGTGGTCCCGTCCGCATCACGTTAGCAGACCCATCTTGTCTGGTTGCCCTACTTTTGGTGATGCGAAGGTCGCTCAGTGGGGTCAGGGATCATCACCAGTCCGGTTGTCATGTTTCCCATCCAACCTGTCACTTAATGGTTTAGTAGCAGTTGATGATTCTTGCTCAGATTTTTTCATCAGACAGCAGTAGGACGGTCTTCTAATTCTATAATTTCCTTTCATTATTTCTTATCTATGATTCTTCTATAGAGAACTTTGCCGCATCAACTATTTGGTTACTCTGAAATAGCTTCTTTATAGGAAAGGCAGTTTGAGTGCTTTTCTCTCCTTTGATTATCAAGTTTCAGAACGTGAGTTGATGCCTGCCAGCCTCCAGAGATGACCCTAGAGGGCACGTTAGTATTAATACAGTTGATGAATTTACACATACTTGTGTGTTCAGCCCATTACATTTGAGCGTCTTCTTCCAGAAGGAGCCCTCTTAAGTCATCAAACGGGCACACAGCCAAAGGCGTCCTTCCCAATAAAAGTAATTGGGGCACCTTAGAGAAGGCTGACTCTGGGTCTAGGCAGGAATTGTCCAAGATGAGTCTGAGGCATCTTGTCAGACTTGGAAGCAAGGCGATGCTTTTATCTGGGTTCAGTATATTCCGTTACCTGTTGGTGTGTGGCCTTCCATAAAGTATGAGCTTCTGGGGGGCAGGGACTGTGCTGTTTTTAGAGTCGCATAACTCAGATCTCTCCCTGCTGGAGGTGCTGCATCCCACCCCACCTCCAGCATACAACACAGCTGCGTGCCTCGGGATTTCAGGAAGGCTCCCTTCCCGTCTGTAAATCCACCATAATAGTTTCCCCAGTGGTTTTCCAAGAGCTGTGAGTGCTTTCTGAGAGCTGACTCTGGGGTCCAGTCTTACTTTGACTTTCTTTCCTGTGTCCTACAGCAAATATAAGTAAAGTAATAGTGGAGTTTGATCATTCCTCCACTATTGACTTTATAGATAAGCAAACAATAGGCTCAGATCATACATTGATTGAGTCATGCAGTTTGGTTAAGAAAATAGTCAGGTATAGCCCTGGCTGGTTTGGCTCAATGGATAGAGCAGCGGCCCGGGGATTGAAGGGTTCCAGGTTCGGTTCCTGTCAAGGGCATGTACCTCATTTGCAGGCTCGATTCCTGGCTCTAGTGGGACTTGTGCAGGAGGCAACCAACTGATGTGTCTCACAAACCGATGTTTGTCTCTCTCTGTCTCTCCCCTCCCTTCCACTCTCTCTCAAATTCAATTTTTGTGTTTTAGAGCCGATTTTCTGTATTTTATAGCTGTATATTTCTTTCTTTTAGAACCGAATTTTTCATTACTTACATTATGTTCCACAATTTTGATCTCTCATCGAATCTTATTTCTTGATCTTCAGACTTGAACTGATCCCCACTGTATATGCCTTTAAAGCTTTCCCTTGTAGCTGACTTTCTATTGTGATGATAACGGTCAGTGTCTGGCTCTCTCTCTCTACCTTTCTTCTTTTTAAAGGCATTTTACCTGTTACTCCCTGCTTAATGCCTTGGCACAGCTGTTGCTCCGTAAAATTTGTCGAAAATTTTGAATAAAAAGAAAAGAAATAATGAAAGGAGATTACAGAATTAGAAAACCGTCCTACTGCTGGCTAATGAAAATAATCCTAACCTTTCCTGCTCGTGGGATTTTTGATTGTCAAACGAGAATAATATCAGAGAAAGCCAGAGTGCAGATATCTTGCCATTGTAGAGACCCGTCCACCAGGGCCAGCAGCAGCAGCAGCAGCAGCAGCATTTTTCAGTTGTAGGTGGGGATTTGCACCCTTTGGTGCTGGGCAAGGTTTAACCGTCTCTTCCTAACAGGAGGCCTCTCAGTAGATCAGCGGTTCTCAACCTGTGGGTCGCGACCCCTTTGGCGGTCGAACGACCCTTTCACAGGGGTCGCCTAAGACCATCCTGCATATCAGATATTTACATTATGATTCATAACAGTAGCAACATTACAGTTATGAAGTAGCAACGAAAATAATTTTATGGTTGGGTCACAACATAAAACTGTATTTAAAGGGCCAGAAGGTTGACAACCACTGCGAGTAGATCATGAACTTGGTTGATTTATCTTGCTGCTGAGGTGACATTGGTTGAACAATACCAATTTGGGTACATTTAACTCTCGGCCCTCCTATCCCCCCCCCCCC